>NC_053119.1:31398904-31761635 GCF_010015445.1 Perca fluviatilis
TTTACTTTTGGCTGGTTGAGCTTCCAAATGACAAGAGGTCCATATCTTTCTCCATTGGCTCCAATGTTAAAACTCCTAGATATTTCCCAGAGAAACATTGAAAGAACCACTTATTGAAATCGCTGATATGACCACATTTTTACGTTTATCCATATAAATGTTATACCGATATGTTCACAAAGGCCTTGTGGTGCTCAGGATGATGTCATTTGACTGATAGCAGTTATCGTTTTGCCACTGTGAGGCATTGTTTGATAGCTCGCTCTCAGGGACTCTGAATAGCTGAAGCATAGCACAGCTGACAGATTCAGCAGGTGTTGCTCATCAACTTCATTACAGACATCAAAGCATGTTTATAAACATATCCACTGGCCATTCGTTACCATGACAACACTTTCACAGACACACACCCAGATACTACAGGCAGTAATATGAACAGTAGTCTATACAGATACTACAGGCAGTAATATGAACAGTAGTCTATACAGATACTACAGGCAGTAATATGAACAGTAGTCTATACAGATACTACTGGCAGTAATATGAACAGTAGTCTATACAGATACTACAGGCAGTAATATGAACAGTAGTCTATACAGATACTACTGGCAGTAATATGAACAGTAGTCCATACAGATACTACTGGCAGTAACATGAACAGTAGTCTATACAGATAATACAGGCAGTAATATGAACAGTAGTCTGTGGTCTTCCACTTCTCTCTGACTGTCTTCTCTCTCCCCCTCTCTATCTCTCTGTTTCTATTTTCTTTCTCTCTCTCTGTCTCTCTCTCCCTGTCTCTCTCTCTGTCCTCTCTCCATCCATCCTTCTCCCTCACTCTCTCTCTGTCTCTCTCTGTCTCTCTCTCTTTTTCTCTCTCTCTCCTTGTCTCTTCATCACGCCTTCTCCCTCCCTCTCTCCCTGTCTCTTTCTCTTTTTTTCTCTCTCTCCTTCTCCCCCCATCCCTCCTTCTCCCTCCCTCTCTTCCTTTCTTTTACTTATTGAACCAATTTCCACTTTTTCAACTATTCTTCAACTTCAGCTAAAGACTTCACAATGTTCTACATATTTTGTCATTTTTCAGCTTTTAAAGCCAACAATTCAGTTTAGCGTAAACTTTGAACTTTTTAACGATTTCCACTTTTTCAACTATTCTCACTATTTCAACTTCTTCTTACAGATTTAAAGCTATTCATACAGTTTAGCTTAGCAATTCAGCTATTCAGCATTCCCACGCATTTTCTGCAGGAAATGCATTTTCTAGTTGGGGGAATGCTGTTTTACAGCATTCCACCTATTGTTATTCGATTTTATTGGGGGAATGCTGTTCTAGAGCATTCCACCTATGTTATTCGGTTCTTTATTTAGTGGGAATGCTTTTCAACAGCATTCCAACTATTGTTATTCGTTTTTTTATTGGGGGAATGCTGTTCTGCAGCATTTTTTTATTGGGGGAATGCTGTTCTACAGCATTCCACCTATTGTTATCCTGTTCTTTATTATTCTTCGTTTTATTATTCCCTACGTTTTTTGGCTCTCTGTAACTTCTGCATACTTTCAGCTATTTAAACCATTCAACTTTTCAAATGTTCAGCTCTTTCAGCTAATGATGGGACGTCTTCAACTTTTTTCTACAATTTATACTTTTTAAAATGTTAAGCTTTTTAACACTTTTTTTTAACATTGAAGTGAATGAGAGCAGCCTACAACTCCTTAAAATCTTCTTCCGCTCCCAAAATTTTCAGCTCCTTCATACTTTCACCTACAGACGCCAAACAAACTTTAAAATGTTCACAAAATATTCAGCTATCAGGCTATGGCTTTTCAGTTTGATATCTTCAACAGTTTTTGTTAAAAAGCTGTTTAAGTTTAGTGATCATTTCTGGAAATTTTATCGATTAAACAGGGTGTGTATTGCGTGAGCTAGAGTGGATGATGTCATAGCTAGAGGGTGAAGCTTCGAAAAAATTATCTTTGTCCCTTCTCAATAAATTGTTCTCACGCCCACAATATCTACTTATCATACACAATTTATACATCAAAACGTAGGTATTTTTGTCTAGTCTCAGCCAATCTGCTCAATTTTGTTAGACGCCTTTTACTTTTGGCTGGTTGAGCTTCCAAATGACAAGAGGTCCATATCTTTCTCCATTGGCTCCAATGTTAAAACTCGTGGATTTTTCCCAGCGAAACACTGAACGAACCACTTTTTGATATCGCTGATATGACCACATTTTTACGTTTATCCATATAAATTTTATACCGATACGTACACAAAGGCCTTGTGGTGCTCAGGATGACGTCATTTGACTGATAGCAGTTATCGTTTTGCCACTGTGAGGCTTTGTATTAAGATTATATTAAGAGCAGGTGCTATCGTTATCAGATCAAAGAGATGTTTATAAACATGGCCACAGACCCTTAGTAACCATGACAACCCTTTCACAGACAGTCTACCTGATTACTCCAGGCTTGCTGTAGGAGTCAACTAACTAGACTAACTATGATCATCAGTCTAGATCATTTGCGTTCCACTTCTGTCTGTCTCTCTGTCTGTCTGTCTCCTTATGTCTGTGTCTCCCTCCTTCCCTTTGTCTGTATCCCTTCCTCCTGTCTCACTCTCTTTCTCTATGTCTCCCTCCCTCCTTCTTTCTCTTTTCTCTGTCTTCCTCCCTCCTCTGTTCCCCTCCTTCCTTCCTTTAGTCTTCCTCCCTCCTTCTCTCCCTCGCTCTGTCTCTCCCTCCCTCCATCCTTCTCAATCTCTCTCTCTCCTTCCATCACTCCTTCTCTGTCTCTCTCTCCCTCCCTTCCTCTCTCTCACTCCCTCTCTCCCTTCTTCCTTCTGTCTCTCCTTCCAGGGTCATTTGTGATTTGTGATTTCATCCATGCATATAGCCCGTTTCTTTTCAGGCAATATATCCACCTCTCAGCTCTTTAGGGTCATGCTTGTTTGTTCTATGCAATGGATATGGCTGATAATAATAAAAAGTCTTTAAACTTTCAGCCATTTTAGTCAAAGTTGCTCTTTCTTTTCCTCCCCTCTCTTTCCTCTCTCTCTCCTTCTCTCTTTATTCTCTTTCTCTCCTCTCTCTTCTTGTCTCTTCTCTCCTTCTCTCCTTTCTTCTCTCTTTATCTCCTTCTCTCTTTCCTCTCTTTCTTCTTGTTCAGCCCCATTCTTTTCACCTAATATATTTCACATCTCATCTCAGCCAGATTGATGCTTTTTCGTTCTATGCAGTGTATATATCTGATAATAATAAAAATATTTCTTCTTTCAGCCTTTTCAACTTTCATCTTTAACAGTATTACAGTATTAATTTGTTTCATATTTGTGCATATATGAGTCATTATCAGTTAGAAAATCTACTCAGACCTCACAATGTTCTACATATTTTGTCATTATTCAACATTTAAAGCAAACCGTTCAGTTTAGCATAAAATTTTAACTTTTTAATGAAATTCATACTTATTAAACCGATTTCCGCTTTTTCAACTATACTCACTATTTCAACTTCTTCTTACGGATTTAAGCTATTCAACCAGTTTAGCTTTAGCAATTCAGCTATTCAGCATTCCCACGCATTTTCTGCAGGAAATGCATTTTCTAGTTATTCATCGTTTATTATTCCGTACGTTTTTTGGCTCTCTGTAACTTCTGCATACTTTCACCTATTTAAACCATTCCACTTTTCAAATGTTCAGCTCTTTCAGCTAATGATGGGACTTCTTCAACTTTTTTTCTACTATTTATACTTTTTAAAATATTCAGCTTTTTAACACTTTTTTTTAACATTAAAGTCAATGAGAGCAGACTTCAAATCCTTCAAATCCTCTTCCGCTCCCAAAATTTTCAGCTCCTTCATACTTTCACCTACAGACGCCAAACAAACTTTAAAATGTTCATAAAATATTCAGCTATCCGGCTTGTGCTTTTCAGTTTGATATCTTTTACACTTTTTGTCAAAAACCTGTTTAAGTTTAGTGATCATTTCAGGAAATTTTAACGATTAAACAGAGTGTGTATTGCGCTTGCTAGAGTGGATGATGTCATAGGTAGAGGGTGAAGCTTTGAAAAAATTATCTTTGTCCCTGCTCAACAAATTGTTCTCACGCCCACAATATCTACTTGTCATACACAATTTATACATCAAAACGTAGGTATTTTTGTCTAGTTTCAGAAAATCTGCTCAGTTTTGTGATACGCCTTTTACTTTTGGCTGGTTGAGCTTCCAAATGAGAAGTTGTCCATTTCGTTCTCCATTGGCTTCAATGTTACAACTCGTGGATATTTCCCAGCGAAACACTGAACAAACCACTTTTTGAAATCGCTGATATGACCACATTTTTACGTTTATCCATATAAATTTTATACCGATACGTTCACAAAGGCCTTGTGGTGCTCAGGATCACGTCATTTGACCGATAGTATTTATCGTTTTGGCAGTTTGAGCCTTTGTTTGAGAGCTTGCTCTCAGTGTCTCTCAATAGCTTCAGTTTGGCCCAGCTGAGAGTTTCAGCAGGTGTTGCTCGTTAACTTGATTACACTTCAAAGGACATGTTTACAAACATTCACTGGCTAGTCGTTACCATGACAACAGACACCCACCCAGAGACTACGGGCAGGAATATGAACTTTAGTCTGTCTTCTCTCTTCTATTCTCTTGTTCTGGTCTGTCTTCTCTCTCCCCTCTCTATCTCTTTGTTTCTCTCTCTCTCCCTGTTTCTCTCTCTTTTTTCTCTCTCCATCCCTCCTTCTCCCTCTCTCCCTCCCTCCCCCTCTCTCTCTTTTTCCATCTGCCTCTCTCTCTCTTTCTCTCTCTATCCCTCTCTCCCTCTTTTTCTTTCACTCTCTCCATCCCTCCTTCTCCCTCCCTCTCTCTCTCCCCCTGTCTCTTGCTTTCTCTCTCTCTATCACACTCTTTCCCTCTCTCTCTCTGTCTCTTTCTTTCCATTTGCCTCTCTCTCTCCCTCTCTCTCTCTCTCTCTCTCTCTTTCTCTCTCTATCCCTCTCTCTCTTTCCCTCTCTCTCCTTCTCTTTCTCTCTCTTTGTCGCTCCCTCTCATCCCCCTCTCTCTCCCCTCTCTCTCTTTCCCTCTCTCTCTCTCCCTGTCCGTCTCTTTCTCTGTCTCCTTCTCTCTCCATCCCTCCTTCTCCCTCCATCTCTCTCTGTCTCTCTCTCTCTTTTTCTCTCTTTCTCCTTCTCTCTCATCCCGCCTTCTCCCTCCCTCTCTCCCTGTCTCTTTTTCTCTCTCTCCTTCTCTCTCCATCCATCCTCCCTCCCTCTCTTACTTTCTTTAACTTATTGAACCAATTTCCACTTTTTCAACTATTCTTCAGCTTCAGCTAAAGACTTCACAATGTTCTACATATTTTGTCATTTTTCAGCTTTTAAAGCCAACTTTTTAACGATTTCCACTTTTTCAACTATTCTCACTATTTCAACTTCTTCTTACAGATTTCAGCTATTCAACCAGTTAGCTTTAGCAGTTCAGCTATTCAGCATTCCCACGCATTTTCCGCAGGAAATGCATTTTCTAGTTTTTTAATTTTATTATTCCGTACGTTTTTTGGCTCTCTGTAACTTCTGCATACTTTCACCTATTTAAACCATTCAACTTTTCAAATGTTCAGCTCTTTCAGCTAATGATGGGACTTCTTCAACTTTTTTTCTACTATTTATACTTTTTAAAATTTTAAGCTTTTTAACACTTTTTTTAACATTAAAGTCAATGAGAGCAGGCTTCAACGCCTTAAAATCCTCTTCTGCTTCAAAATGTATCTCCTCCTACATTCTTCCACCTACAGACGTGATTCAAAATTTAAAATGTTCACAAAATATTCAGGTATTCGGGGTGTGCTCAGTGTTTTGATATCTTTTACAGTTTTTGTGAAAAAGCTGTTTAAGTTTAGTGATTATTTCAGGAAATTTTATCGATTAAACAGAGTGTGTATTGCGCTTGCTAGAGTGGATGACATCACAGCTAGAGGGTGAAGCTTCGAAAAAATTATCTTAGTTCCTTGTCTGTAAACTGCTCTCCGCCACAATATCTACTTGTCATACACAATTTATACATCAAAACGTAGGTATTTTTGTCTAGTTTCAGAAAATCTTGCTCTATTAAGCCGATATGTCTTATACTTTGGGCTCAGCAAGCTTCCAAATGACAAGAGTATCAAATTTCTTCCCCATCCGCGCCAATGGTAAAACATCCTTATATTTCCCAGTGAAAGGCAGAACGAACCACTTTTTAAAATCGCTGATATGCCCACATTTTTACATTTATCCATATAAATTTTATACCGATACGTTCACAAAGGCCTTGTGTCTCTAACGGTCAAGTCGCTGTTTCGATAGCATGTACTGTTGTGGATTTATTAAGGATTGTTTGAAGGGTTCTCTCACACTGTCTCTCACTAATCAGGTGTGGGGATTAATGATCAAAGAGATGCTTTATAAATACTAAAGGAACAATGTTTGTCTGTTCTGAAGATGGCGCAGTGGTTATGGCACATGGCTAGGGTGTGGGGGGCCTGGGTTCAAATCCCACTGTGGCATATCAATCAGTGTGTCCCTTGCTAAGGTGTTATTTGACTTTTCAACTACTTTCACTACTTTTTTTTACGGTTTTAAGCTATTCATCCAGTTTAGCTTTAGCAATTCAGCTATTCATGTTTTATTTTGCAAACACACACATGCACACACGCAAACACACACACACACATATATACACACACACAGACACACAAACAGACACAAAAACACACACACACACACACACAAACACACACACACAAAGACAGACACACATGCAAACACAAACACACACACACACACACACACGCCGGCTTGTCGTACACACACCACACTCTTCTCTCTTCTCATCTCTTCTCTTCTACTCTCCTTTCTTCTCTCTTTCTCTCCCTCTCTTTCCTCTCTTTCTTCTTGTTCAGCCCCATTCTTTTACCCTAATATATTTCACATCTCATCTCAGCTAGATTGATGCTTTTTCGTTCTATGCAGTATATATCTGATAATAATGAAAATATTTCTTCTGCTCTCAGTGTCTGAAGTGCTGGCGTGTACTACAGGAGACATATTAAGAGCAGGTGCTATCGTTATCAGATCAAAGAGATGTTTATAAACATTGCCCAGGCCCTTAGTAACCATGACAACCCTTTCACAGACAGTCTACTGATTACTCCAGGCTTGCTGTAGGAGTCAACTAACTAGACTAACTATGATCATCAGTCTATATCATTTGCGTTCCACTTCTGTCTGTCTGTCTGTCTGTCTCCTTATCTGTCTGTGTCTCCCTCCCTCCCTCTGTCTGTATCCCTCCCTCTTGTCTCCCTCTCTTTCTCTATGCCTCCCTCCTTCCTTCTTCTGTCTCTCCCTCCAGGGTCATTTGTGATTTCATCCATGTATATAGCCTTGCAGGAAATATATAGTTTCTATAGTTTCTTTTCAGGCAATATATCCACCTCTCAGCTCTTTAGGGTCATGCTTGTTTGTTCTACGCAATGGATATGGCTGATAATAATAAAAAGTCTTTAAACTTTCAGCCTTTTTAGTCTATTTTAGTCAAAGTTGCTATCTTTCTTTTCCTCTCCTCTCTTTCCTCTCTTTCTCCTTCTCTCTTTATTCTCTTTCTCTCCTCTCTCTTCTCTCTTCTCGTCTCTTCTCTCCTGCTCTCCTTTCTTCTCTCTTTCTCTCCCTCTCTCTTTCCTCTCTTTCTTCTTGTTCAGCCCCATTCTTTTCACCTAATATATTTCACATCTCATCTCAGCTGGATTGATGCTTTTTCGTTCTATGCAGTATATATCTGATAATAATGAAAATATTTCTTCTTTCAGCCTTTTCAACTTTCATCTTTAACAGTATAACAGTATTAATTTGTTTCATATTTCTGCATGTATGAGTCATTATCAGTTAGAAAATCTACTCAGACCTCACAATGTTCTACATATTTTGTCATTATTCAACCTTTAAAGCAAACAGTTCAGTTTAGCATAAACTTTTAACTTTTTAATGAAATTCATACTTATTAAACGGATTTCCGCTTTTTCAACTATTTTCACTATTTCAACTTCTTCTTACGGATTTAAGCTATTCAACCAGTTTAGCTTTAGCAATTCAGCTATTCAGCATGCCTAATTATGAGGACAGAAGTTAATTAGGTGCATAAGCCCCGCCCCTGACACAAATCGAAATTATAAGGACTAACCCAATTTGTGAGGACAGTAGCTATACAACACACAAAACTGTCACTGAAGTGCATTAAAGGGTCAATCATGATTAAATGGAACATGTCCAAACACATACACTTAAGTGAAGGCACTGTGCATTAAAAGGACACACCTAACATATGAGGACAGATTTTAACAGACAATATAACTCTCTATATAAGAGCCTCTCTCTTTTTATATTTATATAGATATAGATATAGATAGGTCAATGTATGCAACCACTTTTTTTGTCTGCTTTATGTCTTTTGCCCCTTTGAGGGCATGAGTGATTAAACTTCAAAGTCATTGCTAATACAAATTGTATTTAATACGGTACACATGCAGCAATGACATTGCTGATACAGTAAAAGGACCACTTTAAAGTGTAGTGATCTCTTTAAATACAATGCTATTTGTGTGATATGACTGGTAATCTACATCCAGTATGACCTTGTAATAGACAGCTTATACATAGAGACAAATTACATCAGTCAGTGAAAAAGGTGCTATTTTCATCAGAGGAAACTTGCCCCTTTTTAAGAACAACAAAGAACTACAACATAATTGCATCATAACGGCAACATAACACTTTATTGGCGGCTTTTCTTCTTCAGAGTTTTGCCCCGATTTCTTACAAAGTCTCTGATGTTTTGAAGTGACTGCCTATCAAGACCTTGATGTTCAGCGTTCTTGCACTGCTGGCATTCAATTCTTGTGGCCAGTTTTCTGTTGGCACTGTGCTTTTTAAAAATGTCTGATCATAGCTGCAACCTCTTTTGGGGACCACTGCCTTTTCTGTTGCATTGGTTGATCCTGTCTCTCAGGGCAATTTCCAGGAGACACTACAAAGTGATAAAACATATTCGGTCAAGTCAGTGAAAATCTACATGCCTAGAGTTAACACCTATGCACAGAAATGTTGTTACCTACTAAATCAACAACTTAAAATCTGACTTTTTCTCCTCTTGATTTCCCATCTGTCGGTACTTGTACTGGAAAATACCATGTAGTGATCAAATGCTAATGCTCTCTCATGCCATATTTAAAATGTGTAAAACTAACTGCATGGATCTCACTGGGATCATTCTTTTATGTTTAAGGTAGCATAGTGCGTTTTTATGAGTGCTTGTTTTCTGGGCTGCTCTTTATGTCAAACTTTGTGAGATATGTAAAATGTATTTCATCCTGAAAATCTATCTAAATTACTTCATAATATGCACACAAAAAAATAACGTGAAAATCTAATACTAATCCATCTCAAGGCAGAATAGGGTCCATTGCACACGGCACATTTTTCCAAGCTTGGAATTACTGAGGAAACCACATCATATTTACAGTTTTTATGACAAAAACAGTGAATTAGAGATTGCGTGCACATTTGTATCTGTCAGATATCACAGCGGCATGGTGATCCTCTGACTTGGTTGAAATCTTGTGTACAAAATTGGAAATAAAGTCATTAAATAACAAGTAAGGCACAACACAATTGTCTATTTAAGATAAAGGGCTCAAGTATACAGTATGTAAACATAAAAATGTCTTCAGCCATTCACAGAAATTAAGTCAGTGCAGCATCGTGACATCCATTATATGGCAAATGACTGGACAACAAATGAGTGAAGTTACTGATATCTTGAAAGCTAACAATACAATTACGTACTAAGGTAAATATACTGATATAAATGAGATGGTAATGTAGTGCAATGATGATAGTGAGTGTAAAAATTCATCTTTATATATATATATATATATATATATATATATATATATATATATATATATATATATAAGTATAAGGACTGTGTATACAAAAACAATCCTTTGTGCTTTTGTACTGGTCAGGTGTATTCACTATAAGGACTGTGTATGGATAATGTTAAGTGTTTAATTGAACAGACAAGTTATAAATTATTTGGTTCCCTTGAAACTTGGTTTTTCACCTTTAGTATATCCTTGTAATATTAGATGCATAACAGTTTCAAGTGGATCAAAGAATCTATTTATGGTAAGATTATTGAGGAATGGATTTTCAGGGATAAATGTTATACATAAACAGTCCTTTGTGTGTATGTACTGGTCAGGTGTATACACTTTAAGGACTGTGTATGGATACTGTTAAGTTTTGTATTGGTGTGTATGCAAAGATGAATTTTTATACCATCATCATAACACTACATTACTGTCTCATTTACATATATGAACACATACATGCAATAAAAAAAAACTTTTTAACACAAATTGTTAATCATTTTTTTGTATTATGGCTAAAAACATAAGAAGCTATCAGTTTAGTTTCTATTGCAATACCTAACTCCTTTCTCTTGTGATTACACATTATTTCATGGAATTCCATTTGAACTGGTCTTCTGTTAATGTCACTGTCAATTAAATTTGATAAACCACATCCACACAGGGATGATAAAAAATAGCCTGGGTTTTTTAAAAGTATTGATTTAAACAGAATTGAAGTGATTTTTTCCACTTAAATTTTTGTGGATCTAATATTATAGAGAAATGCTGATACTACTAATAATACTAAATACTAACAGCATATATACGGAGTCACATTTTTCAATAATCTTACTATGGAGGGATAATGTCCAAATACACTGTCCTCAAAGTGTCTACAACTGACCAGTACATGTACACTGAGGACTGTGTATCCATAACCCTCACTCAAATATCAACATCTGGTAAAAACTGCTTTGCAACCAAAAAGATCTGATGTCAATATCAAAATTAAATAGAGATTAAGTCACCTTTTCAACATCTTTAAAGCTGTCAGATTTTCACGGTACCATGATGATCCTCTGTCGTAGTTGAAATCATGTGTAGAAAATTGGAAAAAAATAATTAAATAACCAGTAAGGCAAAACACAATGATCTATTTCAGAGAAAGACATGGGCTCAAGTATACAACATGTAAACATAAAAATGTGTTCAGCCATTCACAGAAATGAATTCACTGCAGCATCGTGACATCCATTATCGGACAAATGACTGGACAACAAATGACTGAAGTTACTGATATCTTGAAAGCTAACAATACAATTACCTACTAAAGGTAAATATACTGAAATAAATGAGATAGTAATGTAATGCAATGACGATAGTGAGTGTAAAATTCATCTTTGCATACACACCAATACAAAACTTAACAGTATCCATACACAGTCCTTAAAGTGTATACACCTGACCAGTACATACACACTAAGGACTGTTTCTGTATACCATTTAGCCCTGAAAATCCATTTCTCAATAATCTTACCATAAGTAGATTCTTTGAACCACTTGAAATTGTTATGCATCTAATATTACAAGGATATACTAAAGGTGAGAAACCAAGTTTCAAGGGAACCAAGAAATGTATAACTTGTAAGTTCAATAAAACACTGACAGTATCCATACACAGTCCTTATAGTGTATACACCTGACCAGTAAAAACACACAAAGGACTGTTTCTGTATATACAGTACTTATACTTATATAAAGCTATTTGGTGAGAAAGATTCTCCTGTCAAGTCCCCTGTCCTGTTCTGTCCAGACATGACACTTGTAATACCTGAATATTGCTCAGACAACATTAATCAGGTACGTTTAACAAACATATTCTTGAGTTTTATATGTTTGTAAAAAGGTTAAAGACATTCTAAGGACTGTATATACAGAAACAGTCCTTTGTGTGTTTGTACTGGTCAGGTGTATTCACTATAAGGACTGTGTATGGATAATGTTAAGTGTTTTATTGAACAGACAAGTTATAAATTATTTGGTTCCATTGAATCTTGGTTTTTCAACTTTAGTATATCCTTGTAATATTAGATGCATAACAATTTCAAGTGGATCAAATAATCTATTTATGGTAAGATTATTGAGAATTGGATTTTCAGTGATAAATGTTATACATAAACAGTCCTTTGTGTGTATGTACTGGTCAGGTGTATACACTGTAAGGACTGTGTATGGATACTGTTAAGTTTTGTATCGGTGTGTATGCAAAGATGAATTTTTACACTATCATTACACTACATTACTGTCTCATTTAAGTATATGAACACATACAATAATGAAATTAAAATGTGTTTTAACACAAATTGTTAATAATTTTTTGTATTATGGCTAAAAACATAAGAAGCTATCAGTTTAGTTTCTATTGCAATACCTAACTCCTTTCTCTTGTGATTACACATTATTTCATGGAATTCCATTTGAACTGGTCTTCTGTTAATGTCACTGTCAATTAAATTTGATAAACCACATCCAAACAGGGATGATAAAAAATAGCCTGGGTTTTTTAAAAGTATTGATTTAAACACAGAATTTAAGTGATTTTTTTCCACTTAAATCTTTGTGGCTCTAAAATTATAGAGAAATGCTGATACTACTAATAATGCTAAATACCTAACAGCATATATTCAGAGTCACATTTAACAATAATCTTACTATGGAGGGATAATGTCCAAATACACTGTCCTCAAACTGTCCACAACTGACCAGTACATGTACACTGAGGACTGTGTATCCATACCACTCCCTGAAATATCAGCATCTAGTGAAACGTCTTTGCAACCGAAAAATATCTGATGTCAATGTCAACATTAAATAGAGATTAAGTCACCTTTTCAACATCTTTGAGGCTGTCAGATGCCAAGACCGCAGGTAAACCCTCTGCCTCAGTTGAAATCTTGTGTAGAAAAAGGGAGAAATTATCATTAATTAACCAGTAAGGCACAACAAAATTATGCTTGTTGATATGGAGTGAGGTAACAACGTAATTATCTAGACAGGAGTAAGATAAGGCTTCAGGTATACAGTATGTTCAAATGAATATTTGTACAGCCATTCACAGAAATTTAGTCAGTTCAGCACAGTGACATCCAGTGTTAAACAAATGACTTTAATTACTGATATCCTAAAAGCTAACAATACAATTACGTACTAAGGTAAAGATACTGATATAAATGAGACCGTAACGTAGTGCAATGATGATAGTGAGTGTAAAAATTCATCTTTGCATACACACCAATACATGTAGTACATACACACTAAGGACTGTTTCTGTATACCATTTAGCCCTGAAAATCCATTTCTCAATAATCTTACCATAAGTAGATTCTTTGAACCACTTGAAATTGTTATGTATCTAATATTACAAGGATATACTAAAGGTGAGAAACCAAGTTTCAAGGGAACCAAGAAATGTATAACTTGTAAGTTCAATAAAACACTGAACAGTATCCATACACAGTCCTTATAGTGTATACACCTGACCAGTAAAAACACACAAAGGACTGTTTCTGTATATACAGTCCTTATACTTATATAAAGCTATTTGGTGAGAAAGATTCTCCTGTCAAGTCCCCTGTCCTGTTCTGTCCAGACTTAACACTCGTAATACCTGAATATTGCTCAGACAGCATTAATCAGGTACGTTTAACAAACATATTCTTGAGTTTTATATGTTTGTAAAAAGGTTAAAGACATTCTAAGGACTGTATATACAGAAACAGTCCTTTGTGTGTTTGTACTGGTCAGGTGTATTCACTATAAGGACTGTGTATGGATAATGTTAAGTGTTTTATTGAACAGACAAGTTAGAAATTATTTGGTTCCATTGAATCTTGGTTTTTCAACTTTAGTATATCCTTGTAATATTAGATGCATAACAATTTCAAGTGGATCAAATAATCTATTTATGGTAAGATTATTGAGAATTGGATTTTCAGTGATAAATGTTATACATAAACAGTCCTTTGTGTGTATGTACTGGTCAGGTGTATACACTGTAAGGACTGTGTATGGATACTGTTAAGTTTTGTATCGGTGTGTATGCAAAGATGAATTTTTACACTATCATTACACTACATTACTGTCTCATTTAAGTATATGAACACATACAATAATGAAATTAAAATGTGTTTTAACACAAATTGTTAATATTTTTTTTGTATTATGGCTAAAAACATAAGAAGCTATCAGTTTTGTTTCTATTGCAATACCTAACTCCTTTCTCTTGTGATTACACATTATTTCATGGAATTCCATTTGAACTGGTCTTCTGTTAATGTCACTGTCAATTAAATTTGATAAACCACATCCACACAGGGATGATACAAAATAGCCTGGGTTTTTTAAAAGTATTGATTTAAACACAGAATTTAAGTGATTTTTTCCACTTAAATTTTTGTGGCTCTAACATTATAGAGAAATGCTGATACTACTAATAATACTAAATACCTAACAGCATATATTCAGAGTCACATTTAACAATAATCTTACTATGGAGGGATAATGTCCAAATACACTGTCCTCAAAGTGTCCACAACTGACCAGTACATGTACATTGAGGACTGTGTATCCATACCACTCCCGCAAATATCAGCATCTAGTGAAACGTCTTTGCAACCAAAAATATCTGATGTCAATATCAACATTAAATAGAGATTAAGTCACCTTTTCAACATCTTTGAGGCTGTCAGATGCCAAGACCGCATGGTAACCCTCTGCCTCAGTTGAAATCTTGTGTAGAAAAAAGGGAAAAATTATCATTAATTAACCAGTAAGGCACAGTAAGATTATGCTTGTTGATATGGAGTGAGGTAACAACGTAATTATCTAGACAGGAGTAAGATAAGGCTTCAGGTATACAGTATGTTCACATGAATATTTGTACAGCCATTCACAGAAATTGAGTCAGTTCAGCACAGTGACATCCAGTGTTAAACAAATGACTATAGTTACTGATATCTTAAAAGCTAACAATAAAATTATGAACTAACAAAATTATAGTTGATTGTGATAAGATAATAATATATTGTAGTGAAAATTTATCTTGACATGCACACCAATAAAAAACACGGTATCAATACACAGTTCTCATAGTGTATACACCTGAACAATACATGTAAACTGAAGACTGTGTATCGAAACCGTGAAATATCATCTAGTAAAAACTGCTTTGCTACTGAAAAGATTAGATGTCAATTCCAACATTCAAAATTAAGTCACCTGTTCAATATCATTCACATGAATTCTGTACAGCACAGTGGCATCCATTGTTGAACCAATGACAATAGTTATTGATATCTTGAGCTAATAATACAATTGTGTACTAAGAAGTATGTATTATATTGATGAGATGATAATGTAGGGAAATCATGATAGTGAGTGGAAAAATGTATCTTGACATACGCACCTCAACAGTATCCAATCAAAACGGCTGCTTGACCCTCTGTCTCAGTTGAAATCTTGTGTAGACAAATGAAAAAAATATCATTAAATAACCACACATAACAAGATTGTGCTTGTAGATTAAGTGAGGTAACATCACAATTATCTATACAGGAGAAATTGAGTCAGTACAGCACCATGACATTGTTGCACAAGTGACTGGACAACAAATGAGTGAAGTAACAGATAACTTTAAACATCTTTGAACATCCTATTTAAAAAATAGAAATTACTATGTGTCAATAGGTAACTATGCATCTGAGCGTACAAGTTTGACATGTGGAGTTCCCCAAGGCTCCATCCTGGGGCCTCTACTGTTTAATATATACATGCTGCCCCTAGCTAAAATCATGGAAAACAACAACATAAACTATCACAGCTATGCGGACGATACACAGATTTATATAACCTTTTCACCCGGAGACTACAGTCCAATACAACACCTGGCCAGGTGCATTGAACAAATCAACGAATGGATGTGCCAGAATTTCCTAAAATTAAATGAAGATAAAACGGAGGTGATCATTTTTGGACCTAAAAATGAACGATTAAAAGTAAATGCTCATCTTCAATCAACAATGTTAAAAACAACAGACAAAACAAGAAATCTTGGCATAATTATGGACTCTGACCTAAATTTTAACAGTCACATTAGGTCAGTAACAAAATCTGCCTATTATCATCTTAAAAATATAGCAAGGGTAAAAGGACTTATGTGCCAACAGGATTTAGAAAAACTTATCCATGCTTTCATTTTCAGTAGACTTGACTACTGCAACGGCGTTTTTACAGGTATTCATAAAAAGTCTATTAAACAGCTGCAGCTGATTCAGAACGCTGCTGCACGAGTCCTTACCAACACCAAAAAAATAGATCACATCACTCCAGTTCTGAAGTCCTTACACTGGCTTCCTGTGCATCAAAGAATAGATTCCAAAATACTCATGTTAGTTTATAAGTCACTAAACGGTTTAGGACCAATTTACCTTTCAAATCTGCTACTACACTATGAGCCGTTGAGATCCTTGAGATCATCAGGGACGGGCCTGCTCGCCATACCCAGAGTCGGAACAAAAAAGGGGGAAGCTGCGTTCAGCTTCTATGGTCCCTACATCTGGAACAAACTACCGCAAAAACTGTAGGTCGGCGCCTTAATCTCAGCTCTTTTAAATCAAGGCTGAAGACCTTTCTTTTAACAATTGCCTTTTCTTAATTCATTTTTGTATTTACATTTTATTTTTTTTATTAATTTATTTTATTATATAATTGTTTCTTCATCTGTTACCAATTTGTATGATATTTTTAACTGTTTTTATGTCTTGTGTAAAGCACTTTGAATCGCATTGCTGCTGAATTGTGCTATAGAAATAAAGTTGCCTTGCCTTGCCTTGCCTTTAAAGCTAACAATACAATTACGTACTAAAGTAAAGATATAAATGATAATTAAATAATGATATAAATGAGATGGTAATGTAGTGTAATGATGACAGTGAGAGTAAAAATAAATCTTTGCATACACATCAATACAAAACTTAACAGTATCCATACACAGTCTTTAAAGTGTATACACCTGACTAGTACATACACACTGAAGACTGTGTATGTACAACATTTATCCCTGAAAATCCATTTTGAATAATCTTACTATGAAGTTACAGTATCTAAAAACACTGTCCCCAGAGTGTCTATATAAATGACCACTTTAGACATATTGAGGAGTTGTATCTGTACCCTCCAATATCCTGTCGAAACTGTTTAACAACTGAAAAAAATCTGATGACCATAACAACATTCCATGGACATTAAGTCACCTGTTTAACATATTTGAGGTGCATGGTGACTCTCTGCCTCAGTAAAATAACTCGCTCTTGGAGATCTTTAATGTTTCAGCTGTGTTACACAGCCTGTCAGGAAAGCCAGGAAATGTTTTCTTCACTCTGAAACATTAAACTCCTTCACTACAATCCCCTAACATCAGTCACACTTGTATGTCTTATATACAATATCATATCTTATATTTGTATATTGACAACCTCACAGATGGATGCGGTGGAGATGGTCTCATACATATACTAGGCTACACGCAGCGGACCGCTGTGGACTTGTCTTGGTCGCCCGGACACGCAAGGACTTCCAAAAAAAAGGCTGCATGGGTCTACGTCAAGTCAATACAGACATTACATACAATAACACTGTGTAATGCCGATGACCTGCCGATGTGCGTTCAACCTGTGCTGTACTCGTTCATAATGAATCAGCCGTCACTCTGTGAGTAGAGAATTTAGTCTGTAGTGTAGTTCAGACCAGGCGTAGAGGGTAATGGAACAGGGCGCTGGACCGCCCCACTTTACTCACTGGCCCGGCCCAGCCAAGTTTGATCAAAAAACGTTTTGTTATGAAAAATATTCAAATGAAAAAGCAATAATAACAGAACTAGCTAGTTGTGTGTTTTTGTTGTATTTTCTTCTGATTAAAAAAAAACTGTTTAAACCATACAATCAAACAATTACCGTACATCAAACGCCTCGAACGTAGTTGGTTGCTCACGGTAACAACAGCAACAGCCTTCAGCAGCTAACGTTAGCTAGCTGGCTTTAGACAATGTACCATGGATGTGTTAGCAATGTACTGTTAAAAGTTACCGCGACAACAATGGCTTGTCTTTAAAGTGGTATGGACAGTTTTCTTTGATGGAATACAGTGGAAATAAGGACGAGCTCTTCTGCAGCATGTGCAGATATTTCCCCAGTGGAGCTGACAGCCCTCATCAGCCAGAGAGGAATGTGTTTGAGTGCTATATGGCCCTCACAGAGGTAACTTTAAGTAAAATGTCTTTCTTGCTTCTTGTGTTATTAATTAAGTAACCTAACCTAGTGACGTTCCTATTTAGTAAGAAATGATTAACACTGATGATGGCTTCTATCTGAAACGCATTTGTGTTTTGCCCACATAAGAGAACTTATCTGTGAGTGACGTCGTTTTGAGTTTTCTTTGATCCCTTCACTGCCGTGGACTCGATACACTTGTCTAAGATTTGGCGCTTTTGCTGACCACTTTTCATTATATCTTTCATAATTTAAACAATGCTTGGCTGGAAGTTTTCAGTCTTTGATTTTCTTTTACTGCTGGTAGCTGCTCATGATCTGACCATAGGTCCTGAAGCAACAATGTTGTTGCATTGTTCCATGTGCGATTTCTGCCTGATGTAGGCTATTCTATGTCTATGCAGTAACGCCTTCTCTGCTGTTTGGGTTCATGTTTAGTTGCCACTTTGTGCAATAAAATGGTTCATTTTATAACAGTGCTGTGCAGAGCCAATGCTGCTGGTTCTGATTTTTCATTAATCTAGTTACATATCCTACAAGCCTGTTCTGCCTCTAATTTAACTTTACAAGAAGCACAACTCTTTAGAATGCACAAAATCTGGTGAAGTACCAGGGAAGTCGGAGGCGTGTTGCCTTTCGTATTAAGTTTCACCAGAAGCACTTTACAGCACTGCATTCCTGCCATTCAGTGAAAGTGCAAGAAGAATTTACTGCAAGCATCTTTGTGACCCTTGTTCTTGCATGTTGATACATGCGACGCCTCTTTGCATTTGTTGTAACTATTTTGATTATACATTTATCTTTGATAAATAATATTTCACAGGCCGTAATATTAGTCTTCACGCACTAATTCACCAATCGAGAGTTGTAAAGGCAGCTATTAGTACGAAACAAAATGGGAGAAGCAAAGATTATCATTCCTGTGTGTATAAACAAGGCAGTAGGCACACAGAGCAGTCACCACACGCCAGAAGTATGTCTGCTTTATTACGGAAGGGAAAAAACATGCTCTAAAAGGTGAGTTATCATTAATAAAGACAGAAAAACAGTTATTCTGCCTGTAAACCAACTCTGTGATTTCCGTAACAATAGCGCCAATCAATGGGTAGACTAAGGAGCTCCATGTGTGGGTTAGAGGGCTTTGAAAGTGACTAACCAAGAGGGCCAGTGCTTCCCTTAGTTTCTGCGAAAAGTTGTCAAAGCTCCGTTTCATTAGCACAGCAGAAATCCTCTTTGAAAGCATAGTGACCAGTGAGAGGGTGGATTTCCCTCCAGTGCTCCCAAAGCAGACACTCTCACGCCTGTGTTTTCTGCTCCCTTATCCTTGCTGCTTCTTCACCTCTACGTATGTCTTGTTTCTTGATCACAGTCACCTGTACAACTTGATTTTTTAATTGCGTGCAGGAAGACATATCTGTGCGTGTTGAAATAATATAATTTGCTTGCGAGCACATAACCCTGACGCCATGCTCAGATTATACTGCCATTTATAATTCAGGCATGCAAGAAAAGAAGTTTTCTTCACTAATTCTACGCAACACTTAATAAGTAACATGATATAGAAATTGTCATTTTGCAAGTTAAGTATTTAGAACACTTTATTGTAGCATGAGCATATTGTTAGTACCACCGTGAAGTCGAGCTACACATCAGATGCAGTTCAGCCAATTATGACTAATGGATCTTTGACAGACAAGTCACTGCTAAAATCATTGTAGCCTCTACTGCTATGAAAGGAAACAGAAATAAATCTATTTTGTAAGTGCTTCTGGTGAAGCCTTAATACAGGCAACACACTCCGACTTCCCTGGTACTTTACCACATTTTAGTGTCTTTTCCACTGCGTGGACCTCTGCCAATGACCAACTCCTCTTCTTTGAGGTTTCTAAAGAAACGGATAAAAAAACAGAAAAAAGACAATTAGGGTCATAGTCTGGCGATGTAAAATGTTATTCAATAACAGTGACAATAAAATTATTATTTTGATCAAATGTATAATTTTAATTGAGCAATATCCTAAAAGCAAATATTCTGCACCAAGTCAAAGCCTGTAAAAAATAAAAACAGCCTGGTAACCTAATTGTTTCATAGCATCAGTTTTATTGACTAATGTGTGAAACGTTAAGCTACTACTTAGTGGCTGACAACAGAAAACAAATAACACAAGCACTGACTATATTTACTTATCACTTAGTAACCAGGTTATCACCTGTTGTGAGCAGAGGTGTTATCGCTCAGTGGCAGATACCATGCTTATTGCATCAGGTAACGTACTCTGCCCAGTACCTACAGTTACTGTCAAGAAAACAGACAATACTACTGCGGTGTCATTTTTAAAATAAGCTACTCAGTCTCAACTTGCCCAAGGTGTATTTATACTACTTAGAGAAATACTTATTCTACTTATTCTTAGAAACTGAAGGCTCACAAGCCTGTGGGTATAATTAGCAGGGGGTAAACTAATGCACCATTTTCTCTCAATCTCTGAAATGATTTGCTCATTTTTCTTCATAAAAAAAACTTAACTTCAGGTCATGTTTATGTAGCTAGCTAGAGCCTTGAAAAACCGTATGTCATCAAGGGCTTACAAAGGAAACAGGACTGTCATTCTCATTAAAATTGCAGCTAAACAACAGCATCAGGATCACGATCAATATGGCGATGATTGAAATGAACGACTAGTTCTCATATAGGTTACTGTATGGAGGGAGGGGCTGAGGGAAGAGCTCTTAAAACAGCAAGAAGTGCATTTATTAATTTAACGTTTATTTAACCAGGTAAGCAAGTTCTAATTTGCAACAAAGCTATAGGGCCCTATCTTGCACCCAGCGCAATTGCCTTTGTACACCGACGCATGTATCATTCCTATTTTGCACCCGACGCACAGCGGACTTTTCCCTCCACAGACGCACGTCGGTAAATTAGGGAATGTGTTTGCGCTCCAGGGTGCGGTTCAGCGAAAAGAGGAGGCGTGTTCCGGCGCAAATGTTATATGATGCTATTTTGCAGTTTCAGAAAACAATTCCGCCACTGACCAGGAAAAACCTGGTCTAAAGTCAGTGGTACTAGTCTAAAGTCAGTGGCGCTAGTCTAAAGTCAGTAGCGCGTTATTCAGATGCTATTTTAGGGGCGCATGCTTGGCCATAATGTAGCGTGTGCACAAAGCGCATACACTTCTCTCATCTAAACGGATGCAGCAGTTCCCATTTTTGCAAACCATACATAATTACAAAGGAAAATATTACTGAAAATGCGCTTCGGGTGTTTGGATAGATCAGGAGGCACTTTACAGTACAGTCCTCAAAAGTCGCAGCATTCTTCGTGGCTTGTTGTGATTTACACAACATTACCATGAATCAGGGATGTGTTGATGACATAAATGAGGAAATATTAGAGGAGTTAAAGAGACGTGATGTTGAACTACGGCGGGATCTGGTCCGGGAGTAATGCGCGATGTGCTCCTGGTGGAGCTGGTGGACGGAGATGGAGTTGGGGGAGGAGGAAGGGGCACAACAGGTGCAGGTGGTGCGTTTGGAGGCCCACGCTCCATGGCTGCAGCAATCCTCTCCAGACTTGAGGAGATGCGCCCGAGAGGCCGCAGCAACATCACCATCCAGTGAGACGGGCATTTATTACTTTGCCACATCCCGGACAGCTCCCGCTGGCGTGCACCAGGCAAATCCACCGTTATAATAGCAATCCGCCACGGAAGAAGCAGGCCTGCTCTTAAAGGGAATGTGAGATGACGCTCTGATTGGTTTATTGCACGTTACGCCCAAACCACACCTAGCTACTTCAGACCAACCCATTTTAGATTTGCGTCGGGCGCAAGAGTCATTTATCCCGCCGGTATAATAGCAACAGCGCCCGAGATCCGCCCACAAAGCTACTTGCGTTTTGCGTTTCATACTTGCGTTTCAGATCGTTAAAATAGGGCCCTTAGTGTGTTGAATACCTGTTTTAAGATCCCAACTGTCAGGCTCAGTTTCCTTTCTTCTTTTTGACGTTGAGGGTCCTGCCAAAATAATGGATGAGTATATCAATACAAAAATTGACAGTTAACTGGCAACAATTTACTTATTGGCTGCTTTGTCAGTTATCTGTGTATTTATTATATAGACTGATGGTTTATCATTTTTGAGAATAACAATCATAAAAACTAACGTCATGCATATTTTTTAAAACAGGGCCTAAATTATTAAAAATTGTTGGGTCCATATTCCCCTGCATTTACTGTGTGAAATACCTGTTTATGGGCCACAGCTTTCATTTTTATTTTATGGATAATTTTATCCAATATGACTTCCACATTTGCAGCTACAGTAGGCACATCTAGTGTTACAGATGGAATGGTCAGACAAGGAGTTAAGCCCAGTCTCTCAGGGGGAAATCAGACATGTTAACCGCTGATGGGCTCTCTACGTTGTGGCAACATTCTAACTTCAGGATATTTTGTATTATAGCAATTAGACCAAACAAAGAAATCTCGGCAGGAAGAAATGCTGCACCTGCGAAGTGCTCTAACGCTCCCAACTGGGCTTTTCACTTCCAACTCCTACTGTTTAGTAGTTCTGTGTGAAAAAGGTAAAGACCAAACAAGGCGATAGGTATAAGGTAGGGCTGCACAATTATGGCCAAAATGATTATTTTGATCAATATTGAGATCACGATTAATTATCATGATTATTTGTTGACTTTAACCAAAACTAATTTATTGTCACATAGGCTAATTATAATACATCCATATTGTGCTACATTCCTCCTTTATTGAAGGATACTGTGAAGCAGTATGCCATTTCAGCTGTTGTCTGACCACTTTCCATACATGCACGTTTGCCGTAAGGTATCTACCTGACGAAATAGCAACGTGGATTTCGGTGGCTCATTACACTGCTACTTACATGTCTGTGTTGCGCTCTGATGCTCCGAAACCCACGTTAGAGGCAACATAAACATTGCTGCATGTCACGCTAGTAAACACTAATAACACGTTACACAGCGGGTAACGTTAGCCTACTGTTAGCCACAGTAGTAACTGGATTAAACACGGCAAACCGCGAAATGCGGACAGCTAAACGGTGTAGTGTGACTGTATTTCACTATAGAGGATTCCAACAGCGGGACGTCAAACAGTCTGCTGCTAAAGCTATGAGCTAAAAGACACAAAATAGCACTATGGTCACTGCTGTTGTATGAAAAACAAATTAGACGGGACACAATGTTGCGTTTACTGGTAAACTGGTAAACATCGTGACCGGCTTATGATGACCGACTGCTACCTGTTGTGTAATTTTCCTCATGTTACTCTCTGTCCTCTGTGACTGTCTACATCTAAAAACTAAGCTGTGTGGTGCAGGGAACAACTCTGATTGGCTCATGGAGGCACGTGATCAGACAGTGGTTTAAGGAGCGCTGGATTGAAAAAAAGAGCCGTTCTATGAACAGAATGACGCATTTTAAATATCGTCGATCATGCAAATTTGATCATGGGAAGCCAAAATCGTGATCGTGATTAAATTTGATTAATTGTGCAGCCCTAGTATCAGGTGTCATGGCCTCAGTCTGTGGGTTACCTGTGGCTGCAGGTTCAACACTGCCAGGCTCATCGGAGGTCCGCTGTTCTCTGTCCTCTGTTGGATATTAAGGTTCCTATCAGAAGAATAAATAGTTTTTGAAATGAAAAATATGTAGGTTGCCACTGTGGAAAACCAGATATGGGGGAAAAAAACATTTTGCAAATACTCCACCAAAATTATCAATCACTGTACAACAATTAACCAATGGTCACCTAATCTGAGTATGCAAACTAGACTGTCAAAAAAACATCACATTGCTGTAGGTGAAGCCAGTCAACAGGGCTCTACTTCAGTTTTCTGGCATCTTTGTATTGCTTGGCAGAGCTGCTGCATGAAGCAACAATTCTTGAAGCAATGAAATGATAGAAGCACCTTCCTGATTTTATTGGTTTCTGGTTCTTTGAACAAGTTTTTTGTTGGCGCAGCTATCAAATTGTGTTCTAGTGTTGTGTGTGGTCACTGTTACAATTGTATTTAAGTAGTAAACTGGATTCCATACTTGCCAATCACTAAATATGAGCGCTGTGGATAAATTATCGCTTTTTCCACAGTATTTTAATATCCTTTTTAAATTTTTTGTATGAACTAATGAACTAAAGCTTAGCTGATTTAGTTTAATCAGGAAGTATATGTTCATCACTCACTTAACTGGCTGATTTACCATGAAAACCGCACTAATGCGGGTCCCCTCATATGACAGCTACAGTAGCTTGTTGCTAAACTGTGTGTAACGTGTGTTTCATGCAAAGTTATCCTAAGGTTCTATCTATGTGCAGTTTTTTACTTAAACGGTGATTAGCTAGCAAATATGCCAACTGACGGTGACGTTATTGTCATATTTTGGCACAATGTTTAGTAATGACAGTAGTAGTGGTCACAGTCCGTGAATATGTGATCTGAGATGCACATTGTAAAATGGAATTCTTCTTTACATATGATGTGACAAATTATGCTTTTTAGAAACAATAGCATCTAAAAAAAAACTATTGCTAAAAAGGAACTACACAATGTATTTACTTAGGTAAAGTAACTGCTGTTTCAGCATAGTCTAGTCATATGGGACCTTACGCTCAGGATTCACTGCCAACCTGCCGACCATCTCCCAAGAATTATCCTGTCTGTTTATTTTCTTTTGTATAAGTTAGGTGTCCAGCTTGTTTTAATCATGCAAACTTACAGATACGCTGTTAGTTCTCCTCAGGGGTGGTACATCTGGGTCATCACCAACCTCATCATGTGAACTCTCAGAATCTAGGCTTACTTCCTGTGGGGGTAAAAACAATATAAAGCACTGGCAAAATAATCACTATATCACAGTGTTTCTGTTATAAGCATGGCATGCTTCCCTTACAGTTTTTCAGGTTAAGGGAGCAAAGTATCTAGAATTTAGGAAAAAAAAGATATATAAATCATAGTCATTAAAGCCAGGTTGAAGTAAACTATTAAGCTCAGTTCAGACCAAAGATTCGCAATTAGATGAAATTTTAGAACGTAGCAAGTAAAAGTTGCAGGGGTCTGAACAGGCCTGTCTTAACTCAACTCAAGTAAGCCAATGGCGTTCCAACTCAGCTGGTTGAGTCTCCAGAGGCTGGTTTTTATAACGTAAGGGATGTCACCTTTTGCAACAGCCAATAGAGAAGCCAGCTAGTAAAGTCAGCTACAAACTATAGAAATAAAATGAGCAGTGAATCAGATAAATAAAACGTTTTCCCATAATCTCGGCAGTTGTTTTCTATTCTTCATAGTGCGTATGTTTTAAAAAGTTGTCTATCTCCCGCTTCATCACGCTACGGTTGCGATCACACCATGAGTTTGGCATTGACCTCCCTCCATGCCGCCAGCGCCTGTACTACTGCCAGCATCTGGCTGACTTTTTGTCAGTGGACAAACTGAGGAACTCAGGGCACTGGCAGCATGGAGGGAGAGTGGGCGTCATAGAGAAAGGGCGCATTTAAGTCCTGCCCCCACCAGATATTGTGTGAGGGTTTCTCCTCTTTATTTCATCTGCTAACTAACAACAGAAATGTCTAAAAGTGCTGATATTCACTACGAACAGGGTAAAGAACCCAGAACTTAAGTTTTTATAAGCTGCTGATCCCAAAAAACTGAGCTTTATGAAGAGAAAAGTGGATACAGATGTGAGGAATCAGCAGAGAATGGAGAAACTGTAGGATTCTGACACTAATCTAAAGACATGTCTGATGTTACATGTTTTAGCTTAACCTATAGACATATAGTTAGCCTAAAACTAAGATTTGGATATTTGACCTGGTAATTAAATGTTAAAGGTACAATATGTAACATTTCTGCTTTAAAATGTCTAAAAATGACCATACCTATGTTATATATTTTTATGAGTTGTGTTCTTACACTATCCCAAATGTTTCCACCAAATGTCAAACCCAGAGAAATCGGTTATTTTATTTTCAAACACGGCACGTTTCCTTTAGTCGCCCGTCAGTGGCGTCGTATAACCTTTCACTGTGTGGTTACTCTAACTTCCGTCAGAACACTGGCACCAAGATGATACGTTCAGGAGTAATTGTAAATCATACAATGTCGCAGAAAAAAAAATGCTTGTAACCGTAATACTGCTTTTTTTTGCCATACAGCATCATTTTGTGATTAATTACATCCCACTTTTTATCACAGTAATACAACAGAGATCTTATCTATTTTGAAAGTTCAAAATCGATACCAGCTTGACGTTACTACAATGTGCTAACGTTGATGCTAAAGCTTTGTGGGTAACATTATGAGGTTACAACATCGTTCAACACACTAATACAGTTATTTTTAGTATGACTGTTTCGACCACAGCTAACAGGACTGAGCTAACCCACGAATAACTTCACTAGTAATGTTAACGTTAGCTGTAGATAGACGATTAATCTAATGCTAATTTATCCAGCTAGCACACCCCGGTCTGTCTGCCTCACTCTCCCGGCGCAGAGAGACTCAGTCGGGATGACAGCTGACAACAGCCCCGGGACATAAAGCTAGCTAGTTACCGTTAGCCCCCAGTCAGCTATCAGCCAGCTACTTCCATTACAGCAACCCCCCGGCCAGAACGTATCTCCAGTGCCTGGTGCTTACGACGCTAACGGCAGTTTAATTAAACGAAACGGACTATATCAGACCCAGCACCGAGTCACAACAGCGGCCATCCATAGTGGTAGCGAGCTACATCTCCGTAGCGCTCCCGGTGTATGTGCCGAAAATCTCCTCCCTGCCGAATTTCTCCCCCCTTCGCGTTTAGCTGTCTTTACGGTTAGCTAAATTAACCTGACAAAAGGTGGGTTAAGCACCAAAACGAAAAGTTAAGATTACTGAAAAGTGAAGGGGAGATAATTCGGGGCAGCTGGGAGATGTTATGATGCTGCACAACCGGCATCGAACGTCCTGGCTTCGCTCGCAGAGATTCCCCGACAATCCCCACCCACACCCGTCTCTCAGCCTCGTTTAGTAGCTAGCTAGCGTTACAACAAACCCCGTCCGCCCTGGTGTTGAAACCATCCAAAAGGTGACATTGATATGTGAAATATTTTGTGTTTTAGCTGCTGGCTACTGTTAGCTTGCTGGCTCACTAGCTAACTGGTCAGCTACAAATAAAAATCTAATCAAGAAAAACGTAATTATGTTGGGGAAACTGCAGCTATTTTATTACAATAACATGAATAAACGTTACTAAACGTAACGTGAATAAACTTGAACGGGTAAACTTGTCCGTGAACTGAATCATTCTAACCATTGACATATATAAAAGATTCTAACCGGCAGCGAAGGTGTTTAACACTAAAAACTCCCATAATTCCAGTTTCACCGTCCATTGTTTTGGTTGAGAGACCCCTAGCGGCATAAAGTTACATATTGTACGTTTAACTAAACGTAACGTCTGACATATCGTTAGCGTTGTGTCTCTCCATTCTCCCTTAAGAACTTAAGTTCTGGGTTCTTTACTTTGTTGGTAGTGAATACTGCCACACAGCAGCTTTTAGACATGTTTCTGTTTTCTAGCAGACAGAATAAAGAGGAAAACTTCACACAATACAAGTCAACGGAGAGAGGAGAGATGTTTCCCACCGATGTGGGTGACTTTCAGAGTACTGCACTGTTCACCTGATTTCACAAAGAGCTTAAGAGCCAGGGCACTACCCTCCTACACAGTTTTCTTTATTAAAAACTAAAACATAAACTATAAGAGGCCCCATTGAAAAGACAGGTTAATTTGAATGTTTGTATGAATATTAAATTATTGTATCACATTTAAAATTCCACCTTATTATTACCTTGCTTTGGTGTTTTACGGATTCCATGTTCCCGATAAAGATGTATTATGATGCTCCCTTAGGCGTTGTAAGCGTGTCTTCAGCCTGGTGTATCCTGCACTCTGCCTGCAAGTGGTTAAACACAAACAGTTGATGTAACATCTGTATGTATCCCATCGTTCTTTTCATAATTTTTTTAAATATCTGTAATTTGAAGGGTGCCTAGTAGCTACTCTACAGTTAAGTTTCATTGAGTAACAAATAACAAGGTTATGTTTGGAGCTTGTGGCGATAAGAAAATCAAGTCCATGCTTAAAGTGATGGTTCTGAGTAATTTCACCCTAGGGTCCTTTGCACCATGACCTCGAGCCAAATACTCCTCCAGAAGCTTTTCACCTGATCGGAATTGGGAGAGTTAGCATAGAGTAGCCTTATCAGCTGAATAGCTTAGCGCAGGGGCTAATGGATCCGAAGTGTCTCTTAACATTACCCCACTAATAATGCCCGAAATGATACCAAACGTCTACAGTAGTACAAATAGGTTATGCACTCATAAAACGATGGATTGTAAAGTTTGTAAGTACACCAGAAGTGTATGTAAATAACACCTGCCTGCTGGCTTCTGCTCTCTGCTGCTGCTGCTGCTACTACCGGGCAGTAAGAGTGCTAGTAACAGCATTTCGGGCATTATTAGTGGGGTAATGTACAAGAGACACTCTCGGATCCATTGCCCCTGCGCTAAGCTATTCAGCTGATAACGCTACTCTACGCTAACTCTCCCAATGTTAGACCCAGGTGAAAAACTTCTGTGGGAGTGTTTGGCTCGAGGTCATGGTGCAAAGGACCCTAGGGTGAAATTACTCCGAACCATCACTTTAAACCTATACAGAGACAAAAAAATCTCCCTTACTTAAAAGATGGTTATAGAGATGATACAATCGCTTGAATGAAGTTTATGGGCTCTTATCAGTCTGTTTACTGATAATTAACCAGGTTAAATGTGACCATGTGCAGAACAACAGACAGCACTTCAGGTGTGGCAGAATGAAAGCAGAGATATTTGTAGAAATGCCTCCTCAGATTTCAAATAACAGCTGAAACTTTACACAAAGCAGCCTGTAGAAGTCTAATAAGTCAGTTTCCACCACTTCACATTTGACTGTTACATTCAGACACTTTTTGCACTGTGAGGAAAAGCTACGCTCTGTGCATCTACGTTGTTGTGTAAAAAAAGAATGTGTTGGTCTGTCTCACTGCACTGTATGGCTGCTCTGACACCATTGTTTAACAGAATTAAAGTAAATTGTGCAAGCAAAACCACTGATATGAATGAGAAGAGTAAAACTAATTCATGATTTTCTTTAAGATTAGAAAATAATTAGCCCATTGTTTAACAGCAACTCAGCTGCTGTTTGTTAAACTTTAGGTGTATAACTCGTTTAGCCCTGAATTAAGAACTTATTCTAGAAAGATACTGAACATTGGTAGTTATGGTAGCTAACATTAACATTACTGATTACTGTAGCAGGTGAGAAATGCTCATTAAACATCCTAATTTTCTCTCCTTAGCCCCTTGCTCCCTCACACATGAATAGTAGCTAACTTTATAATGTTAGTAATAGTATAACTATACAGAAGTGGAGACCAGCAGTCCATAACTGAAAAAAATGCTGAAATACCAACTCAAAAGTGTAGCTAATGTTAGAGTTGGCTAACAATATTGTAACACTAGCTAGCTAGCTGGTGACAACTTAGCCATTGTTAGCATTGGCAAACCATGCTAATATAAAAATTAGCTGCAAACCTAAGACTAAAAACATGCTTAATTAATAATTACTAAAACAGTTTAGTGTAAGGTTACTTACCTAGCATTCGTTTCCATGTGTTCCTCGTCCATTAGTGTCTGTAGGAGCACCTTCTGTCTGTGCTGCTGCCAGCTTGTGCTCCTGCTTGCTTCTACTGCACCTGCACATGCTGCCGCCCACTCACTGTCAGCAGCTCTCGTGTGGGTGGGGGATGGGCGAGGTCGAGGTGGGGACCGAAAAAGTCAGGAAAAGTGTGTTCTAATGGTCAGAAGCTGAATCCCCGTGACAGGTGGGGACCAAAAAAGTCAGGAAAGGTGTATTCCTCCCTCACTTCTTTGATTTAGTGTGGGCATGATATAATTATATTGCATGGTATTGTTGAGTTGTGTTTCACCAAATTATAATTGCATCCAAAAGAAAAATATTTGTATACACTTTTAATATCCTTAATTTTAGGGTAGATGGTTTTGCCCAGAGTTTACATATAGGAATTTTGAACTGAGTGGTGTTCCATTCAGGCCCGGTTCTGTGCAGCAAATACGCATGTTCTTTAGTACTGTAAGATATAATTTGCACTTTTTTTTATTTTATCATCTAAAGCTTTAAATCATAGTAATTATTCATTACTTTATATACAAATAAAAACATTTTTTGTTGACTAATAAACAGATAGCTGGTGCCACGGAGGGAAACTGCCCATACACAAGTATCCCCGCTATATTTAGAATACTTTCATGGCTTTACCTTGCTGTCAGACAGCCCTTTACGATGGGGAACTGAAGCCGTTTTAACAAAAACATTCATTCAAAAGCAGTCATTTAACAGCGCAGAACACGAGTTGCTGCTCTACCGCTGCCTCGATCGTATAGTTTGTGTTATAGTGTGACTTTCTTTAGTGTTATGCAAAAGAAATGTGTTTGTCTGTGCTAGCTGCTAGTGAAGGCTAGCTTTTCCTGTGCTGCGCTCCATAGCAACTGCCTTGGTATATGCAGGCAGTCAGCCCTGGCGGGCCTATTCTATTGTGAATATTATTTATTTATTTATTTATTTTTCATTTTAATTGGAATGTGCCTATTACTGTCATATTGCCATACTGGATGATGCTTTGCATCAGGCCAAACAATCCCCCTTAGCTGTGATATAACCACAACATAACAACTGTCCTCAGTTATTGAATTATTATCTAATCTTTCATTGAATCTTACAGTGTTTTACTCAGTGTTACACGTTAGAATTTTATTTACCATCTGATACCTTCACCTGTTACCACCACATCTCTTTTGACACATTACAGTCTAACTGAATGTGCATGCAGTGTGGCCAAAGTCACGCTTAGGGAAAACAAAGGCATTGGGCTGAGATGGTGCAAGGCTGTTAAAGCCTTTGCTATTGTCAGTTATACTGCAGCACCAGAACACTGCCTCGGGTCGTAAAGTTAGTGCGTGGGGTAATGGGAGAGTAATGGGATCGGTGGGGTACTGGTGTTTGGGCAACTGGGCTGCGAGGCAGCGGCTTAGGAGGTACTGGATTTGAGGAGCAGTCCTGTGAAACACCATGACTACTGCTCTGCTCTGTGTATGACAGAGAGGGCAAAGCCTGGCAAAAGAAACCGTAAAACTGAAAAAAGTCTTAAACTACATTTACAGTATAGAAACTTGCAGCTAGCTGACAGCAACTACCTGTCTCTGTCAGCTAACGAACATTAACAACTAAGTTACTGGTGCAACTTGCAAGTAATGTTATTGCCAGCATTAATCAATCTATCACAAATAAATCTCACTGAGAGAGAACGAGAAAGCAAAGCACAGAGAGAGAACCACTAAAACTGTGACTTCCACCACTATGCTATCATCATTGTAGTCATCAACAAGCTTGCTAATAGTAAATAACAAGTACAGGCAGGCACTGGGCCGGTTACATTGTGCATGAACTAGTAGGAGGTTGGAAATATTCAAGTTCAGATTGTCTGGAACGCAGCCTTAGTCAATGTTATAATCTGAACATTGATTACTTGAACCAGTAGTAATGGAATGTAACTTAGTTGAAATACAGTAGTCACATTAAAACTGGCTGGCACTCAATACAAGCTATCTTGTGTGGTTGCTAAATCATACTGTGTCTTTGACGTGTGAAATAGTGGATCATTCTTTCGACCAAAACCCCATCCAGATGTGCCTCTTGTCTTTTGTTCTGTACTGTCTTCTTCTTTTAACTGCAGCCTTAGTTTGTATAGGCTAACAGAGTACTGCTAACTGCAGCCTGAACTTATATAGGCTAACAGAGTACTGCTAACTGCAGCCTCAACTTATATAGGCTAACAGAGCACTGTCAACTGCAGCCTGAACTTATATAGGCTAACAGAGCACTGTTAACTGCAGCCTGAACTTATATAGGCTAACAGAGTACTGTTAACTGCAGCCTGAACTTATATAGGCTAACAGAGTACTGTTAACTGCAGCCTGAACTTATATAGGCTAACAGAGCACTGCTAACTGCAACCTGAATTTATATAGGCTAACAGAATACTGTTAACTGCAGCCTCAACTTATATAGGCTAACAGAGTACTGTCAACTGCAACCTGAATGTATATAGGCTCACAGAGCACTGCTAACTGCAGCCTGAATTTATATAGGCTAACAGAGTACTGTTAACTGCAGCCTGAACTTATATAGGCTAACAGAGTACTGTCACCTGCAGCCTGAACTTATATAGGCTAACAGAGTACTGTCAACTGCAGCCTGAACTAATATAGGCTAACAGAGTACAGCTAACTGCAGCCTCAGTTTGTATAGGCTAACAGAGTACAGCTAACTGCATCCTCAGTTTGTATAGGCTAACAGATCACAGCTAACTGCAGCCTCAACTTAAGGGAAAAAAACAAAAGGGTGGGTTTTGTTAATTTTTTAGGCTAAAAAAGATTTAATTGCAACTGGTTTGTTAGCTAACTTAGCAGCCTCAGTAATTGTTTTTTCAGTCAGTTCAATCTGTCAGTATTGGTACATTATGTTATAAATAAAGGTATTATGTCTGTTGAATTTAAAGATGTCTAAAAGCAACATATTGTAATTTGTTTTACCTTAAAATAACAGCTTTAGAATAATTTTGATGTTACTCTGACTTGTAATAGGAAAACTGGGCCTTTGTCATTTCCACAGTGGGCCCGATCACCTTTTCTCACATTATGTAGCGTGAAAATGGGTTTCCCTCTAATGTCCTTTGGCTGCTCTCCCCCGATTCTGTGATTTACGGAGTTTCCTAATGTACAGAAAGCTTTACTCGTTGCTAAAGTAACCCTAAACTCAGTTAGCTCAGTTAGCCATGCTGCCAGGACTCTGAGCTTGAAGCACTGGGGAATGTTGGTTGTTTACCCCATTAGAACAGGAGTTTTAGACCGCTGGAAGGCCGGGGCATGGGGGGAAATAAATGCTGGTGGAGAGCAGCGCCTGTGTCATGCCAGAACCAGCACCGTGCGAGTGGGCAACAGAACTGGGTTAAGAAGCCTCTACATACATCATGCCAGAGATTAGGAGATCGAAGAGAAGACACTGAGAAAGCTAAGAAGAGAAAAGGAGAGTGACCAAGCAAGGGTAAATTCCAGACTGGCCTTTTGTCGTTAGCGAGAGCTTCTCAAAATAAAAGTCTGCTGACAGACTGGGCATCTTGCTGTTGGACTAGTAATAATTATATGATGGCTTGCTATGTTTGTGTCGTTCACTTGCTTGAGGTTTGGATTGAAATATTGGCTTGAGATATTTAACATGACATAAATAGTGTATTTTGATGATGTATACACATCATATAATAATATTTATTTTATTTGCTAAGTACATGTACACATATAAGCTCTGGCATTTAACCCATTCTAACTACATGGGAGCAGTGGGCAGCCATAGTCTGCAGTCCCACCTCAACCTGCCTTTAGACTCTGGGGCTAAGAGGTTTTGTAGGCCTACCTCCCACCTAATGCTATAAATAACAAGAATTTCTAATATCCACATTCGTCTATACAGCACAAAATGTATTTATTTCTTCTGGTTGATCCAATTGTGACTGATCCCCTCTTTGAGATGACCAAATCACTTAGTTTGCTTGACCATAAAAACAAAAGTCAGTCTAATCAATAACAAAGAACAAGTATTTAATAATAAAAGAAAATAGAATTTGCAAAAATGTATGCACCAATTTATGGTGGAAATGTCTATGTAAGTAAAGGAAAACAGGTCATAATTCAAAATAGTATATAACAAACTATTTTTTAAATGTGCATATGGCACCTATTGACCTCAATGATACATTGGCTCATTTTAATTAAAATATAAACCCCTGGACTTTACTGGTGTCCAAGTATCTAATATGTTAAAATGGTTTTAATTTCTGCTCTCCTATACTGTAATATTCCTGGTAGTGTACCAATTATTGAAAAAATAAAAAAAATAATAAATAGAATAAAAAATAAAAAACTTATATAAAAAATATATATATAGTATACCCCTATTATTTTGAAATTATTGTTTATCTTTAGTTATTAATTTATATGCTTATAGTTATAGTTTTGTTTTATTTAGGCCTACAAAATTGTTGTTATCATGCATTTCTTTCAAAGAATAAAACCACTTTGAAAGGAAGTTTAATGATTAAATGGGAAAAGTAATTTAAAATATAAATGTCTGATCACATTAAAGTGGGTAGACCAAAGATATACACAACATTTTAAGCTTATTATGATATACACACTTATACACACTTACACACTTTTGTCAGGAAAATGACCCCACCAGTGCAAATTCACCAACCGCAATACCACCTCTGACCACTAGGTGCACACACAAAATCGGAAAAATGAACTCCATGGGGACCATTTTTTTTTTTCAAGAAAATTGCACCAGGCATATCAGCAGGCGGTTTTCTATTGATTCCAATGCTTGTGCCTCTGGGGACCGAGTTTTGGACCCCAGGGGGAAAACCGGTCCCCATGGCGTGAGTCATATTTCAGGTCTTGGACCCCACCAGGTTATAAAAACAAACGCACACACACACACTCACACCCACACAAACACACACCCATACACACTCACACACATTCTCTCTCACACACACACACACATTCTCTCTCTCACACACACACACACACTCACACACACACCCACACACACACCCATACACACACTCACACACATTCTTTCTCACACACACACACACACATACACACGCACACACATTCTCTCTAACACACACACACACACACTCACACACACACCCACACACACACCCATACACACTCACACACATTCTACACACACACACACACACCACACACATTCTCTCTCTCACACACACACACACACACACATACACACACACATTCTCTCTCACACACACAAACACACACACATTCTCTCTCTCACACACACACAGACACACACCCATACACACACACCCACACACACACACACACACACACACTCATACACACACACACACACATACATACACACACACACTCACACACCCACACACACACCCATACACACAGAGAGCGATCTCCACCAATCAGAAACATAGTAACACTTAGCATTGTGGGTAATGTAGTACTTCTTTATGACATCCTGTCAAACATACATCTCCCTTGTCTAACACACACACGCACACGCACACACACACACACCCATACACCACAATATCACACACACACCCACACACACGCACACACACATTCTCTCTCTCAAACACACACACACACACATAAACACAAACACAAACCCACACACATTCTCTCTCACATACACCACATACACACACACACAAACACAACACACACCCAAAACACACACACCCATACACACAGAGAGCCATCTCCACCAATCAGAAACATAGTAACACTTAGCATTGTGGGTAATGTAGTACTTCTTTATGACATCCTGTCAAAAATACATCTCCCTCTTTCTTCACACACACAAGCACCTACCAACACACACAATAATACACACACATACACGCACACACACTCACACACACATACACACAAACACACAACCACATACATATACACACACACACACACAAATACACTCACACACACACAACACACACACACACCGAAGACTCACACACACACATACATACACTCGCTAGACTCACCAGACTATATGTAAATAATCAGTAATTTAAGCATGCTAAACCCACCAGACTCCATGTAAATCTATTCACGCTAAAAGTACTATTTTTTGAATGGAGCCTTGTGGGTTTAGCGCTAGCTTCTTCATAGCTGTTTCTGGTAAACAGAAAGGTCTTAAATAGGTTTTAAAAAGGTATAGCTCTAAAAGGTTAAGCCAATTAACACTTCACCATTAAATCAACACTGTATGTATTTAAAATTTAAGCAAATTATATATATATTGAATTGCTGAGGCTTGTGTCGCTAAACCCACCAGACTCCATGTAAATAATCAGTACTTTAAGCATCGTAAAACACACTTGAATCAAAGTTGACAGAAACCAAATAAAGCTATGAAAAGCCGTTTTGGGGCTTCTCTACACTTTTCTCACCATCACAACTCTAGGGTTGGTTGAAATAAAAACATAGTTTACCGATTTACATGTGAAAATATATGTTGTCTCTATACTCGCTAAAAGTACTATTTTTTAAATGGAGTCTGGTGTGTTTAGCGCTAGCTACTTCATAGCTGTTTCTGGTAAACAGAAAGGTCTTGAATAGGTTTTAAAAAGATATAGCTCTAAAAGGTTAAGCCAATTAACTTGTCACCATTAAAACAGCACTGTATGTATTTAAAATTAAAGCTAATTATATATATTGAATTGCTGAGTCTTGTGTCGCTAAACCCACCAGACTCCATGTAAATAATCAGTACTTTAAGCATCCTGAACCCACCAGACTCCATGTAAATAATCAGTAATTTAAGCATCCTAAACCCACCAGACTCCATGTAAATGGTCAGTATTTTAAGCATCCTAAATCCATCAGACTCCTATTCGTATTCTCTCTCTCTCTCTCTCTCTCTCAGTGACAGTGTGGCCAAGTTATCTACTTAGCTAGTGTTATTCGGATGTGCACCAAGTAGTAGGCACACTGTAAAAATTTCTTCCGGAATATTCTAGTTAATATTATTATTCTTCATCTTCCGCCACATTTTAGTCCCGCTAAGGCTCACCAAGCGTTGCCAACACGCGCACACAAATGACATCATCACATGTGTAACGCTCGGGAATAATAATAATAATAATAATAATAAATTGAATTTATATAGCGCTTTTCATGGACTCAAAGTCGCTTTACAGGGCAGGGTAGATTATAAAAACATAACAAAACAAAACGAGCAAACAAAACAAGTAGAACAAAACAAGATACAGATGAAAGAGGGAGGGGGGCAGGTGGACTATGGGTAGGCTGAGGTGAAGAGATGGGTCTTGAGGCCGGACTGGAAGATGGTGAGGGACTCAGAGGTCGCGGATCTCTTGGGGGAGGGAGTTCCAGAGCCTGGGAGCTGCTCTGGAGAGGGCTCTGTCCCCAAAACAGCATGGGTTGGACTTTTGGATGGAGAGAGACGGCTGAGGTGGATCTGAGGGACCGTGAGGGTTGGTAAGGGGAGAGAAGTCCAGTGAGGTATGAGGGGCCAGATGGTGGAGGGCTTTATAGGTGAGGACCAGGATTTTGGTAGGTGATCCGGTGGGAAATGGGAAGCCAGTGGAGTTGTTTTAGGACTGGGTGATGTGGTGGTGCCAGGATTTGGAGCAGGTAGTGAGAAGCGGGCGCTGAGTTCTGGACCAGTTGGAGTCGGTTGATGTTGGTAGAGCTGATGCGGGGAGAAGTGAGTTGCAGTAGTCCAGTCGGGAGGAGATGAAGGCGTGAATGAGTCTTTCAGCAGCGGGGGTGTGAGAGAGGGTCTGATTTTGGCGATGTTGCGGAGGTGAAAAAGGGAGGTTTTAATGACTTGACGGATGTGAGGCTCAAGGGGAGAGGGTGGAATCAAAGATAACGCCAAGGTTGCGGGCCTGGGGAGATGGGGAGACAATGGTGCCGTCGATGGTGAGAGTGGGGTTTGGTTTTGCTGAGTGTGGATTTGGAGCCGATCAGAAGGAATTCTGTTTTGTCGCTGTTGAGTTTGAGAGAGTTATGTTGCATCCAGGTTTTATTAGCTGACAGACAGGAGTTGATGTGGGAGAGGGGAGGATTGTGGGGGGTTGTGGTGCTGAGGTAGATCTGGGTGTCGCTCAGCATAGTGGAAGTCCAGGTTGAAGTGGCGGAGTATCTGACCAAGAGGGAGGATGTAGATGATGAAGAGGAGGGGGCCAAGTGCAGGCCTTGGGGAACACCTTGAGTGACTGTGGCTGTGGCAGAGGTGTGGTTGTGGAGAGAGATGAAATGGGATCTGTTGGAAAGGTAGGAGTGGAGCCAGCTGAGTGCAGTACCGTCGATACCGGGTCTTTGAGTCTGGTAGGCAGGATGTTATGGCTCCCGTACCAGAAGGCTGCACTCAGGTCGAGGAGGATGAGGATGTTGAGGGAACCGGTGTCAGCAAAGGTGAGGAGGTCGTTGAGGACTTTGAGGAGAGCGGTTTCTGTGCTGTGGTAGGGGGAAAACCAGATTGGAGAGGTTCAATAAGGTTATTGGCAAGAAGATGGGTTTGTAGTTGTGAGAGGACTATGCGTTCCAGGGTTTTAGACAGAAAGGGAGGTTGGATATTGGGGGTAGTTGTTGAGAGAGGAGGGATCCAGACCAGGTTTTTAAGGATTGGGGTGACAGCGGCAGTTTTGAAAGCAGAGGGACAGTTCCAAGGGAGCAGTGAGGAGTTGAAGAGGTTAGTGAGGTAGGGGCATAGGACCGGGAGGCAGGACTTCAGAAGTGGAGTAGGGAGGGGTCAAGGGGGCGGTAGTGGGTTTTGGAAGAGCTGATGAGTTTGGAGATTTCAGGAGGAGTGACTGGGTTAAACTGGGAGAGGAGGAAGTGTGGAGGAGGGGTCGGGAGGTCTGGAGGGGATGAGGAGGGTCCAAGGTGTGCGTGGAGTAGATCCTGGAAGGTCAGATACAGGGGATAGGGATTTGTAAATGAGATTGATTTTGTCAGTGAAAAAGTGGAGGAATGAGTTGCAGAGATTCGGGTAGAGGTAAGGAGGCTGTTGGTCCGGGGCTTGATGAGGTTGTTCAATGTGGAGAAGAGGGTTCTGGGGTTTTGGCAGGGGCGGGTGAGGATGGTGGAGAGGTAGGCAGGATTTGGCGCAATGAGGGGGCATCTTTGTAGAGATGGGATTTATAGGCTTCATGATGGACTGTGAGGGATGATTTCTTTGTCAGACGTTCAGGGTTGCGTTTGTTTTTTCCAGGTGCAGGTGTGTACCAGGGTTGAAGAGGTGTTAAAAGTGACGAAGTTTTGTTTGAGGGGGCCAGGGTGTTGAGGGAGGTAGACAAGGTGGAGTTGAGGTGGTCTGTGAGGGTCATCGGGTGAGGTGAGGGTTGAGTCCAGGTGGAGAGTGGTGGAGAGCAGGTCAGAGAGATGGTGGGGATTGATAGATTTGAGGGTTCGGGAAGGTGATTTCTCTGAGGAGGCGGGGCTGGGGTTGGAGAAGGGATGGTGAACCGTATCAGTTTGTGATCAGAGAGGGGAAAAGAGGCATGGATGGAGGTCGAGCACTGGTTGGTTGGTGGAGCAGACCAGGTCGAGGATGTGACCTTTTCATGGGTGGGGAATGTGACATGTTGGGTGAGAGAGAAGTTATCCAGTAAAATTTTGAATTCTGATGAGGAGCTTGCATGTGGGGGAGTCCATGTGGATGTTTAAGTCACCGAGTAGCAGCAGACGTGGAGAGAGAGATGAGGCTAGTGTGAGGAGTTCAGTAAAATCAGAGAGGAAGGAGGGATTTGGTTTTAGGTGGCCGGTAAATAGGGGATGACTGTCATGGAGGAAAGAGTTTTGAAGGCGAGATATTCAAACGACTGATACTGAGGGGAGGGTGAGTTCTGTGATCCGGAAGTTCTGATTGAAAAATGTGGCGAGGCCACCTCCACGGTTGGGAGGGGCGGGGTTGCAGATGTAGTTGTAGCCAAGGGGGATGCTTGGTTGAGGAGAAGAAGTCGTTGGGTTGTTGCCAGGTTTGGTGAGCAGAAGGAAGTCAAGAGTGTTGTCGAGGTTAGTTCATGGAGGGCAGGGGCTTTATTGTTGACGATCGGGTGTTGAGGAGGGCAAAGTTGGCATGGTGAGAGGGTGGTGGGATGGGGGCAGGCTGGAGAGATCTGAGGTTGTCCGGTTAGCAGTGTGTGTGGTGTTGGGGTGTGGGGGTATTGCAGTTGAGGGGGACAGTGAGCGATTAGCAAATGATTGGAAGTATGATTGAGTGTATGTGAAGTGGTGGTCCTGGATTATGTTAGTGAGTGGGTGCCTGATGGGACAGGGGGGGTGCAGATGCCAGATGGATGGAATGGATTGTCCGTGGTGGAAGAAACAAACTTCGGCGAGAGTTTCTGTGGATGTAACGTAGCGGTTAGAAGTCCGGTTTTGATGACTGGGTTGCAGGATGGAATGGAGTAGTTGTAGTGGACCAATTGCAGAGTTGAATATTTGATCATGATGCCGACGGAGGGACGGAGAGCGCTCGTGATAGTGGTAGCGTAGGCTAGGGGCACAGAGGTGGAGGTGGGGATGGATGAATGAGGTGATTGCCAAAATGATCCACAGCATGACCGAAGAGGAGAGAATGTCTAGTCTTGCAGTTGCGGCTCGCATCTGGTGGAGGTTGCCTATGAGGAGGAGGTCAGCAATCGGGTTAGCCCGCCGAAGCAGCTAGGATTTGCCGCCAGCGTTTGGTGAAACGAGGGCAGCTAGCTAGCGGCTAACCGCCGAGGCAAGAGTCCGGTCAAAGGCCCCAGGGCGTCGGGAACCAGCAGAGAGACTGTCCAGAGGTACAGAGGCTGTCAGAGGTAGGGGTACAGCGAACACAAACACAAGGAGAATAGCAGAGCCGAATAGCAGATGAATAGCAGGGAGGGGGCGGCGAATAACCAAGCGCCAAGCGTCCTTTCCCCGTCGGTTGGAGATGGAAAAAAAAAAACACAGTTTACGTTTTGTCCTCTTTTCAGACCCCGTTTCAGATTTTCCCATGTGTGTATGGGGCGGAATGTTGAGAGTTAGAGTGGGAGTCAGAGTGTGGAGCTGTAGTACGATTCTGGGAAATGTTTCCAAACAAATTGTTCTCCCTCCTCACAGTTTTCACTCTTCATACATCATACTTTTTCAAAATGTAGGAAATCTTGTGGCCGTCGCAGACATGTAACTATGGAATCCACCGGACGTTTACTTTGCGCTCTACACACTCCAACTGCCGATAGAAACGAGTGGAGTTGCAGTACAATCGCTAAAATTTTTTCCAAACAAATTGCTCTCTCCGTACGAATTTCACTCTACATACATCATACTTGGGCAAAATGTAGGAAATCTTGTCCCGGTCGCGGTCCTTGCGACTATGGAATCCACCGGACTAAACTTTTGTTATTTTGAAACCAACTGCCCGATAGAAACTTAAAAAAAATGGAGCTGCAGTGTATTTCAAACCGGGTGAAGATTTTCCACCATGTGTGTGTATGGGGACAGAATATTCAGAGCTAGAGGGGTGAAGCTGCATTATGATTTTCTGATAGTTTTCCAAACAAATTGCTGTCTCCCCTACAGTTTTCACTCTTCATTCATCATAGTTGGTCAAAATGTAGGAAATTTTGTACGGTTCGCAGAACATGTAATTATGGAATCCACCATCAGTACACGTTTTGCTGTAGACCACACCAACTGCCGACAGAAACTGAAAAAGTATCTGAAGGATGCAGATGATTCCCTGTTTGTTACCTGCTCTGTGTCCCATATATTTCATACCACAAACATAAAAACCACATCAATGCATTCGCCAGACTTTTATGTCTCTGGTCAACATAATAATAAAAACATAGTTTACCGATTTACATGTGAAAATATATGTTGTCTCTATGCTTCGCTAAAGTACTGTTTTTTAAGGAGGTCTGGTTGTTTACGCACATATTTCATAGCTGTTTCTGGTAAACAGAAAAGTCTTAAATAGGTTTTGAATGGTATATCTCTAAAAGGTTAAGACACTTAACACTTCACCCGTTAAAACAACACTGTATGAATTTAAAATTTAAGCAAAGAACTGGGGTATCATAATTTTTATATATTGTATTGGTAAAGGGCTCGCATGCTACCTCCACCAGACTCCATGTAAATAAACAATCATTTTAGCATCGTAACCCACCAGACCCCATGTAAATAATCCGTACTTTTAAGCCTCCTGAACCCACCAGACTCCATGTAAGTAATCAGTACTTTAAGCATCCTGAACCCACCAGACTACATGTAAATAGTCAGTACTTTAAGCATCCTGAACCCACCAGACTCCATGTAATTAATCAGTAGTTTAAGCATCCTAAACCCACCAGACTCCATGTAAATAATCAAGTACTTTAAGCATCCTAAATTCATCAGACTGTATTGTATTCTCTCTCTCTTGTCTCTCTCTCTCTGTGACAGTGTGACATATGTATCTACTTATCTAGTGTTATTGGATGTGCACCGTGAAGTAGGCACACTGTAAAAATTTCTTCCGAATTTTCTAGTTGTGAGAATGCTGTTCTACAGCATTCCACTCAATGTTATTCCTTTCTCATTTTTTTTTTTTATTCCGTCGTTTTTGGCTCAAGCGTTAACTTCTGCATACTTTTAGCTATTAAAACCATTCAACTTTTCAAATGTTCAGCTCTTTCAGCTAATGATTGGACTTCTTCAAATTTTTTCTACTATTTATACTTTTTAAAATATTAAGCTTTTTAACACTTTTTAACATTGGAGTGAATGAGAGCCTGCTTCAAATCCTTAAAATCTTCTTCCGCTCCCAAAATTTTCAGCTCCTTCATACTTTCACCTACAGACGCCAAACAAACTTTAAAATGTTCACAAAAATTCAGCTATCCGGCTATTACTTTTCAGTTTGATATCTTTTACAGTTTTTGTTGAAAAGGGTTTTAAGTTTAGTGATCTTTTCAGGATTTTTCTGCATTTCTAATGAGTCTGTGTGGGGGATGTCAGGATAACGATCATTTGACTGATAGCAGTTATTGTTTTGCCAGTCTGAGCCTTTATTTGAGAGCTCGCTCTCAGGGTCTCTGAACTGCAGTTTGGCCCACTGACGTTTTCAAGCAGGTGTTGCAACGTTAACTGATTAGTCTTCAAAGGATGTTTACAAACATTAACTGGCCATTGGTTACCATGACAGCACTTTCACAGACACACACAGATACTACAGGCAGTAATATGAACATTAGTCTATACAGATACTACAGGCAGTAATATGAACAGTAGTCTATAGCTCTGGCCTTTCACTTCTGTCTGTCTTCTCTCCCCTCTCTATCTCTCTCTCGTTTCTCTTTCCTCTCTCTCCCTCTCTTTCTTTTCCCTCTACCTCTCCCTGTCCCTCTCTTTCTCTCTCTCCTTCTCTCTCCATCCCTCCTTCTCCCTCCTGTCTCTCTCTCTCTCTTTCCATCTCTCTCTCTCTCTATCTTCCCTCTTCCCTCTCTCCCTCTCTATCCCTCTCTCTCTCTCTTTCCTTCTCTCTCTTTATCTCTCCTCTCCTTTCATCTCTCTCTCTCCCTCTCTTTTTTTTTTTTTTTTTTTTTTTTTTTTTTCTCTCTCTCCTCTCTCCCCCTCCTCTCTCTCTTCCCTCTCTCTTCCTCTCTTCCTTTCCCTCTCCTCTCTCTTCTCTTCCTCTCTCTTTTTTTCCTCCCTCTCTCCCCCCTCTCTCTTTCCTTCTCTTTCTCTCTTTGTGTCTCCATCTTTTTCTCTTCTATGCCTTATCACGAATCAAACTATTTTTTTTTCAACATCCTTGTCATGATTGCATTTCCATTTTTTCGTTTTTCAATGCAAAGGGGATTTTCCAGCCCCCCTTCTTTTCCAGGCAATATATTTCACATCTCAGCGATTGATCTTTTCATTCTATGCAGTGTGTATGGCAAGTAACTTAGTTGTTGTATTCGTTAGCTGACAGAGACAGGTAGTTGCTGTCAGCTAGCTGTAAAGTTCTATACTGTAAATGTAGTTTAAGACTTTTCAGTTCTGGTTTCTTTTGCCAGGCTTTGCCCTCTCTGTCATACACGAGCAAGGCAGTAATCATGGTGTTTCACAGGACTGCTCCTCAAATCCAAGTACCTCCTAACGGCAGCTGCCACCTGCCAGCTAGTTGCTTAAACACCAATTACGCACCGATCCATTTACTCTCCATTACCTGAACTAACTTTGACCAGTGTTCTGGTGCTGCAGTATAACTGACAATAGCAAAGGCTTTAACAGCCTTGCGCATCTCAATAATGCCTTTGTTTTCCCTAAAAGCATTGACTTTGCTGGCCACTGCATCACATTCAGTTAGACGCTGTAATGTGTCAAAAGAGATGTGGTGGTAACGGGTGAAGGTATCAGATGGTGACCGAATTCTAGCGATGTAACACTGAGTAAAACTTGCTGTAGATTCAATGAAGATTAGATAATGAATTCAATGGCAGGACAGTTGTTATGTTGTGGATATCACAGCTAAGGGGATTGTTTAGCCTGATACGAAGCGTCATCCATTATGGCAATATGACAGTTATAGGCATATTCCAAATAAAATGAAAAAAAAATAAAAATAATATTCACAATAGAATAGGCCCGCCTGCGCTGACTGCCTGCATATACCAAGGCAGTTGCTATGGAGTGCAGCACAGGAAATGCTAGTCTTACTAGCAGCTAGCACAGACAAACACATTTCTTTTGCTTAACACTAAAGAAAGTAACACTATAACACAAAGTATACGATTGAGGCAGCGGTAGAGCAGAAACTCGTGTTCTGTGATGTTAAATGACTACTTTTGAATGAATGCTTTTGTCAAAACGGCTTCAGTTCCCCATCGTAAAGGGCTGTCTGACAGCAAGGTAAAACCATGAAAATATTGTAAATATAGCGGGGATACTTGTGTATGGGCAGTTTCCCTCCATGGCACCTGCTATCTGTGTTTTAGTCCAAAACAAAAAATAACTTCTGGCTTTTGTATATAAAGTAATGAATAATTACTATGATTTAAAGCTTTAGATGATAAAATAAAAAAGTGCAGATTATATCTTACAGTACTAAAGAACATGCGTATTTGCTGCCCAGAACCGGGCCTGAATGGGACACCACTCAGTTCAAAATTCCTATATGTAAACTCTGGGCAAAACTATCTACCCTAAAATTAAGGATATTAAAAGTATATACAAATATTTTTCTTTTGGATTCAATTATAATTTGAGTAAACAACTCAACAATACCATGCTATACAAGGATATCATGCCCACACTAAATCAAAGAGGTGAGGGAGGAATACACCTTTCTTGACTTTTTTGGTCCCCACCTGTCACGGGGATTCAGCTGTTGACCATTAGAACACACTTTTCCTGACTTTTTCGGTCCCCACCTCGACCTCGCCCATTCCCCACCCACACGAGAGCTGCTGACAGTGAGGTGGTAGCGGCATGTGCAGGTGCAGTAGAAGCAAGCAGGAGCACAAGCTGGCAGCAGCACGACTGAAGGTGCTCCTACAGACACTAATGGACGAGGAACACATGGAAGCGAATGCTAGGTAAGTAACCTTACACTAAACTGTTTTAGTAATTATTAATTAAGCATGTTTTTAGTCTTAGGTTTGCAGCTAATTTTTATATTAGCATGGTTTGCCAATGCTAACAATGGCTAAGTTGTCACCAGCTAGCTAGCTAGTGTTACAATATTGTTAGCCAACTCTAACATTAGCTACACTTTTGAGTTGGTATTTCAGCATTTTATTCGGTTATGGACTGCTGGTCTCCACTTCTGTATAGTTATACTATTACTAACATTATGAAGTTAGCTAATATTCATGTGTGAGGGAGCATGAGGGGGGCTAAGGAGTGAAAATGAGGATGTTTAATGAGCATTTCTCACCTGCTACAGTCATCAGTAACGTTAATGTTAGCTACCATAACTACCAATGTTCAGTATCTTTCTAGAAAAAGTTCTTAATTCAAGGCTAAACAGGTTATACACCTAAAGGTGTAACAAACGGCAGCTGAGTTGCTGTTAAACAATGGGCTAATTATTTTCTAATCTTAAAGAAAATCATGGGTTGTTTTACTCTTCTCATTCATATCAGTTGGTTTTGCTAGCACAATTTTACTTTAATTCTGTTAAACAATGGTGTCAGAGCAGCCATACAGTGCAGTGAGACAGACCAACACATTCTTTTTTTACACAACAACGTGTTCTCATTTTTAACTCTGGACAGATGCACAGAGCGTAGCTTTTCCTCACAGTGCAAAAAGTGTCTGAATGTAACAGTCAAATGTGAAGTGGTGGAAACTGACTTATTAGACTTCTACAGGCTGCTTTGTGTAAAGTTCAGCTGTTATTTGAAATCTGAGGAGGCATTTCTACAAATATCTCTGCTTTCATTCTGCCACACCTGAAGTGCTGTCTTTTGTTCTGCACATGGTCACATTTAACCTGGTTAATTATCAGTAAACAGACTGATAAGAGCCCATAAACTTCATTCAAAGCGATTGTATCATCTCTATAACCATCTTTTTAAGTAAGGGAGATTTTTTTGTCTCTGTATAGGTTTAAAGTGATGGTTCAGATAATTCACCCTAGGGTCCTTTGCACCATGACCCGACCAAAGCACTCCCACAGAGTTTTTTTCACCTGGGTCTAACATTGGGAGAGTTAGGCGTAGAGTGCGTTATCAGCTGAATAGCTTGCGCCGGGGCAATGGATCCCGAAAGTGTCTCTGTACATTACCCACTAATAATGCCCGAAATGCTGTTACTACTTGCTCTTACTGCCCGGTAGTAGCAGCAGCAGCAGAGAGCAGAAGCCAGCAGGCAGGTGTTATTTACATACACTTCTGGTGTACTTACAAACTTTACAATCCATCGTTTTATGAGTGCATAACCTATTTGTACTACTGTAGACGTTTGGTATCATTTCGGGCATTATTAGTGGGGTAATGTTAAGAGACACTTCGGATCCATTAGCCCCTGCGCTAAGCTATTCAGCTGATAAGGCTACTCTATGCTAACTCTCCCAATGTTCGACCCAGGTGAAAAAAGCTTCTGGAGGAGTATTTGGCTCGAGGTCATGGTGCAAAGGACCCTAGGGTGAAATTACTCAGAACCATCACTTTAAGCATGGACTTGATTTTCTTATCGCCACAAGCTCCAAACATAACCTTGTTATTTGTTACTCAATGAAACTTAACTGTAGAGCAGCTACTAGGCACCCTTCAAATTACAGATATTTAAAAAAATTATGAAAAGAACGATGGGATACATACAGATGTTACATCAACTGTTTGTGTTTAACCACTTGCAGGCAGAGTGCAGGATACACCAGGCTGAAGACACGCTTACAACGCCTAAGGGAGCATCATAATACATCTTTATCGGGAACATGGAATCCGTAAAACACCAAAGCAAGGTAATAATAAGGTGGAATTTTAAATGTGATACAATAATTTAATATTCATACAAACATTCAAATTAACCTGTCTTTTCAATGGGGCCTCTTATAGTTTATGTTTTAGTTTTTAATAAAGAAAACTGTGTAGGAGGGTAGTGCCCTGGCTCTTAAGCTCTTTGTGAAATCAGGTGAACAGTGCAATACTCTGAAAGTCACCCACATCGGTGGGAAACATCTCCTCTCTCCGTTGACTTGGTATTGTGTGAAGTTTTCCTCTTTATTCTGTCTGCTAGCAAAAAAAAAATTTCTAAAGTGCTTGTTTGTTGTGTTTATTCACTACCAACAAAAAAAACCCAGAGCTTATTTCTTTAAGAAAACAGAAACGTGACTTTTCTGTAAGCTTTTTTGTGGCTGTTTTCATCAAAAAAAAGGAGGGGGCCAGACCTTAATTTTTTAAGGAGAATGGAGAGACACAACATACGATATGTCAGACGTTACGTTTAGTTAAACGTACAATATGTAACTTTATACCGCTAGGGGTCTCTCAACCAAAACAATGGACGGTGAAACTGGAATTATGGGAGTTTTTAGTGTTAAACACCTTCGCTGCCGGTTAGAATCTTTTATATATGTCAATGGTTAGAATGATTCAGTTCACGGACAAGTTTACCCGTTCAAGTTTATTCACGTTACGTTTAGTAACGTTTATTCATGTTATTGTAATAAAATAGCTGCAGTTTCCCCAACATAATTACGTTTTTCTTGATTAGATTTTTATTTGTAGCTGACCAGTTAGCTAGTGAGCCAGCAAGCTAACAGTAGCCAGCAGCTAAAACACAAAATATTTCACATATCAATGTCACCTTTTGGATGGTTTCAACACCAGGGCGGACGGGGTTTGTTGTAACGCTAGCTAGCTACTAAACGAGGCTGAGAGACGGGTGTGGGTGGGGATTGTCGGGGGAATCTCTGCGACAGCGAGCCAGGACGTTCGATGCCGGTTGTGCAGCATCATAACATCTCCCAGCTGCCCCGAATTATCTCCCCTTCACTTTTCAGTAATCTTAACTTTTCGTTTTGGTGCTTAACCCACCTTTTGTCAGGTTAATTTAGCTAACCGTAAAGACAGCTAAACGCGAAGGGGGGAGAAATTCGGCAGGGAGGAGATTTTCCACATACATACACGGGGCGCTTCACGGAGATGTAGCTTGCTTACCACTATGGATGGCAGCTGTTGTGACTCGGTGCTGGGTCTGATATAGTCCGTTTCGTTTAATTAAACTGCCGTTAGCGTCGTAAGCACCAGGCACTGGAGATACGTTCTGGCCGGGGGGTTGCTGTAATGGAAGTAGCTGGCTGATAGCTGACTGGGGGCTAACGGTAACTAGCTAGCTTTATGTCCCGGGGCTGTTGTCAGCTGTCATCCCGACTGAGTCTCTCTGCGCCGGGAGAGTGAGGCAGACAGACCGGGGTGTGCTAGCTGGATAAATTAGCATTAGATTAATCGTCTATCTACAGCTAACGTTAACATTACTAGTGAAGTTATTCGTGGGTTAGCTCAGTCCTGTTAGCTGTGGTCGAAACAGTCATACTAAAAATAACTGTATTAGTGTGTTGAACGATGTTGTAACCTCATAATGTTACCCACAAAGCTTTAGCATCAACGTTAGCACATTGTAGTAATGTCAAGCTGGTATCGATTTTGAACTTTCAAAATAGATAAGATCTCTGTTGTATTACTGTGATAAAAAGTGGGATGTAATTAATCACAAAATGATGCTGTATGGCAAAAAAAAGCAGTATTACGGTTACAAGCATTTTTTTTTCTGCGACATTGTATGATTTACAATTACTTCTGAACGTATCATCTTGGTGCCAGTGTTCTGACGGAAGTTAGAGTAACCACACAGTGAAATGTTATACGACGCCACTGACGGGCGACTAAAGGAAACGTGCCGTGTCTGAAAATAAAATAACCGATTTCTCTGGGTTTGACATTTGGTGGAAACATTTGGGATAGTGTAAGAACACAACTCATAAAAATATATAACATAGGTATGGTCATTTTTAGACATTTTAAAGCAGAAATGTTACATATTGTACCTTTAACATTTAATTACCAGGTCAAATATCCAAATCTTAGTTTTAGGCTAACTATATGTCTATAGGTTAAGCTAAAACATGTAACATCAGACATGTCTTTAGATTAGTGTCAGAATCCTACAGTTTCTCCATTCTCTCTGCTGATTCCTCACATCTGTATCCACTTTTCTCTTCATAAAGCTCAGTTTTTTGGGATCAGCAGCTTATAAAAACTTAAGTTCTGGGTTCTTTACCCTGTTCGTAGTGAATATCAGCACTTTTAGACATTTCTGTTGTTAGTTAGCAGATGAAATAAAGAGGAGAAACCCTCACACAATATCTGGTGGGGGCAGGACTTAAATCACGCCTTTCTCTATGAGCGCACTCTCCTCCATGCTGCCAGTGCCCTAGAGTTCCTCAGTTTGTCCACTGACAAAAAGTCAGCCAGATGCTGGCAGTAGTACAGGCGCTGGCGGCATGGAGGGAGGTCAATGCCAAACTCATGGTGTGATCGCAACCGTAGCGTGATGAAGCGGGAGATAGACAACTTTTTAAAACATACGCACTATGAAGAATAGAAAACAACTGCCGAGATTATGGGAAAACGTTTTATTTATCTGATTCACTGCTCATTTTATTTCTATAGTTTGTAGCTGACTTTACTAGCTGGCTTCTCTATTGGCTGTTGCAAAGGTGACATCCCTTACGTTATAAAACCAGCCTCTGGAGACTCAACCAGCTGAGTTGGAGCGCCATTGGCTTACTTGAGTCGAAGTTAAGACAGGCCTGTTCAGACCCTGCAACTTTTACTTTTCACGTTCTAAAATTTCATCTAATTGCGAATCTTTGGTCTGAACTGGGCTTAATAGTTTACTTCAACCTGGCTTTAATGACTATGATTTATATATCTTTTTTTCCTAAATTCTAGATACTTTGCTCCCTTAACCTGAAAAACTGTAAGGGAAGCATACAGAAACACTGTGATATAGTGATTATTTTGCCAGTGCTTTATATTGTTTTTACCCCCCCACAGGAAGTAAGCGCCTAGATTCTGAGAGTTCACATGATGAGGTTGGTGATGACCCAGATGTACCACCCCTGAGGAGAACTAACAGGCGTATCTGTAAGTTTGCATGATTAAAACAAGCTGGACACCTAACTTATACAAAAGAAATAAACAGACAGGATAATTCTTGGGAGATGGTCGGCAGGTTGGCAGTGAATCCTGAGCGTAAGGTCCCATATGACTAGACTATGCTGAAACAGCAGTTACTTTACCTAAGTAAATACATTGTGTAGTTCCTTTTTAGCAATAGTTTTTTTTTAGATGCTATTGTTTCTAAAAAGCATAATTTGTCACATCATATGTAAAGAAGAATTCCATTTTACAATGTGCATCTCAGATCACATATTCACGGACTGTGACCACTACTACTGTCATTACTAAACATTGTGCCAAAATATGACAATAACGTCACCCGTCAGTTGGCATATTTGCTAGCTAATCACCGTTTAAGTAAAAAACTGCACATAGATAGAACCTTAGGATAACTTTGCATGAAACACACGTTACACACAGTTTAGCAACAAGCTACTGTAGCTGTCATATGAGGGGACCCGCATTAGTGCGGTTTTCATGGTAAATCAGCCAGTTAAGTGAGTGATGAACATATACTTCCTGATTAAACTAAATCAGCTAAGCTTTAGTTCATTAGTTCATACAAAAAATTTAAAAAGGATATTAAAATACTGTGGAAAAAGCTATAATTTATCCACAGCGCTCATATTTAGTGATTGGCAAGTATGGAATCCAGTTTACTACTTAAATACAATTGTAACAGTGACCACACACAACACTAGAACACAATTTGATAGCTGCGCCAACAAAAAACTTGTTCAAAGAACCAGAAACCAATAAAATCAGGAAGGTGCTTCTATCATTTCATTGCTTCAAGAATTGTTGCTTCATGCAGCAGCTCTGCCAAGCAATACAAAGATGCCAGAAAACTGAAGTAGAGCCCTGTTGACTGGCTTCACCTACAGCAATGTGATGTTTTTTTGACAGTCTAGTTTGCATACTCAGATTAGGTGACCATTGGTTAATTGTTGTACAGTGATTGATAATTTTGGTGGAGTATTTGCAAAATGTTTTTTTCCCCCATATCTGGTTTTCCACAGTGGCAACCTACATATTTTTCATTTCAAAAACTAATTATTCTTCTGATAGGAACCTCAATATCCAACAGAGGACAGAGAACAGCGGACCTCCGATGAGCCTGGCAGTGTTGAACCTGCAGCCACAGGTAACCCACAGACTGAGGCCATGACACCTGATAGTAGGGCTGCACAATTAATCAAATTTAATCACGATCACGATTTTGGCTTCCATGATCAAATTTGCATGATCGAGCGATATTTAAAATGCGTCATTCTGTTCATAGAACGCTCCTTATCAAAGTTTTTGCAAAGTCAATCCAGCGCTCCTTAAACCACTGTCTGATACGTGCCTCCATGAGCCAATCAGAGTTGTTCCCTGCACCACACAGCTTAGTTTTTAGATGTAGACAGTCACAGAGGACAGAGAGTAACATGAGGAAAATTACACAACAGGTAGCAGTCGGTCATCATAAGCCGGTCACGATGTTTACCAGTTTACCAGTAAACGCAACATTGTGTCCCGTCTAATTTGTTTTTCATACAACAGCAGTGACCATAGTGCTATTTTGTGTCTTTTAGCTCATAGCTTTAGCAGCAGACTGTTTGACGTCCCGCTGTTGGAATCCTCTATAGTGAAATACAGTCACACTACACCGTTTAGCTGTCAGAATTTCAGCCGTGTTTAATCCAGTTACTACTGTGGCTAACAGTAGGCTAACGTTACCTGCTGTGTAACGTGTTATTAGTGTTTACTAGCGTGACATGCAGCAATGTTTATGTTGCCTCTAACGTGGGTTTCGGAGCATCAGAGCGCAACACAGACATGTAAGTAGCAGTGTAATGAGCCACCGAAATCCACGTTGCTATTTCGTCAGGTAGATACCTTACGGCAAACGTGCATGTATGGAAAGTGGTCAGACAACAGCTGAAATGGCATACTGCTTCACAGTATCCTTCAATAAAGGAGGAATGTAGCACAATATGGATGTATTATAATTAGCCTATGTGACAATAAATTAGTTTTGGTTAAAGTTAACAAATAATCATGATAATTAATCGTGATCTCAATATTGATCAAAATAATCATTTTGGCCATAATTGTGCAGCCCTACCTTATACCTATCGCCTTGTTTGGTCTTTACCTTTTTCACACAGAACTACTAAACAGTAGGAGTTGGAAGTGAAAAGCCCAGTTGGGAGCGTTAGAGCACTTCGCAGGTGCAGCATTTCTTCCTGCCGAGACTTCTTTCTTTGGTCTAATTGCTATAATACAAAATATCCTGAAGTTAGAATGTTGCCACAACGTAGAGAGCCCATCAGCGGTTAACATGTCTGATTTCCCCCTGAGAGACTGGGCTTAACTCCTTGTCTGACCATTCCATCTGTAACACTAGATGTGCCTACTGTAGCTGCAAATGTGCAAGTCATATTGGATAAAATTATCCATAAAATAAAAATGAAAGCTGTGGCCCATAAACAGGTATTTCACACAGTAAATGCAGGGGAATATGGACCTAACAATTTTTAATAATTTAGGCCCTGTTTTAAAAAATATGCATGACGTTAGTTTTTATGATTGTTATTCTCAAAAATGATAAACCATCAGTCTATATAATAAATACACAGATAACTGACAAAGCAGCCAATAAGTAAATTGTTGCCAGTTAACTGTCAATTTTTGTATTGATATACTCATCCATTATTTTGGCAGGACCCTCAACGTCAAAAAGAAGAAAGGAAACTGAGCCTGACAGTTGGGATCTTAAAACAGGTATTCAACACACTAAGGGCCCTATTTTAACGATCTGAAACGCAAGTATGAAACGCAAAACGCAAGTAGCTTTGTGGGCGGATCTCGGGCGCTGTTGCTATTATACCGGCGGGATAAATGAGTCTTGCGCCCGACGCAAATCTAAAATGGGTTTTTCTGAAGTAGCTAGGTGTGGTTTGGGCGTTAACGTGCAATAAACCAATCAGAGGTCATCTCACATTCCCTTTAAGAGCAGGCCTGCTTCTTCCGTGGCCGGATTGCTATTATTAAGCGGTGGATTTGCCTGGCGCCGCCGCCAGCGGAGCTGTCCGGGATGTGGCAAAGTAATAAATGCCCGTCTCACTGGATGGTGATGTTGCTGCGCGCCTCCGGGCGCATCTCCTCAAGTCTGGAGAGGATTGCTGCAGCCATGGAGCGTGGGCCTTCAAAAACGCACCACCTGCACCTGTTGTGCCCCTTCCTCCTCCCCCAACTCCATCTCCGTCCACCAGCTCCACCAGGAGCACATCGCGCATTACTCCCGGACCAGATCCCGCCGTAGTTCAACATCACGTCTCTTTAACTCCTCTAATATTTCCTCATTTATGTCATCAACACATCCCTGATTCATGGTAATGTTGTGTAAATCACAACAAGCCACGAAGAATGCTGCGACTTTTTGAGGACTGTACTGTAAAGTGCCTCCTGATCTATCCAAACACCCGAAGCGCATTTTCAGCAATATTTTCCTTTGTAATTATGTATGGTTTGCAAAAATGGGAACTGCTGCATCCGTTTAGATGAGAGAAGTGTATGCGCTTTGTGCACACGCTACATTATGGCCAAGCATGCGCCCCTAAAATAGCATCTGAATAACGCGCTACTGACTTTAGACTAGCGCCACTGACTTTAGACTAGTACCACTGACTTTAGACCAGGTTTTTCCTGGTCAGTGGCGGAATTGTTTTCTGAAACTGCAAAATAGCATCATATAACATTTGCGCCGGAACACGCCTCCTCTTTTCGCTGAACCGCACCCTGGAGCGCAAACACATTCCCTAATTTACCGACGTGCGTCTGTGGAGGGAAAAGTCCACTGTGCGTCGGGTGCAAAATAGGAATGATACATGCGTCGGTGTACAAAGGCAATTGCGCTGGGTGCAAGATAGGGCCCTATAGCTTTGTTGCAAATTAGAACTTGCTTACCTGGTTAAATAAACGTTAAATTAATAAATGCACTTCTTGCTGTTTTAAGAGCTCTTCCCTCAGCCCCTCCCTCCATACAGTAACCTATATGAGAACTAGTCGTTCATTTCAATCATCGCCATATTGATCGTGATCCTGATGCTGTTGTTTAGCTGCAATTTTAATGAGAATGACAGTCCTGTTTCCTTTGTAAGCCCTTGATGACAAACTGTTTTTCAAGGCTCTAGCTAGCTACATAAACATGACCTGAAGTTAAGTTTTTTTTATGAAGAAAAATGAGCAAATCATTTCAGAGATTGAGAGAAAATGGTGCTAATAGTTTAGCCTTCTGCTAATTATACCCACAGGCTTGTGAGCCTTCAGTTTCTAAGAATAAGTAGAATAAGTATTTCTCTAAGTAGTATAAATACTCCTTGGGCAAGTCGAGACTGAGTAGCTTATTTTAAAAATGACACCGCAGTAGTATTGTCTGTTTTCTTGACAGTAACTGTAGGTACTGGGCAGAGTACGTTACCTGATGCAATAAGCATGGTATCTGCCACTGAGCGATAACACCTCTGCTCACAACAGGTGATAACCTGGTTACTAAGTGATAAGTAAATATAGTCAGTGCTTGTGTTATTTGTTTTCTGTTGTCAGCCACTAAGTAGTAGCTTAACGTTTCACACATTAGTCAATAAAACTGATGCTATGAAACAATTAGGTTACCAGGCTGTTTTTATTTTTTACAGGCTTTGACTTGGTGCAGAATATTTGCTTTTAGGATATTGCTCAATTAAAATTATACATTTGATCAAAATAATAATTTTATTGTCACTGTTATTGAATAACATTTTACATCGCCAGACTATGACCCTAATATTCTCTTTTTCTGTTTTTTTATCCGTTTCTTTAGAAACCTCAAAGAAGAGGAGTTGGTCATTGGCAGAGGTCCACGCAGTGGAAAAGACACTAAAATGTGGTAAAGTACCAGGGAAGTCGGAGTGTGTTGCCTGTATTAAGGCTTCACCAGAAGCACTTACAAAATAGATTTATTTCTGTTTCCTTTCATAGCAGTAGAGGCTACAATGATTTTAGCAGTGACTTGTCTGTCAAAGATCCATTAGTCATAATTGGCTGAACTGCATCTGATGTGTAGCTCGACTTCACGGTGGTACTAACAATATGCTCATGCTACAATAAAGTGTTCTAAATACTTAACTTGCAAAATGACAATTTCTATATCATGTTACTTATTAAGTGTTGCGTAGAATTAGTGAAGAAAACTTCTTTTCTTGCATGCCTGAATTATAAATGGCAGTATAATCTGAGCATGGCGTCAGGGTTATGTGCTCGCAAGCAAATTATATTATTTCACACGCACAGATATAAGTCTTCACGCAGCAATTAAAAAATAAAGTTGTACAGGTGATTGTGAGCAAGAAACAAGACATACGGAGAGGTGAAGAAGCTTTGGCATGTATAAAACAAAGCAGGATAGCAAGGATACGGAGCAGAAAACACACGCGTGAGAGTGTCTGCTTTGGGAGCACTGGAGGGAAATACACGCTCTCACTAGTTACTAGCCTATGTTTTCAAAGTGGATTTCTGCTGTGCTAATGAAACTGAGTTTTGACAACTTTTGCGCAGAAACTAAGGGAAGCACTGGCCCTCTTGGTTAGTCACTTTCAAAGCCCTCTAACCCACACATGGAGCTCCTTAGTCTACCCATTGATTGACAGCTATTGTTACGGAAATCACAGAGTTGGTTTACAGGCAGAATAACTGTTTTTCTGTCTTTATTAATGATAACTGACCTTTTAGAGCATGTTTTTCCCTTCAGTGCATGTAAAGCAGACATACTTACGCGTGTGGTGACTGCTCTGTGTGCTTGCTGCCTTGTTTTATACACACAGGAGCCAATCTTTGCTTCTCCCCATTTTGTTTCATACTAATAGCTGCCTTTACAACTCTCGATTGGTGAATTAGTGCGTGAAGACTAATATTCGCGCCTGTGAAATATTATTTATCAAAGATAAATGTATAATCAAAATAGTTACAACAAATGCAAAGAGCGTCGCATGTATCAACATGCAAGAACAAGTGCAAAGTCTTGCAGTAAATTCTTCTTGCACTTTCACACTGAATGGCAGAGATACGATTTTTAACATGTTCTTTTTGTAAGTGCTTCTGGTGAAGCCTTAATACAGGCAACACACTCCGACTTCCCTGGTACTTCACCAGATTTTGTGCATTCTAAAGTTGTGCTTCTTGTAAAGTTAAATTAGAGGCAGAATAAGGCTTGTAGGATGTAACTAGATTAATGAAAAAATAAATAAATGCAAAGGCTGTTTGAAGGTTTTGTGAAAATATGAGCTTAACTTGTCTCCCTTTTTCACAGTAAGTCTATAGGGTTTTTTCCCACCAGATGCATTTTGGAAGAAAACATACTGGTATTTAAATCATCAAACTCAGTAAAAAGCAGCTTTGTAAAGCAGGTCTGGTGTTTGTCATTAGAGATCAATTGACAAACCAGTATTTAACTTTAAAATTATTTTATTTGCTATGTATTCAATCATACTAAGTAAAAGAGCAGTAATAACGAAGCATAAAAGTGAAATCAGCTTGTTAAAGGTTTGGATATTGAAAGAATCTTCCCTAGTGTGTTGTTTCAATCTAACAAAATGCTTGTCATGAATTGTGCAGTGCCCAAAAGTGGTGTTGATTGTAGTCCAATAGACATAACATGACTGGTCCCCAGGAAGGACAAAATTTCAGGTTTAGTCCCCAGGGGGGGAACAAATTCAGGTTTTAAATTTTTTTGAGAGTGTTTGATGTTTAAAGTGATTTTTGTGTTCACAAAAAATTATCATGATTTTAGCAGTTAAAATCATGTCTATACACTCCTTAGAAAGGGGGGATCCCATCAGGCTGCTGCCTGTCACTGGGTCCCACGAGGTAATAAAAACGGGTATGTGTGTGTGAGAGAGAATGTGTGTGAGTGTGTATGTGTGTGTGTGTGTGAGAGAGAATGTGTGTGAGTGTGTGTGTGAGAGAGAATGTGTGTGAGTGTGTATGTGTATGTGTGTGTGTGTGTGTGAGAGAGAGAATGTGTGTGTGTGTGTATGGGTGTGTGTGTGTGGGTGTGTGAGTGTGTGTGTGTGTGTTAGAGGAGGGAGATGTATGTTTGACAGGATGTCATGTGTGTGTGTGTATGTGTGCGTCCCTCCCTCTTTCACTCCCTCTCTCTCTCTCTCCCTCTCCCTCCCTCTTTCCCTCCCTCTCCCTCCCTCCCTCCCTCTTTCTCCTTCTCTCTCCCTCCCTCTCTCTCCTTCTCTCTCCCTCTCTATCCCTCCCTCTCTCTCCCTCCTTCCCTTCCTCCCTTCCTCTCTCCCTTCCTCCCTCTCTCTCTCCCTCCCTTCCTCCCTCCCTCTCCCTCCCTTCCTTCCAGAAGTCTCCATGATAGGATATGTCTGTGTCAGAAGTTGTTGCTATGGTGATTTCCACAGTGCAGGGGTAGAGAGGGGGAGACAGTGTCTTCCATGGGTACAACATATACATACAATGATAATTAATACTCTTAAGTTTGTTCTGTAAGTCAAAAACCGTGGGTCCAAACGGCAAAATATTATGATCACCAGAGAGATAAAAGTCTGGCGAACGCATTGATGTGGTTTTTATGTTTGTGGTATGAAATATATGGGACACAGAGCAGGTAACAAACAGGGAACCATCTGCATCCTTCAGATACTTTTTTCGGCAGTTGGTATCAAGAGAGCCAAAAGTGTACGTCTGTTGGATTCCGTAGTTACATGTCTGCGACCGGCACAAAATTTCCTACATTTTGACCAACTATGATGTATAGAGAGTGAAAACTGTAGGGGAGACAGCAATTTGTTTGGAAACTTTCAAAGAATCATAATGCAGCTTCACCCTCTAGCTCTCAGCATTCTCTCCCCATACAAACACAATGGAAAATCTCAACCGGTCTGAAGAAGTACTGCAGCTTCATTTTTGTAACAGTTTCTAACGGCAGTTGGTTTCAAAATAACAAAAAGTAAAGGTCCGGTGGATTCCATAGTCACATGTCTGCGACCGGGACAAGATTTCCTACATTTTGACCAACTATGATGTATGTAAAGTGAAAATTGTACGGGAGAGAGCAGTTTGTTTGGAAAGAAATTTCAGCAAATCGTACTGCAACTCCACTGTTTCTATCGGCAGTTGGAGTGTCTAAAGCAAAAAGTGTACGTCCGTTGGATTCCATAGTCACATGTCTGCGACCGCCACAAAATTACCTACATTTTGACCAAGTATGATGTATGAAGAGTGAAAACTGTAGGAGGGAGAGCCATTTGTTTGGAATAATTTCTGAGAATCGTACTTCAGCTCCACACTGACTCCCACTCTAACTCTCAACATTCTGGCCCCATACACACACATTGGAAAATCTGAAATGGTCTGAAAAGAGGACAAAACTTAAACTGTGATTTCGCAGAAACCATGCTCGATATCCAAATGCCCATTCAGCCCAATAAACGCCAAAATCTTGTCTTTGGTTTAAACTTTTAATTTTTTTTCAACATTAAAGTATGGCGATACAGCATAGTCCCAAACAGGGCTTGTTTTGAGCGATTGTTGAGCGATTTCCCGATGATTTCCCATTCAAGTCTATGGGACAATTTTTCGCGTTTTTTTGCCGATTTCGTGAAAACCGTGCGGCAAATCTCTTAGAAAAGTCATAGCACACCATTACCGAGCGTTACCCACGTGATGATGTCATGTGTGTGCGTGTGTTGGCAACGCTTCGTGAGCCGGGACAAAAATGTGGCGGAAGATGAAGAATAATAATAACTAGAAAATGCATTTCCTGCGGAAAATGCGTGGGAATGGTGAACAGCTGAACTGCTAAAGCTAACTGGTTGAATAGCTGAAATCTGTAAGAAGAAGTTGAAATAGTGAGAATAGTTGAAAAAGTGGAAATCGTTAAAAAGTTCAAAGTTGACGCTAAATTGTTGGCTTTAAAAGCTGAAAATGACAAAATATGTTGAACATTGTGAAGTCTTTAGCTGAAGCTGAAGAATAGTTGAAAAAGTGGAAATTGGTTCAATAAGTTAAAGGAAGTAAGAGAGGGAGGGAGGATGGAGAGAGGAAAGAGAGAGAGAAAAAGAGAGACAGGGAGAGAGGGAGGAAAAAAGGGGAAAAAGGGATGAGAGAGAAGAGAGAGAAAAAAAAAGAGAGAGAGAGAAAAAAAAAGAGAGAGAGAGACAGAGAGAGATGGAGGGAGAAGGAGGGATGGAGAGAGAAGGAGACAGAGAAAGAGAGGGACAGGGAGAGAGAGAGAAAGAGGAAAGAGAGGAGGGAAAGAGGGAGAGGGGAGAGGGGGGGGGGATGGGAGAGAGAGAGAGAGGGGATGAGAGGGCGGACAAAGAGAGAGAAAGAGAAGGAGAGAGAAAGGAAAGAGAGAGGGATAGAGAGAGAAAGAGAGAGAGAGAGAGAAAAGGAGAGAGAGAGGCAAATGGAAAGAAAGAGACAGAGAGGGGAAAAGAGTGTTAGTGAGAGAGAGAAAGAAGGAAGAGACAGGGGGAGAGAGAGGAGGGAGAAGGAGGGATGGAGAGTGAAAGAAAAGAGGGAGAGAGAGGATAGAGAGAGAAAGAGAGAAAGAAAAAAAAAGGGCAGATGGAAAGAGAGAGGGGAGGGAGGGAGAGAGAGGGAGGAGGGATGGAGAGAAAAAAAAAGAGAGAAACAGGAGAGAGAGAGAGAGAGAAACAAAGAGATAGAGAGGGGAGAGAAGACAGACCAGAACAAGAGAATAGAAGAGAGAAGACAGACTAAAGTTCATATTCCTGCCCGTAGTCTCTGGGTGGGTGTCTGTTGTCATGGTAACGACTGGCCAGTGAATGTTTGTAAACATGTCCTTTGAAGTGTAATCAAGTTAACGAGCAAGCACACCATGCTGAAACTCTCAGCTGGGGGAAACTGAAGCTATTGAGAGACACTGAGAGCAAGCTCTAAACAAAGGGTTCAAACTGGCGAAATGATTATCGGTCAAATGACGTGATCCTGAGCACCACAAGGCCTTTGTGAACGTATCCCATTAAAATTTATAAGGATAAACGTAAAATGTGGTCATATCAGCGATTTCAAAATTGGTTTGTTTAGTGTTTCGCTGGGAAATATCTAGTAGTTTGATCATTGGATTCAATGGAGAACGATATGGACATCTTGTCATTTGGAAGGTCAACCAGCCAAAAGTAAAAGGCCTATCACAAAACTGAGCAGATTTTCTGGAAACTAGACAAAAATACCACGTTTTGATGATAAATTGTGTATCACAAGTAGAAAATGTTGGCGTGAGAGCAATTTAAGCAGCAGGGACAAAGTTTTTTTTTAAGGCTCTGTGCTGGCTATGATGCCACCCACTCTAAGCAGTGCAATACACACCCTGTTTAATCGATAAAATTTCCGGAAAAGATCACTAAACTTAAACCCTTTTTCACAAAAACTGTAAAAGATATCAAACTGAAAAGATACGTTTGGATAGCTGAATATTTTGTGAACATTTTAAAGTTTGGTGGCTGGCGCGTAGGTGAAAGTATGAAGGAGCTGAATCTTTTGGGAGCCGAAGAAGATTTTAAGGAGTTGAAGGCTCCTCTCATTGACTTTAATTAAAAAAGTGTTAAAAAGCTGAATATTTTAAAAAGTATAAATAGTAGAAAAAAAGTTGAAGAAGTCCCATCATTAGCTGAAAGAGCTGAACATTTGAAAAGTGGAATGGTTTAAATAGGTGAAAGTATACAGAAGTTACGAAAACCAAAAACGGATAACGGAAAAATAATAAAAATAAAAAACTAAGAATAACAGAAAATGCATTTCCGCGGAAAATGCGTTGAATGCTGAATAGCTGAATTGCTAAAGCTAAGTCTGGATGAATAGCTTAATCCGTAGAAGAAGTTGAAGTAGTGAAAATAGTTGAAAAAGCGGAAATCGGTTTAATAAGTATGAATTTCATTAAAAGTTAAAAGTTTATGCTAAACTGAACTGTTTGCTTTAAAGGTTGAATAATGACAAAATATGTAGAACATTGTGAGGTCTAGAGTAGATTTTCTAACTGATAATGACCCTCACATATGCAGAAATATGAAACAAATTAATACTGTAATACTGTTAAAGATGAAAGTTGAAAAGGCGGAAAGAAGAAATATTTTCATTATTATCAGATATATACACTGCATAGAACGAAAAAGCATCAATCTTGCTGGATGTCAAATATATTAGGTAAAAGAAAAAAAAACCTCTAAACAAGAAGAACAGAACAAGAGAAAGAAAAGGAGAGAAAAAGAGAGAGAGAAAAAAGAAAGGAGGAGCAGAAGAGAAGAAAAAAAAAAAAAAGAGAGAAAAAAAAGAAAAAAAAAGAGAGAGGAGATAAAGAGAAAGAAAGAGAGAGAAGAAAGAAAGAGAGGAGAGGAAAAAGAAAGACAGCAACTTTGACTAAAATTGACTAAAAAGGCAGAAAGTTTAAGGACTTTGTATTATTACACCATATCCATTCAGTCGAAAAACGACCAAGCATGACCCTAAAGAGCTGAGAGGTGGATATATTGTCTGAAAAGAAACGGGCTATATACATGGATGAAATCACAAATGACCCTGGAGGGAGGGAGGGAGAGACAGAAGAAGGAAGGGAGAGAGGGAGTGAAGGAGAGGAGGGAGGGAGAGAGACAGACAGAGAAGGAGTGATGGAAGGAGAGAGAGATTGAGAAGGATGGAGGGGGGAGAGACAGAGGGAGGGAGAGACAGATGGAGGGAGACTAAAGGAAGGAAGGAGGGGAACAGAGGAGGGAGGAAGACAGAGAAAAGAAAGAGTGGGAGGAAGGCATAGAGAAAGAGAGGGAGACAGGAGGGAGGGAGATAGACAGATAAGGAGACAGAGACAGACAGACAGACAGACAGACAGACAGAAGTGGAACGCAAATGATATAGCCTGATGATCATAGTTAGTCTAGTTAGTTGACTCCTACAGCAAGCCTGGAGTAATCAGTAGACTGTCTGTGAAAGGGTTGTCATGGTTACTAAGGGCCTGGCCATGTTTATAAACACCTCTTTGATCTGATAACGATCGTATGATCGGGTCTGTGTGTGTGTGTGTCGGTCTGTGTGTATGTGCGGTGTGTGTGTGTGTAGGTGTGTGTGTGTGTGTATCTGTGTGTGTGTGTGTGGGGAGGTGTTTGTGTGTGTGTGTGTGTTTGTGGGTGTGTGTGTGTGTGTTTTTGAGTAGTGTGTGTGTGTGTGTGTGTGTGTGTGTGTGTGCGTTGCATGTGTGTCTGTGTGTTTCTTTGTGTGTGTATGTTTGTGTGTGTGTGTTTATGTGTCTGCTTGTGTGTCTGTGTGTGTATATGTGTGTGTGTGTGTTTGCGTGTGTGCATGTGTGTGAGTTTGCAAAATAAAACATGAATAGCTGAATTGCTAAAGCTAAACTGGATGAATAGCTTAAAACCGTAAAAATAAGTTGAAGTACTGAGAGTAGTTGAAAAGTCAAATAACACCTTGCTAGGGACACACTGATTGATATGCCACAGTGGGATTTGAACCCGGGCCCCCAACACCCTAGCCATGTGCCATAACCACTGCGCCATCTTCAGAACATACAAACAATGTTCCTTCAGTATTTATAAAGCCTCTCTTTGATCATCAATCCCCACACCTGATTAGTGAGAGACAGTGTGGGAGAACCCTTCAAACAAGCCTAAATAAATCCACAACAGTACATGCTATTGAAACAGCGACTTGACCTTTAGAGACACACGGCCTTTGTGAACGTATCGGTATAAAATTTATATGGATAAACCTAAAAATGTGGTCATATCAGCGATTTCAAAAAGTGGTTCGTTCAGTGTTTCGCTGGGAAATATCCACGAGTAGTAACATTGGCGCCAATGGAGAAAGAAATTGACCTCTTGTCATTTGGAAGCTCAACCAGCCAAAAGTAAAAGGCGTATCACAAAACTGAGCAGCTTTTTTTGAAACTAGACAAAAATACCTACGTTTTGATGTATAAATTGTGTATGACAAGTAGATATTGTGGGCGTGAGAGCAGTTTACAGACAAGGAACTAAGATAATTTTTTCGAAGCTTCACCCTCTAGCTATGACATCATCCACTCTAGCTCACGCAATACACACTCTGTTTAATCGATAAAATTTCCTGAAATGATCACTAAACCTAAACACCTTTTTAACAAAACCTGTAAAAGGTATCAAACTGAAAAGATAAGTTTGGATAGCTGAATATCTTGTGAACATTTTAAAGTTTGTTTGGCGTCTGTAGGTGAAAGTATGAAGGAGCTGAAAATTTTGGGAGCGGAAGAAGATTTTAAGGAGTTGAAGGCTGCTCTCATTCACTTCAATGTTAAAAAAAGTGTTAAAAAGCTTAACATTTTAAAAAGTATAAATAGTAGAAAAAAAGTTGAAGAAGTCCCATCATTAGCTGAAATAGCTGAACATTTGAAAAGTTGAATGGTTTAAATAGGTGAAAGTATGCAGAAGTTACAGAGAGCCAAAAAACGTATGGAATAATAAAGCGAAGAATAACTAGAAAATGCATTTCCTGCGGAAAGGGGGGGGGCTTGAATGCTGAATAGCGGAATTGCTAAAGCTAAACTGGTTGAATAGCTTAAATCCGTAAGAAGAAGTTGAAGTAGTGAAAATAGTTAAAAAAGCGGAAATCGTTTTAATAAGTATGAATTTCATTAAAAAGTTCAAAGTTTATGCTAAACTGAACTGTTTGCTTTGAAGGTTAAATAATGACAAGATATGTAGAACATTGTGAGGTCTGAGTAGATTTTCTAACTGATAATGACTCACATATGCAGAAATATGAAACAAATTAATACTGTAATACTGTTAAAGATGAAAGTTGAAAAGGCTGAAAGAAGAAATATTTTTATTATTATCAGATATATACACTGCATAGAACGAAAAAGCATCAATCTAGCTGAGATGAGATGTGAAATATATTAGGTGAAAGAGACAAGGAGAGAAAGAGAGAAGAAAGAAGAGCAGGAGAGAGGAGAGAAGAGAAGAGAGAGGAGAGAAAGAGAATAAAGAGAGGAGAGAAAGAATAAAGAAGAGAGAGAAAGGAAAGAGAGGAGAGAAGAAAGAGAGGAAAGATAGAAAAAATTAGAAAGAGAGCAACTTTGAGTAAAATTGACTAAAAAGGCTTAAAGTTTGACTGTCTGTGAAAGGGTTGTCATGGCTACTAAGTGTCTGTGATGTGTTTATAAACATGCTTTGTGTATGTGTGTCTGTGTATGTCTGCATGTGTGTGTGTGTGTCTGTGTGTGCTTGCGTGTGTGTGTTTGTGTGTCTGTGTGTGTCTGTGTGTGTGTGTCTGTCTGTGTGTGTGTGTGTGTGTGTCTGTGTGTGTGTGTCTTTGTGTGTGCGTGTGTGTCTGTGTGTGTCTGTGTGTGTGTGTGTGTCTCTATGTGTGTGTGTTGGCAAAATAAAACATGAACAGCTGAATTGCTAAAGCTAAACTGGTTGAATAGCTTAAATCCGTAAGAAGAAGTTGAAGTAGTGAAAATAGTTGAAAAAGTGGAAATCGTTTTAATAAGTATGAATTTCATTATAAAGTTCAAAGTTTATGCTAAACTGAACTGTTTGCTTTAAAGGTTGAATAATGACAACATATGTAGAACATTGTGAGGTCTGAGTAGATTTTCTAACTGATAATGACTCACATATGCAGAAATATGAAACAAATTAATACTGTAATACTGTTAAAGATGAAAGATGAAAAGGCTGAAAGAAGAAATATTTTTATTATCAGATATATACACTGCATAGAACGAAAAAGCATCAATCTAGCTGAGATGAGATGTGAAATATATTAGGTGAAAAGAATGGGTCTGAACAAGAAGAAAGAGAGGAAAGAGAGGAGAGAAAGAGAAAAGAAAGGAGAGCAGGAGAGAAGAGACGAGAAGAGAGAAGAGAGAGGAGAGAAAGAGAATAAAAAGAGAAGGAGAGAGAGAGAGGAAAGAGAGGAGAGGAAAAGAAAGACAGCAACTTTGACTAAAAAGGCTGAAAGTTTAAAGACTTTGTATTATTATCAGCCATATCCATTGCGTAGAACAAACAAGCATGACCCTAAAGAGCTGAGAGGTGGATATATTGTCTGAAAAGAAACGGGCTATATACATGGATGAAATCACAAATGACCCTGGAGGGAGAGACAGAAGGAGGAAGGGAGAGAGGGAGTGAGATAGAGGAAGGGAGGGAGAGAGAGAGACAGACAGAGAAGGAGTGATGGAACGTGAGGCGACATTCTGCAGGTCGAGGGGCTAATCATCGGAATCTTCGCTATTTACGTGACAATAGTCCGGTAAATTTTTATTATTCCTCTCTGCAATCCTCTTCTGATGCCACTCCGGTATCAATGGCGTTGATAAACGCGAGATCTCTGGCAAATAAGACCTTCATTTTGAACGATCTTTTTCTTTCTCATGAAATTGACTTTTTATTTATTACTGAGACTTGGCTTAATGCTGGTGAAATGACTTCTCTCTCCGAACTTTCTCCTCCTGGCTGCAGTTTTTTCAGTACCCCTAGGTCTGTTGGCCGTGGCGGGGGTCTTGCAGTTGTTTTTAAAGACAAATTTAAGTGTAGACTTTCATCTTCTGCACTTTTTAGCACTTTTGAATCTCAGTTAATTACGCTGAATTCTTTTAAATCTGTGTTATGTGTCTTGATTTATAGACCCCCTAACTCTCGTGGGGATTTCATACAGGAGTTCTCTGAATTTTTATCTGGTATTGTCCCTTCTTTTGATAATATTTTAATTTTGGGGGATTTTAATATACATGTGTGTTGCCCCTCAAAGCCCCTGGTCAAAGATTTTTTGAATTTATTAGAGTCGTTTGATTTTGTGCAAAATGTTTCGGGTCCAACTCATGAACGTGGTCATACACTTGACCTTGTATTATCTCTAGGATTCTCTATTGATAGTGTGAAGATTGTGGATACCGTTTTTTCTGATCATAAGACTGTTATTTTTTATTCTAACCTTCCTTGTGTTGCTCCGGGAAACACTGTTTTTGCCTCAGTTTCGTCTCGCATCCTCAATCCATGTACAGCTAGTAGTTTTTCAGCTGTTTTTAATGTCTCTCCTTTATTTTCATTGATTGAGTCACACTCGCCCTGTATAGGTTTAGAAGATTTGGTCGATCAGTTTAACTCTTCTTGCTTAGAGATTTTAGATGCTGTGGCTCCTGTCAAAGCCAGGGGAAGAAAAGTCAAATCACAGCCCTGGCTGAACAGTACTACCCGTGCTCTTAGGCAGGAGTGTAGGAGGGCTGAGCGCAAATGGGTTAAAGATAAATTACAAGTCTCTTATGAGATTTTGAAGAACAATTTGAAAGAATATCAAAGAGCTGTTAAATTGGCTAGATCAAATTATTTCTCTCTCATTATCTCCAGAAACTGTAATAATTCTAGAGTACTTTTCTCTACTGTAAATGCTGTTCTTCATCCTATTGTTACTCCTTCATTCACTCCTTCTGCTGACATCTGTGAAGAGTTTTTAAAAATTTTTATTGGTAAGGTTGATGGAATTAGATCTCTAATTTCATCTGTTGGCAATAATTTTATCGTTTCTGTTGCCCCCCAGAACCAATTGACCAGTTTTATGCTTGTTTCTTTGCAGCAGCTAAACGATATAACTGCTCATATGAAGCCCACCAGGTCTCCTGGTGATGTGCTCCCTTCTTCTCTGTTCAAGCAGGTACTTGATTCAATTGGCCCAAGTATTCTGTCTATTATGAATATTAGTTTGTCATCTGGTGTTGTTCCAGTTAGTTTTAAGCATGCGGTTATTCAGCCCCTTTTAAAAAAAAAAGCGGCTTAGACCCATTTGACAAGAGTAGTTTTCACCCGTCTCAAAATTGCCTTTTATTTCTAAGATATTAGAAAAAATTGTGAACGCACAGCTTAATGACTTTTAGTTAGAAATAATATTTCCGACAGATTCCAGTCAGGTTTCAGAGCTGGTCATAGTACAGAATCTGCTCTTTTGAGGGTGTCTAATGATATCCCGACAAGTGTTGATTCTGGAAACCGTGTTGTCTTGCTGTTGTTAGATCTTACAGCGGCATTTGATACGGTTGATCATAAAATTCTCATTGATCGTCTTAGAGATCAGGTTGGTATTCAGGGCTTAGCCCTTAAATGGTTCTCTTCCTATTTGAAGGATAGAACTATTTCAGTCAGTTTAGGGGACTATTCTTCTTCCGTTGCCCCCCTTGTGTGTGGGGTTCCGCAGGGCTCAATACTGGGACCAATTTTATTTTCACTTTATATGCTGCCTCTAGGTTCTATTTTTGATAAATTTGGGATTCAGTATCATCTTTATGCTGATGATTCCCAAATTTATCTGCCACTGAAACATGGGCAGGAAAGTGCCATTCAGTCTCTTCAAGCATGTTTGGCAGAAGTTAAGTGTTGGCTTGCAAATAACTTTCTCCAATTAAACGAGGATAAGACCGAGATGATTTTATTTGGAAATAGGGGGTGTGTGGATGATGACTGCCTGGGTTTGTTTCCTGGGAAAAACTGCCGCGTGAGGAACCTTGGTGTCATTTTTGACTCTGAGCTTAAATTTGACCGGCAAATCAATGCTGCAGTTAAGAACAGTTTCTTCCATCTTAGATCAATATCTAAATTGAAATCTATCCCCACTTTTAATGATATGGAGAAGGTTGTTCATGCCTTTGTGTCATCACGTTTGGATTACTGTAATGTGTTGTATCTGGGTGTGAGTCAGGCTTCTCTGTCCCGTTTACGGCTCGTTCAGAACTCAGCTGCCAGACTTTTAACTGGTACTAAGAAGAGAGAACACATTACTCCGGGTTTTAATGAAACTACATAAACTAATTGTTTACCCAAACGATACAGAATCCATTACAAAGCTTTTGCTTTTGTATGTTTTAAGTCCCCTGCATGGTTTAGCCCCGAGTATGTTAATGAATTAATCAGCCAATGTCAAGCCAGCAGATCCTGCGCATCAAATGATCAGTCACTTCTTGTAGTTCCACGTAACGGCTTAAAGTGTAAAGGTGATCGGGCTTTCTCTGTTGCACCCTAGGCTCTGGGTTCCTCTGTTTCTGTAACCCTTTTTTTTTCTGGGGTTTTTCAGAGTGCTCTTAAAACTCACTTGTTTTCCTTAGCATTTGATAATGCTTTGTAAGTTGTTTGTTTTGTTTGTATTGTTTTGGCTTTTATGTTTTTATACGTTATGTACAGCACTTTGGTTCCACTTGTGGTTGTGAAAGTGCTTTATAAATAAAGTTGAGTTGAGTTGAGTTGAGAGAGAGTTTGAGAAGGATGGAGGGAGGGAGGGAGAGACAGAGGGAGGGAGAGACAGAGGGAGGGAGAGACAGAGGGAGGGAGAACTGAAAGTTTTTTTTTAAGATTATTGAGAAAAAAAAAAAAAAAAAAAAAAGAAAGAAGGAAGGAGGAAAAAGAGAGAAACAGACAGAGAAAAGAGAAAGAAGGAAGAAAAAAGGAAGGAGGGAGCATAGAGAAAGGGGGAGAGACAAGAGAAAGGAGGGATACAGACAGAGGGAGGGGGAGAGACACAGACAGATAAGGAGACAGACAGACAGACAGACAGACAGAAGTGGAACACAAACGATCTAGCCTGATGATCATAGTTAGTCTAGTTAGTTGACCCCTACAGCAAGCCTGGAGTAATCAGTAGACTGTCTGTGAAAGGGTTGTCATGGTTACTAAGGGCCCGGGGCCATGTTTATAAACATCTCTTTGATATCTGTTAACAACACCCCCTTTTTTTTTTTTCTGAAACCCACGCAGCACTTCACACACTGAGAGCAAGCTCTCAAACAAAGCCTCGGACTGACAAAACTATAACTCCTATCAGTCAAATGATGTCATTGTGAGCACCCCCTTGGCCTTTGTGAACGTATCTGTATAAAATTTATGTTGATAAACTTAGAAATGTGGGCATATCCACGATTAAAAAGTGGTTCGTTCAGTGTTTCGCTGGGAAATATACCACGAGTTTTAACATTGGACCCAATGGAGATAGATTTGGACATCTTGTCATTTGGAAGCTCAACCAGCCAAAAGTAAAAGGCGTATCACAAAGCTGAGGTAGAATGCCCTGAAACAGACAAAAATACCTAAGTTTTGGTGTATAAATTGTGTATGACAAGTAAATATTGTGGGCGTGAGGCAGTTTACAGACAAGGAACTAAGATAATTTTGTCAAGCGTTCTCCCTCTAGCTGTGATGTCACCCCCCCTTGCACCCACCAAACGCAACCCTGCAGCAAGCGCAATACACACCCTGTTTAATCGATAAAATTTCATAAATAATCACTAAAATAAACAGAATTTTTCACAAAAATTGTAAAATATATCAACCTGAAAAGTAGACCCCCGCCCAGATAGCGGAATATTTTGTGAACAGTTTAAAGTTTGAATCAGCATTTTTTAGGTGGAAAGAATGTAAGAGGAAATACATTTTGAAGCAGAAGAAGATTTTAAGGAGTTGAACCCTGCCTCATTGACTTTAATGTTAAAAAAGTGTTAAAAAAGCTTAAAATTTTAAAAGGTATAAATAGTAGATAAGAATTTGAAGAAGTCCCATCATTAGCTGAAAGAGCTGAACATTTGAAAAGTTGAATGGTTTAAATAGGTGAAAGTATGCAGAAGTTACAGAGAGCCCAAAAAACCACGCAAGAGGAAAAAAAAAATAAAAAAAAAAAAAAAAAAAAAAACGAAGAATAATAAAGAACCAAATAACAATAGGTGGAATATGCAGAACAGCATTCAAAAAAATTTCCTGCGGAAAACCCTGAAAATGCGTGGGAATGCTGAATAAGCTGAACTGCGATAATCTAACTGGTTTGGAATAGCTGAAATCGTTGTAAGAAGTTGAAGTAGAGAGAAATAGTTGAAAAAGTGGAAATCGTTAAAAAGTTCAAAGTTGACGCATAAATTGTTGGCTTTAAAAGCTGAAAAATGACAAAATATGTAGAACATTGTGAAGTCTTTAGCTGAAGCTGAAGAATAGGTTAAGTAAGAGAGAATGGTTCAATAAGTTAAAGAAAGTAAGAGAGGGAGGGAGGAGGGATGGAGAAAGAAAGGAGAGAGAGAGAAAGGAGAAGGAGAAAGAGACAGGGAAAGGGAGGAAGAGAGGGAGGGAGAAGGCGGGATGAGAGAGAGGGAGGGAGAGAGAAAAAGGGGAGAGAGAGACAGAGAGAGATGGAGGGAGAGAGGATGGAGAGAGGAGAGAGAGAGAGAGGAGAGAGAGGGAGGGATGGAGAGAGGACAGAGAGAGGGAAGGAGAGAGAGAAAGAGAAAGAAACAGGGAAGAGAGAGAGAAAGAAGGAAAAGAGAAACAGAGAGATAGAGAGGGAGGGAGAAGGGGAATGGAGGAAGAGAGGAGAGAGAGAGAGGGAGGAGAGGAGGGGGAGAGAGAGGAGAGAGAGGGGAGAAAGAGGAGAGAGAGAGAGAGAGAGAGAGAGGAGGGATGGAGAGAGGACAGAGAGAGAGGGAGAAGGAGGGATGGAGAGAGAAAAGAGAGAGAAACAGGGGGAGAGAGAGAGAAAGAAAAGAGAAACAGAGAGATAGAGAGGGAGGGAGAAGGCGGGATGGAGAAAGAAGGAGAGAGAGAGAAAAAGAGAAAGAGACAGGGAGAGAGGGAGGGAGAAGGCGGGATGAGAGAGAAGGAGAGAGAGAGAAAAAGAGAGAGACAGAGAGAGATGGAGGGATGGAGAGAGGACAGAGAGAGAGAAAAGAGAGAGAAACAGGGAGAGAGAGGGAAAGAAAAGAGAAACAGAGATAGAGAGGGAGGGAGAAGGCGGGATGGAGAAAGAAGGAGAGAGAGAGAAAAAGAGAGAGAGAGAGAGAGAGACAGAGAGAGGGAGGGATGGAGAGAGGACAGAGAGAGAAACAGGGGAGAGAGAGAGAAAAGAAAAAGAGAAACAGTGAGATAGAGAGGGGAGAGAGAAGACAGTCAGAGAGAAGTGGAAGACCACAGACTACTGTTCATATTACTGCCTGTAGTATCTGTATAGACTACTGTTGATATTACTGCCTGTAGTATCTGTATAGACTACTGTTCATATTACTGCCTGTAGTATCTGTATAGACTACTGTTGATATTACTGCCTGTAGTATCTGTATAGACTACTGTTGATATTACTGCCTGTAGTATCTGTATAGACTACTGTTCATATTACTGCCTGTAGTATCTGTATAGACTACTGTTCATATTACTGCCTGTAGTATCTGTATAGACTACTGTTCATATTACTGCCTGTAGTATCTGTATAGACTACTGTTCATATTACTGCCTGTAGTATCTGGGTGTGTCTGTGAAAGTGTTGTCATGGTAACGAATGGCCAGTGGATATGTTTATAAACATGATTTGATGTCTGTAATCAAGTTGATGAGCAACACCTGCTGAATCTGTCAGCTGTGCTGTGCTTCAGCTATTCAGAGTCCCTGAGAGCGAAGCTCAAACAAAGCCTTACAGTGGCAAACGATAACTGCTATCAGTCAAATGACGTGATCCTGAGCATCACAAGGCCTTTGTGAACTTATCGGTATAAAATTTATATGGATAAACGTAAAAATGTGGTCATATCAGCGGGGGGGGGGGAAAAAAAAAGTAAATTGAAGCATGGAAAAAATATTGAACATCTTTTGGTTTGTTTGTTTTTGTGTTTGGGTTAAAGGTTTTTGTTTTTTTTAATAGGGAATGGTGTGGTATCTTTAATGTGTTTTTTTGTTTTAAAAATAAATATTTTTATTAAAGAATATAGAAAAATATAATCATTTGGAAGCTCGCTGAGCCAAAAGTATGAGACATATCGCATGACTGAGCAGATTTTCTGAAACTGAAAAAAATACGTTTTGATGTATAAATTGTGTATGACAAGTAGATATTGTGGGCGTGAGAGCAGTTTACAGACAAGGAACTAAGATAATTTTTTTTGAACCCCCAGGTGTATGTTTATCCACTCGCGCCCTTACACCCACTTTTTCACCACGGCAAGACGCAAATACACACCCTGTTTTACGATTAAAATTTATGAAATAATCACTAATACTTAAACAGATTTTTCACAAAAACTGAAAATATATCAACCTGAAAAGTAGACCCGTGATAGCTGAATATTTTGTGAACATTTTAAATTTTTAATCACGTCTGTAGGTGGAAGAATGTAGGAGGAGATACATTTTGAATCAGAAGAGGATTTGAAGGATTTGAAGGCTGCTCATTGACTTTAATGTTAAAAAAAAAAAACCAAAATAAATTTTGAAAAGTATAAATAGTAGAAAAAAAAAGTTGAAGAAGTCCCATCATTAGCTGAAAGAGCTGAACATTTGAAAAGTTGAATGGTTTAAATAGGTGAAAGTATGCAGAAGTTACAGAGAGCCAAAAACGTCACGGAAGACGGAATAATAAATAAAACCGAATAACGGGTGGAATGCTGTACAACAGCGTTCCCCAAAACAGGATAACAATAGTTGAGTTCGTTGAACAGCATTACTAAAAACGAATAACAATAGGTGGAATGCTGTAGAACAGCATTCTCAATAAAAACACAACAATAATATAAAATTGTTGTTCAACATTCCCCCCCTAAAAAAAAAATAACAAATTTAAGTGTAATAAAGATGTGAACCCCCTTCCCACTATGCATTTCCTCACGGAAAAATCGCGTGGGAATGCTGAATTGCTAAAAGCTAACTGGATGAATAGCAACATAATAAGAAAGTTGAAATAGGTAAGAATAGTTGAAAAGTGGAAATCGTTAAAAGTTCAAAGTTGACGCTAAACTGAATTGTTGGCTATAAAGTTGAAAATGACAAAATATGTAGAACATTGTGAGGTCTTTAGCTGAAGTTGAAGAATAGTTGGAAAAGCGGAAATCCGTTTAATAAGTATGAATTTCATTAAAAAGTTAAAGGTTATGCTAAAACTGAACTGTTTGCTTTAAAGGTTGAATAATGACAAAATGTGTAGAACATTGTGAGGTCTGAGTAGATTTTCTAACAGATAATTACCACACATGCAGAAATATGAAACAAATTGTATGAAAAATCTTAAAGCTCAAATGCATTTTCACTGCTGGGCAAGGGAATTTCAGGTTGGAGCTAAACTGCGTTACCATAGGTGAAGGGCTTGTTGGGAGAAGCTGGAAGAATATTTTATTATTATCGGATAAAGGGAAAGCATAAAATCTAAGGATGAGGATGTGAAATATAGGTGAGAAAAGAATGGAGACAACAAAGGAAGAAGAGGGAGAGGGAGGAAAGAGGCAGGGGAAGGGGCAACATTCAGGATTAAAGGCTGAAAGTTTAAAGACTTTAGTATTGAAGTATCAATAATCATATCCGTTAGGTGCGATTTCATGACCCTAAAAGGCTGAGGAGATTGGATATATTGCCCTGAAAAGAACATAATATGGATTAAAATCCCGTCCTGGAAATGACCCTGGAGGAGGAGAATTTAAGGGGGAGGGAGGGCAGGAGAGGGTGATGGAGATTAGGGGGATGGAGGGAGGGAGACAGAGGGAGAAGCTTCCCCATACATGACCAGAGATCAAGGAGAAGACACTGAGAAAGCTGGCAGAGAAAGGAGAGCAGACCACAAGGGGTAAATTCCCAGACTGGCCTTTTTGTCGTTAGAAGCGAGAGCTTCAAAATAAAAGTCTGCTGACAGACTGGCATCTGCTGTTGGGATCAGTAATAATTATATGATGGTTTGCTGTTTCAGGTTACACCACTTGTTTTGAGGGTTTGGATTTCGAAATATTACTTGATATTTTAACATGACATAAATAGTGGCTTTATTGAGATGCAGGCACACGACATATCATAATAATATTTATTTTACTATAAGTACATGCAAATATATAAGCTTCCTTGGCGAACTCCCATTCCTAACTGTGGGAGCAGTACAGCCATAGCTGGTAGTCCCACCCCAACCTGCCTTTAGACTCTGGGCTACAGGTTTCGTGTGTCTACTCCACCCACAAAGCATATAAATACATCAAGAATTTCTAATATCCACATTCGTCTATACAGCACAAAATGTAATATTTCTTCTGGTTGATCCAATACTGGATCCTCTTGAGATGGACACTAAATCACTTAGCTTGTTTGACCATAAAACAAAAGTCAGTCTAATAACAAAGAAATGCTATTTAATAATAAAAGAAATAGAATTTGCAAAAATGTATGCACCAATTCTATGGTGGAAATGTCTATGTGGGTGCAAGGAAAACAGGTCATAATTCAAAATAGTATATAACAAATCCATTTTTTAAATGTGCATATGGCAACTCATTGACCTCAATGATACATTGGCTTCATTTTAATTAAAATATAAACCCTGACCTTACTGGTGTCCAAGTATCTAATATGTTAAAATGGTTTTACCTGCTCTCCTATACTGTAATATTCCCAGGTAGTGTACCAATTATTGAAAAAATAAAAAAAATAATAAATAGAATAAAAAAATAAAAAACTTATATAAAAAAAAATATATATATATAGTATACCCCTATTATTTTGAAATTTATTGTTTATCTTTAGTTATTAATTTATAGGCTTAGTTATAGTTTTGTCTAACTAGGCTACACAAATGTTAAAATCATGCATTTCTTTCAAAGAATAAAACCTACTTTGAAAGGAAGTTTAATGATTAAATGGGAAAAGTAATTTAAAATATAAATGTCTGATCACATTAAAGTGGGTAGACCAAAAGATATACACAACAACATTTTAAGCTATTATGATATACACACTTAAGACACACTTTACACACTTTTGTCAGGAAAATGACCCCCACCAGTACAAATCATACCAACCGGCAATACCACCTTCTGACCACTAGGTGCACACACAAAATCGGAAAATGAACTCCATGGGGACCCTTTTTTTTTCAAGAACATTGCACCAGGCATATCAGTAGGTGGTTTTCTATTGATTCCAATGTTTATGCCTCTGGGGACTGAAGTTTTTGGACCCCAGGGGGAAACTGGGTCCCTATGAATGGAGTCATATTTCTCGAGGTCTTGGACCCCACCAGGTTATAAAACAAAGCACACACACACACTCACACTCCACACAAACACACACCCATACACACTCCTACACACACATTCTCACACACACACACACACATTCTTCTCTCATATACACACATAACACACTCACACACACACCCACACACACACCCATACACATAATTCACACACATTCTTTTCACACACACACACACACACATACACACTTACACACATTCTCTTCTAACACACAATATACACACACACAAACTCACACACACACCCACACACACACACCCATAAAACACACTCACACTCTTTCTCTCTCTACACACACACACACACACTCACACACATTCTCTCACACACACACACACACACATATCACACTCTCTTCTCTCTGATACACACAAACACACACACATTCTCTAACACACACCACACACACACACAGACACACACCCATACACACACACCCACACACACACACACACACATACACACCTCATACACACACACACACACACATACATACACACACACACCCTCACACACACCCACACACACACCCATACACACAGAGAGCGATCTCCACCAATCAGAAACATAGTAACACTTTGCATTGTGGGTAATGTAGTACTTCTTTATGACATCCTGTCAAACATACATCTCCCTTGTCTAACACACACACGCACACGCACACACACACACACACCCACATACACACACACACACTCACACACCCACACACACACGCACACACATTCTCTCTCTCTCACACACACACACACATACACACAAACACAAACCCACACACATTCTCTCTCACATACACACACACACACACACACACACACACACACACCCATACACACAGAGAGCGATCTCCACCAATCAGAAACATAGTAACACTTTGCATTGTGGGGTAATGTAGTACTTCTTTATGACATCCTGTCAAACATACATCTCCCTTTGTCTACAGCACACACGCTGCATTCACACACACACACACACACACACCCACATACACTACACACACACTCACACACCCACACACACACACGCACAACATTCTCTCTCTCTCAAACACACACACACACACACACACACATCCACACAAACACACACACACACACATTCTCTCTCACACACACACACACACACACACACATACACACACACACACTCACACACCCACACACACACCCATACACACAGAGAGCGATCTCCACCAATCAGAAACATAGTAACACTTAGCATTATGGGTAATGTAGTACTTCATTATGACATCCTGTCAAAAATACATCTCCCTTCTCTAACACACACACGCACACGCACACACACACACACACATACACGCACACACACTCACACACACACACACGCACACACATTTTCTCTCTCTCAAACACACACACACACACACACACACAAACACACAACCACATACATTCTCTCTCACACACACACACACACAAATACACTCACTCACACACACACACACATACACACACACACACGAAGACTCTCACACACACACACATACATACACTCGCTAGACTCACCAGACTATATGTAAATAATCAGTAATTTAAGCATGCTAAACCCACCAGACTCCATGTAAATCTATTCACGCTAAAAGTACTATTTTTTGAATGGAGCCTTGTGGGTTTAGCGCTAGCTCTTCATAGCTGTTTCTGGTAAACAGAAAGGTCTTAAATAGGTTTTAAAAAAGGTATAGCTCTAAAAGGGTAAGCAAACCAACACTTCACCATTAAATCAACACTGTATGTATTTAAAATTTTAGCAAATTATATATATATTGAATTGTTGAGGCTTGTGTCGCTAAACCCACCAGACTCCATGTAAATAATCAGTACTTTAAGCATCGTAAAACACACTTGAATCAAAGTTGACAGAAACCAAATAAAGCTATGAAAAGCCGTTTTGGGGCTTCTATTAACTTTTCTACCATCCACAACTCTAGGGTTGGTTGAAATAAAAACATAGTTTACCGGATTTACATGTGAAAATATATGTTGCCCCTATAACTCGCTAAAAGTACTATTTTTAAATGGAGTCTGTGTGTATGAAGGCTACTTGCTTCATAGCTGTTTCTGGTAAACAGAAAGGTCTTGAATAGGTTTTAAAAAGATATAGCTCTAAAAGAGTTAAGCCAATTAACTTGTCACCATTAAAAACAGCACTGTATGTATTTAAAATTAAAGCTAATTATATAGTATATGGAATTGTGAGTCTTGTGCCGCTAAACCCACCAGACTCCATGTAAATAATCAGTACTTTAAGCATCCTGAACCCACCAGACTCCATGTAAATAATCAGTAATTTAAGCATCCTAAACCCAACCAGACTCCATGTAAATGGTCAGTATTTTAAGCATCCTAAATCCATCAGACTCCTATTCGTATTCTCTCTCTGTCTCTACAGTGTGTGCCAAGTTATCTACTGAGCTAGTTATCGGTGCACCAGTTCCTGGATGCAACACGCGTGTAAAAAATTTCTTCCGAATATTCCAGTTAATATTATTATTCTTCATCTCTCCGCCACATTTTAGTCCCGCTAAGGCTCCACTCAAGCAGTAACATCACACAAACACATCAACATCATGGTAACGCTGGAATAATAATAATAATAATAATAAATTGAATTTATATAGCGCTTTCATGGACCCAAAGTCGCTACAGGGCAGGGTAGATTATAAAAACATAACAAAACAAAACGAAAGCAAACAAAACAAGTAGAACAAAACAAGATACAGATGAAAGAGGGAGGGGGCAGGTGGATCATGGGTAGGCTGAGGTGAAGAGATGGGTCTTGAGGCGGACTGGAAGATGGTGAGGGACCTGAGGTGCGGATCTCTTTGGGGAGGGAGTTCCAGAGCCTGGGAGCTGCTCTGGAGAGGGTCTCTGTCCCCCAAAACAGCTGATGAGACTTTTGGATGGAGAGGAGACCGGCTGAGGTGGATCTGAGGGACCGTAGAGGGTGGGTAAGGGGAGAGGAGGTCAGTGAGGTAATAAGGGGCCAGATGGTGGAGGGCTTTATAGGTGTGGACCAGGATTTTGTAGGTGATCCGGTGGGGAAATGGGAAGCCAGTGGAGTGGTTTAGGACTGGAAGGGATGGGCCAGGATTTGGAGCAGGTGAGTGTGGAAGGCTGAGTTCTGGACCAGTTGGAGTGGCGGTTGATTTGGTGGTGTTAGGTTAGAAGGTGGAATGGAGTTCTTTGCAGCGGTGGAATGTGAGATGGAAGGCGGGATGAGCCCGCGGCGGGGGGGTGAGAGGGTCTGATTTGCGATGCATGGCTATGGAGGTGAAAGTAGCAGGGGTTTTAATGACTTGACGGATGTGAGGCTCACAAGGGAGAGGGTGGAATCAAAGATAACGTCAAGTGTTGCCCACACCAGTGGGGAGATGGGGAGACAATGGTGCCCAACATGGTGAGGAGTGGGGGTTGTTGGTTTTGCTGAGTGTGGATTTGGACCCCATCAGAAGGAATTCTGCTTTGTTGCTGTTGAGTTGGAGGAAGTTATGTTGCATCCAGGTTTTAATAGAGTGACAGACAGGGAGTGATGGGGGAGAGGGAGGATTGTGCGGGGGATTTGGTGCTGAGGTAGACTTGGGTGTCGTCAGCATAGCAGTGGAAGTCCAGGTTGAAGTGGCGAGAGTATCTGACCAAGAGGGAGGATGTAGATGATGAAGAGGAGGGGGCCAAGTTACGGAGCCTTTGGGAACACCTTGAGTGACTGGTGGCTGGTGGCAGAGGTGTGGTTGGAGAGAGATGAAATGGGATCTGTTGGAAAGGTAGAAGTGGAGCGTCACTGCCGATACGGAGGTTCTTGAGTCTGGTGAGCAGGATGTTATGGTTCACAGTATCGCAAGTGGCCACTCAGGTTCGAGGGAGGATGAGGATGTTGAGGGAACCGTGTCCAGCAAAGGTGAGGAGGTCGTTGAGGACTTTGAGGAGAGCGTGTCTCTGTGCTGTGTAGGGGGCAAAACCAGATTTGAGAGGTTGAATAGGTTATTAAGAGAAGATGGGTTTGTAGTTGTTAGGAAGCGACTAGTGCGTTCCAGGGTTTTAGACAGAAAGGGGAGGTTGGATATGGGAAGGAATTGTTGAGAGAGGAGGAGATCCAGAAGGTTAATAGTGAGGCAAGCTGAAGTTTAAAGCAAAGGACAGTTCAAAAGAGTGTTAGAAGGAGGAGGGAACAAAAAAAAAAAGGACAGTGGAAGAGAGGGGAGGAAGGGACAGGAGTGGAGTTGAAGGAGGGGTGGGGGGGGGGGGGGGGGGGGGAGGGGGGGGGGGGGGGGGGGAAGGGACTGAAGTGGGAAGGGGTGGAGATGGAGGGAGTGGACTGGGTTAGATGGAGGGAGGGAGGGGGAGGAGGGAGAGGAGGAGGGAGAAACAGGAAGGGGGAGAGGGAAGGAGGGTGGAGTGGAAATGAGGTGGGGAAAAAGAAGAAAAAAAAGAAAAGAAAAAGTGAGGGAAAAAAAGGTCCTGGAGGGGGGGGGGGGGGGGGGGGGGGTGGGGGAGGAGGGGGGGTGGGGGTTTTTGGCAGGGGTCAGTGAGATGGTGGAGAGGTAGGCAGATTTGTAGCGAAGGAGGCATCTTTGTAGGCGATGAGAGGATTATAGGCTTCATGATGGACTGAGGGATGATTTCTTTGTCAGACTGCCCGTTGGCTGGCCAGTTTGTTTCATTTCCGGAGTGCAGGGGTGTACCAGGGTGAAGAGAGGTGAAAAGGAGAGTTTGTTTTGAGGGGGCCAGGGTGTTGAGGGAGGTAGACAAGAGGAGTTGAGGTGGCTGAGAGGTCATTGGGTGAGGGAGGGGTTGAGTCCAGGGAGAGTGGTGGGGAGCAGGTCAGAGATGGGGATTGAGATTTGAGGTTGCGGAAGGTGATTTCCTTGAGGGAGGCGGGGGCGGTTGGAGAAGGGATGGTGAACCCAGGATCAGAGAGGGGGGAAAGAGGTGGATGGAGGTCAGAAGGACGGTGGTTGGTGGAGCAACAGGAGGCGAAAGGGGGGGGAATGGTGGAATGAGAGAGAAGGAAATTTGGAATGTGAGAGCGGGGGGAGTCCATGTGGATGTGAAGTAACAATCAGATGGAGAGAGAGAGATGAGGCTAGTGAGGGAGTTCAGTAAAATCAGAGAGGAAGGAGGGATTTGGTTTAGGTGGCCGTAAATGAGGATCACTGTCATGGAGGAAAGAGTTTTGAAGGCTAGGATATATTGAAACGATGATACCTGAGGGGAGGGTGAGTTCTGTGATCCGGAAGTTCTGATTGAAAACTGGTTTGTTTTGGTGTTGTTTTTGTTTTTGACATACTCCATATAATAAAAAAAAAAAGGAATTAACAGTGTGAGGGGGGCGGTAGAGGAAGGAAGGGGATGAGAGAGGAAGGGGGGGGGGGGGGGGGGGGGGGGGGGGGGGGGGGGGGGGGGGGGGGGGGGAGGAGGAAGGAGGAGGGAGGGAAGGGGGATTGGTTGTCCCTAAAGAGGGAGATAGGGGGGATGAATGGAGAGTGGTAGTGGGAAGTGCAACTGGGTAGCCTGGATGCGCCAGCCCTATGGAACCAGTGGGGAAGAAACCAGATGACGGGACAGGTGCAACAGAGCGCAGGTGACCAGATGGATGGAATGGATTGTCCGTGGTGGAAGAAAAACAAACTGCGAGTATAGTTTCTGTGGATGTAACGGCGGTCTACTGAGAAGTCCGAAGCTGTTTTGATGACTGGGATGCAGGATGGAATGGAGAAGGTTGAATACCGTGACCAGTAGCAGAGTTGAATATTTGATCATGATGCAGAGCGGAGGGACGGAGAGCTCCGGATAGTGGTGTAGCCGTGGGCTAGGAGCACAGAGGTGGAGGTGGAGATGGATGAATGAGGTGATTGCCAAAATGATCCACAGCATGACCGAAGAAAGAGGAATGTCTAGTTTGTTTTGTTTTGTAGGACTGTGCGGTGGAGGGCGATGGTGAGGAGGAAGGTCAGCAACGCGTTACCCGAAGCCGCTGGTAGCGCTGCATGCGCCGCGTGAAGGAAGGGCAGCTAGCTGCCCGAATAGAACGGCGGACACAAGGGAAAGCCCCCCAGGCGGCTCCGGAACCAGTGCGAGACTGTTCAGAGGTAAGGTGTCCAGAGGTAGGGGTACACGCAAAAACAAAAGAAAGCAGACGAAGATGAATAGACGTGAGAAGCGGGATAACCAGCCAGCGCCCTTCACCGCCGGGTGGAGATGAAAAAAAAAAAAAAAAAAAAACACAGTTTACGTTTTGTCCTCTTTTCAGACCGTTTCAGATTTTCCCATGTGTGTGTATGGGGCCGGAATGTTGAGAGTTAGAGTGGGAGTCAGAGTGTGGAGCTGTAGTACGATTCTGGGAAATGTTTCCAAACAAATTGTTCTCCCTCCTACAGTTTTCACTCTTCATACATCATACTTTTTCAAAATGTAGGAAATCTTGTGGCCGTCGCAGACATGTAACTATGGAATCCACCGGACGTTTACTTTTTGCTCTACACACTCCAACTGCCGATAGAAACAGTGGAGTTGCAGTACGAGTCGCTAAAATTTTTTTCCAAACAAATTGCTCTCTCCCGTACAATTTTCACTCTACATACATCATACTTGGTCAAAATGTAGGAAATCTTGTCCCGGTCGCAGTCATGTGACTATGGAATCCACCGGACCTAAACTTTTGTTATTTTGAAACCAACTGCCGATAGAAACTTAAAAAAAAAATGGAGCTGCAGTGTGATTTCAAACCGGGTGAGATTTTCCCATGTGTGTGTATGGGGACAGAATGTTCAGAGCTAGAGGGGTGAAGCTGCATTATGATTTTCTGATAGTTTTCCAAACAAATTGCTGTCTCCCCTACAGTTTTCACTCTTCATTCATCATAGTTGGTCAAAATGTAGGAAATTTTGTGCCGGTCGCAGACATGTAATTATGGAATCCACCATACGTACACGTTTTGCTGTAGACACACCAACTGCCGACAGAAACTGAAAAAAGTATCTGAAGGATGCAGATGATTCCCTGTTTGTTACCTGCTCTGTGTCCCATATATTTCATACCACAAACATAAAAACCACATCAATGCATTCGCCAGACTTTTATCTCTCTGGTCAACATAATAATAAAAACATAGTTTACCGATTTACATGTGAAAATATATGTTGTCTCTATGCTCGCTAAAAGTACTGTTTTTTTAATGGAGTCTGGTGTGTTTACCGCTACATATTTCATAGCTGTTTCTGGTAAACAGAAAAGTCTTAAATAGGTTTTGAATGGTATATCTCTAAAAGGTTAAGACACTTAACACTTCACCGTTAAAACAACACTGTATGAATTTAAAATTTAAGCAAAACTGGGGTATCATAATTTATATATATTGTATTGGTAAGGCTCGCATCGCTATAACCCACCAGACTCCATGTAAATAAACAATCATTTTAGCATCGTAACCCACCAGACCCCATGTAAATAATCCGTACTTTAAGCCTCCTGAACCCACCAGACTCCATGTAAATAATCAGTACTTTAAGCATCCTGAACCCACCAGACTACATGTAAATAGTCAGTACTTTAAGCATCCTGAACCCACCAGACTCCATGTAATTAATCAGTAGTTTAAGCATCCTAAACCCACCAGACTCCATGTAAATAATCAGTACTTTAAGCATCCTAAATTCATCAGACTCGTATTTGTATTCTCTCTCTCTCTGTCTCTCTCTCTCTGTGACAGTGTGACATATGTATCTACTTATCTAGTGTTATTCGGATGTGCACCAAGTAGTAGGCACACTGTAAAAATTTCTTCCGGAATTTTCTAGTTGTGAGAATGCTGTTCTACAGCATTCCAACTATTGTTATTCCTTTCGGCCATTTTTTTTATTCCGTACGTTTTTGGCTCAGCGTAACTTCTGCATACTTTTAGCTATTAAAACCATTCAACTTTTCAAATGTTCAGCTCTTTCAGCTAATGATTGGACTTCTTCAAATTTTTTTCTACTATTTATACTTTTTAAAATATTAAGCTTTTTAACACTTTTTTAACATTGAAGTGAATGAGAGCCTGCTTCAAATCCTTAAAATCTTCTTCCGCTCCCAAAATTTTCAGCTCCTTCATACTTTCACCTACAGACGCCAAACAAACTTTAAAATGTTCACAAAAAATTCAGCTATCCGGCTATTACTTTTCAGTTTGATATCTTTTACAGTTTTTGTGAAAAAGCGGTTTAAGTTTAGTGATCTTTTCAGGATTTTTCTGCATTTCTAATGAGTCTGTGTGGGGATGTCAGGATAACGTCATTTGACTGATAGCAGTTATTGTTTTGCCAGTCTGAGCCTTTATTTGAGAGCTCGCTCTCAGGGTCTCTGAACTGCAGTTTGGCCCAGCTGACAGTTTTCAGCAGGTGTTACGCGTTAACTGATTAGTCTTCAAAGGATGTTTACAAACATTAACTGGCCATTGGTTACCATGACAGCACTTTCACAGACACACACAGATACTACAGGCAGTAATATGAACATTAGTCTATACAGATACTACAGGCAGTAATATGAACAGTAGTCTATAGCTCTGGCCTTTCACTTCTGTCTGTCTTCTCTCTCCCCCTCTCTATCTCTCTGTTTCTCTTTCCCTCTCTCTCCCTCTCTTTCTTTCCCTCTGCCTCTCCCTGTCCCTCTCTTTCTCTCTCTCCTTCTCTCTCCATCCCTCCTTCTCCCTCCCTGTCTCTCTCCCCCTCTCTCTCTCTCTTTCCATCTCTCTCTCTCTCTATCTTTCCCTCTTCCTCTCTCTCCCTCTCTATCCCTCTCTCTCTCTCTTTCCTTCTCTCTCTTTATCTCTCCCTCTCTCCCTTTCTCTCTCATCCCTCCTCTCTCCCCCTCTCTTTCTTTCCCTCTCTCTCTCTCTCTCTCTCTCTCTCTTTACCTCTGCCTCTCTCTCTCCCTCTCTATCCCTCTCTCTCTCTCCCTGTCTCTCTCTCTTTTTCTCTCTCTCTCCTTCTCTCTCCATCCCTCCTTCTCCCTCCCTCTCTTCCCCACTCTCTTCCTTTCTCTCTCCATCTCTCTTTGTTTCCCTCTGCCTCTCTCTCTCTCTATCCCTCTCTCTCTTTCTCTCTCTTTCCCTCTCTCTCTCTCACTCTCCCTCTCTCTCTCTCTATCCCCCTCTCTCTCTCTCTTTCCTTCTCTTTCTCTCTCTTTGTGTCTCCCTCTCTCTTTCTCTTCTATGCCTTAATACGAATCAAACTATTTTTTTTTCAACATCCTTGTCATGATTGCATTTCATTTTTCGTTTTCAATGCAAAGTTTTTCAGCCCCCTTCTTTTCAGGCAATATATTTCACATCTCAGCGATTGATGCTTTTTCATTCTATGCAGTGTATATGTCTGATAAAGTATTTCTTCTTTCAGCCTTTTCTAGTCAATTTATTTGAACTTCCACTTTTGACAGTATTACAGTTTAGCTTCCAGCTTTTCTAGAAATGTATTTCAGCTCTTACCTTTTTAAGGTAATGCAGTTTAGCTTCCTTCTCTGACAATTTTCCAGATTATTCAGCAGTGCGGTGCAATGCATTTGGGCTTTAAGATTTTTCATACAATTTGTTTGATATTTCTGCATATGTGAGTCATCAGTTAGAAAATATACTCAGACCTCACAATGTTCTATATATTTTGTCATTTTTCAACTTTTAAAGCCAACAGTTCAGTTTGGCGTCAACTTTTAAATTTGTAATGAAATTCACTTATTAAAACGATTTCCACTTTTTCTACTACTCTCACTACTTCAACTTCTTCTTACAGATTTAAGCTATTTATCCAGTTAGCTTAAGCAATTCAGCTATTCAGCATTCCCATGCATTTTCTGCAGGAAATGCATTTTCTAGTTATTCTTATTCCGTCTTCCGTACGTTTTTTGGCTCTGCGTAACTTCTGCATACTTTCAGCTATTAAAACCATTCAACTTTTAAAGTGTTCAGCTCTGTCAGCTAATGATGGGACTTCTTCAACTTTTTTTCTGCTATTTATACTTTTTAAAATATTAAGCTTTTTAACACTTTTTTCCGCTCCCAAAATTTCCAGCTCCTTCGTACTTTCACCTACAGATGCCAAACTAACTTTAAAATGTTCTCAAAATATTCAGCTATCCGGCTTTATCTTTTCAGTTTGATATCCTTTATAGTTTTTGTGAAAAAGCTGTTTAAGTTTAGTGATCATTTCAGGAAATTTTATCGATTAAACAGAGTGTGTATTGGGCTGCTTAGAGTGATGATGTCATCATCTAGTGTGTGAAGCTTAGAAAAAATTATCTTTGTCCCTTCTCTATAAATTGCTCTTACACCCACAATTTTTACATCGAAATGTAGGTAATTTTGTCTAGTTTCAGGCAATTTGCTCAGTTTTTTATACACCTTTTACTTTTAGCTGGTTGAGCTTCCAAATGACAAGAGTTCCACTTTTTTAAATCGCTGATATGCCCACATTTTTAAGTTTATCCATATAAATGTTATACCAATACGTTCATAAAGGCCTTGTGGTGCTCAGGATGACGTCATTTGTCTGACAGCAGTTATCGTTTTGCCAGTCTGAGCTTTTATTTGAGAGCTTGCTGTCAGTGTCTCTGAATAGCTGCAGTGTGCTACATGTGACATATTAACAGCAGCTGCTTGTTATTTAACTGATGACACTTCAAAGAGATCTCATCACAGACTTCAAAGCATGTTTACAAACATGGTCACAGGCACTTAGTAGCCATGACAACCCTTTCACAGACAGTCAACTTGAATACTCCAGGCTTGCTGTAGTATTCAACTAACTAGACTAACTATGAACATTAGTCTATATCCTTTGCGTTCCACTTCTGTCCCGCCCTACTTCTCTGTCTCCCTCCCTCCTGTCTCCCTCCCTCTGTCTCCCTCTCTCCCTCCCTCCCTCTCTCTGTCTGTCTCCCTCCCTGTCTCCCTCCCTTCCTCCCTCTCTCCCTCTCTTTCTCTATCCCTCCTTCTTTCTCTTTTCTCTGTCTCCCTCCCTCCTTCTGTGTCCCCCTCCTTCATTCTGTGTCTTTCTCCCTCCTTCTCTGTCTCCGTCCCCCTTTCTCTGTCTCTGTCTTACTCCCTCCCTCCCTCCCTCCCTCTCTGTCTCTCTCCCTCCTTCTCAATCTCTCTCTCTCTCTCCTCCTCCCTCCTCCTCTCTCCTCCTCTCTCCCTCCTCCTCCTCCTCTCTCTCTCTATCATTCCTTCTCTCTCTCTCCCCCCCCTCCCGCCCTTCCTCTCTCTCAATCCCTCTCACCCTTACTCCTTCTGTCTCTCTCTCTCTCTCTCTCCCTCCCTCCCTCCAGGGTCATTTGTGATTTGTGATTTCATCCATGTATATATATATATATTTCTTTTCAGGCAATATATCCACCTCTCAGCTCTTTAGGGTCATGCTTGTGTGTTCTACACAATGGATATGGCTGATAATAATACAAAGTATTTAAACTTTCAGCCTTTTTAGTAAATTTTAGTCAAATTTGTAGTCTATTTCTCACTTTTTCTATCTTTCCTCTCCTCTCTTTCCTCTCTCTCTCTCCTTCTCTCTTTCTTCTCTTTCTCTCCTTCTCTCTTTCCTCTCTTTCTTCTTATTCAGCCCCATTCTTTTCACCTAATATATTTCACATCTCATCTCAGCTAGATTGATGCTCTTTCGTTCTGTGCAGTTATGTCTGATAATAATACAAAGTATTTCTTCTTTCAGCCTTTTCAGGCAATTCATTTCAACTTTCATCTTTGACAGTATTACAGTTCGGCTTCAAGCTTTTCTAACAATGTATTTTAGCTCTTCCTTTAGGTAATGCAGTTTAGCTTCCAACTCTGAAAATTTTCCAGATGTTTCAGCAGTGCAGTGCAATGCGTTTGAGCTTTAAGATTTTTCATACAATTTGTTTCATATTTCTGCATTTGTGAGTCATTATCAGTTAGAAAATATACTCAGACCTCACAATGTTCTACATCTTTTGTCATATTCAACTTTTAAAACTTTTAAACAGTTCAGTTTAGCGTCAGCTTTTAACTTTTTAATGAAATTCATACTTATTAAAACGATTTCCACTTTTTCAACTATTCTCACTTCTTCAGCTTCTTCTTACGGATTCATATAGTTTAGCTTTAGCAATTCAGCTATTCAGCATTCCCACGCATTTTCTGCAGGAAATGCATTTTCTAGTTCTGATTAAATTTCAGTGTGCAGACTCAATCAGGCTCCAAAACGCCATCAGGTGCGTGTAGGATGGGAACCTAATAGGGTATGGCAGTTAGAGTAAGATTACTTAGACTGTATAGTAATTAAATTAAAAGAATAAAAATTATGGTGTTTTGGGTTATCAACAATACACTGAATCAGAAAGTCTATTTAGTAGCGTAGCATACTATCGTAACATACATAAATACAGTGTAACAACATACATAGTGTTTAGTAGCACAAATCAATTGACTTGAGAGGAGAGTGTAAGCCTACAGAGTTTTGAGGTTTTAAGAGGATTTGGAAGTTAGTTAATCTAACTAAGGAAGTAATCTTCACCAGTTACACTATGTGACAAATGTGCTATTACTATAGCACATTTACTACCTAACCTCCTGTAGCCTATATAGATTAAGTTCTCAGCAGGAGAATAGCTTAAGCCTACACAGTAACTGTGTGCTGTACATGTTTTACACATAAACATATGTGGTATCAAAGCCAGTTCAACTTTGACAATTGCTGAAGGCTATAGATAGCTGTCTTACCTGGTGTAAAATCGTTTGTCTTCTGGAGAAGAGGCAAACCGCTTCAGTCCAAATTTGGACACATGGTATGTTTTCAGTTGCTCTCGAAGTGCATTGATTTCTTGTTTTAGTTGCACGTAATGTTGCCTATCCACGCACACAGTAGGAGATGCTTCATAGTCATGGTCCATGACCATAAGGATGGCGATAGGTTCTGCTGCTGCTGGTTCAAGGACATTAGGCTCCGAGGCCAGTGGTTTTGCCCGCCGCTCCCAAACACCGGGTCGTTCCTTGGTTGAATAATTGTTCCACTCGAAGAATGAAGGGACAACACCTGCTACCAAAGCACGCCTTCCTTTCTTGGATATCACAATCTTGTGGGGCTTAACGTGCCGACTGCAACTTTTGTGTGCTGGGTTCGCACTTAATGAATCCACTTAGCCTGAAGACTTGCGTTTTTGGGGAAGCAGTGGAAACTAAGGCTACTGTTATAACGGCCTGAGGCCAAACAAAGTGGCACACAGCAGTGTTCCTTTGAGCCGTTTACAATTTTCAGAAATTTAGTAGCACTCCTGTTTTGGCGATGACAGCTGAGTTTGCTGGTTTGCTGAGTGATGTTTTGCCAGAAGTGGAGGTGCCGATTTCCTGTCAAATTCGAACGGTCGTCATGAGCATATAGGGCTTCTTCCAGTATGCAACATAACAAACATGATCTAAATATTCTTTAGAAGCTTGGGATGGTGTGAGGCAGACAAATGCTGATTAGGTCTAATCAGTATTTGATACAATCCTTTTCACCCAGCTGCAGTGTGCACTGAATGCATCTAAACCAAAATCACATTGTTATCAAAAATCAGCATTGCTTTAACTTTTTTAAAACTCAACAGTTTAAAAATACTGAAAAGTACTTTTGCGTAGTTATTTTAAAAGAAAATTAATTTTCTATGGCACATTGGGTTTTCTGGTCTAGAAACTACACATTTACTATTGCTAGGCCCTTGACTCCTATTTTTGTCTGTATGTATTAGGACTGTTTTTATCGCTGAATTTCTATAGTTAATCGCGATTAATCGCATGTTTTATCACATGATTAAAATTCTATTATTTTGAATTTCAGAAGTGTTTTTAAGTACATATTAATAATGGGAAGCAATTCTAGTGTATATTGATTGGGAATGGATACTGGTGCTAAAGCGATACTTTTAAAACAGTACCGATGCCTTAACGGTGCCTGAACCGATACTTTTTAAGAAAGTAAAAAAAAAAGAAGGGTACTAAACAACAGTTGGCAACATTAAAGAACGGCTTGTTTATTGCTAAGGCCATATGGTCAAAATTAAATGATTTAATAATAATGTAATAACTATAACAATAACTTATTTAGTAGTAAATAGCTGTTGAACGACAAAAACAACCACCAAATGGGAAAAGGGCATTTAACAATAACGTTGAATGCACCACGAGGCTGTAGGTTACCAGTTTCATTGAACGTGTCGATCTGTGTTTTTCCAACAGCTGCAGGTTGTTGCATCCCGGTGTCAGAATCCTCTACAGTGAAATACAGACAAACTTTACATAATTTAGCTTTAGCTGTCAGCATTGTAACCGTGTTTAATCCAGCTACTAGCTAGTGGTAGGCTAACGTTAGCTGCTGTCAAGTGTAGTGTGAACTAGCGTCACATGCAGCGATGTTTCTGTTGCCTATAACGTCTGTTTCGGAGCATCAGAGAGAAGCGCAGGCATATCAGTGGCACCGGAATGAGGCACCGAAATCCGCGTTGCTATTCCTGCAGCAGCAGGATGTGTTACGAAGAAGTATGGCAAAGTGCGGTAAAGGGTGAAAATAGTAGCCTGTGTTGTTTATATGGTATCGATGATGTGTTGCTGTGTAGAGAGGAATCTGCCGACACTGTTTCTTGATTATAAAGGTATATTTACAACAAGGAATTCAGCATCAATTTACAAGCTCTGAAGAGCCCGGAGAGCGACCAGTTTCCCAGATTCTCAAAAGTCACTCTGAGGTTCTGCTGTTAACACATGGTATATCTATTCTTCATAACTTAGGGTGGGTTCGATAACTGACCAATGGCTTCATGCCAACTGGCTCTATCTCAACATCCTGGGGGCCCATTGATAATGCATGCCAGATGTGTCCTGTGGCCCTTTTCCTATAGAAGTATCCCCCAAAAGTAGAGTAAAGTTCATCACTCCTAGCTACATATAGATAGTTCAGATATGGCCTAAATACAAATTATAGAATGGTCAGATAAAATAGGATGACAATACACCTCATATTTCCCCCCTTCGAGACTAATTAAGTCTCGAAACAAAAAGAGTAAGATTGGTACAAAATAACACTTTCCATTACATCATGTTTCTTGTAGTATAACCTTAGCAATCACACAAGTTTTCATAGAGTGTGAACAATGTCAGGAAACGTAAACAAACATTTTATGGAGTGTAAGAGCGAAAAACCTGTCTGGCAGCTTCTTTCCAAATATCCATCAATCAATCTAGACAGGAAAATTCTCTCACGGTCCCTCTGCCCCAGGCGACCACCTTCAGTACTCCAGATCAATTAGAAATCTTTTTATCAATTCATGTAATATCTTGGTGTACTCAAATACATATGGCAGCCTCAGAAATCAAAATAAAATCAAAACAATGTCCAAATTCAGACTGATCAAATCATCGGATCTGTAAAAGGACCTCGCCTTACCTAGACCCCGCTGTCCCTAAACGTCAAGAAAAACATAAAAACATCTGAGGTCTCCATGTGTATCCCACAACAAAACATTCTTCAAACAATTTAATACAAAACAAATATAACACAAAGTATATATCCATTGCAGCTCCTTTGCAGTGTCAAGCTTTCAGTGTACTGTCGTTGGAATCTGAACTTTCATCACTGTATCCTTGTTCAGAATTCTCCAGTCCATTTTATTGTCCATATTCAAGTATCTACCCCATATGCTTCTGGAAGAAAAGAAAACACAAACCAGTATCCTTGCAAAACAACATAGTAAAAGAAAACATCAAATAAAATATCAAAATTACTATGAACTAATCAAAAATAATATGAATGAATCACATATCAATCACGTGAATCACATTCCATTTCCCCCCTTTGATAAATAAAAAACACTAAATATTCAAAGAAATGTGAAAATGATGGCAGAATCAGATAAAAATGGAAAACTTTCCATCAATAATGTTAGATTTTATCCTCAAATGATAGGATTCAAGACTACGAAAGTGTGTATTGTCTCTCTTCACTCTACTTCCAGAACTAGAATCAGATTGAGCTGTAACAAGTGCTTCCCTCCTTTTGCAACACAAGCTAACTCATGTGCTTCCTAAATCCCTAAATGCAAAAAGCACACAGTAAAGACATAAACCATAGACTAAAAATTAAACCAAACCCTTATTTTAAATGAAATGTCCAATTCCCTCTTTGCTGACCATTAATAGTCAGCAACAAAAGTTATGTCATTTTAAAAATAACCCTTATCCTAATGTATCAATCACACCTTCAACAAATTAAATCAAACAAATTGACCAAATCATAAACCTCCCCATTTTTTTTTTAACATGTATGGATGTAGCCAATTAGAAAGAGAAGACCAAATTTATTTTAAGAGCCAATCATTTTCTAGCATGTAATTATGCACTTTCTACAATGTATCACACACAACACTCTCTTCACTGTTTATTTAACAGATAGTGGGTGTAATAAATCTCCTTATGTTATACACCCCGTCTTTCAACCTCATCTACTTGACATTCCTGTATAAACTGGACTGAGCAATATACTAGCATAAAGCAATGTAGCCACCTTGCCACATCATAAAATTATAACCATGCATATATTAGTCAGTACTGAATTCCCAATTGCTCAATGCAAACATTAACTGAAATTTAGACTAATACTTAAACTAACATTTCAACACATCAGTGTAGCATGTTGAACTGTGAAACTTATCCTAAACTCTTCATACCAAGTCTACTCGCAAATGTAATGTGCAGAACAATCGTTCCTTTCCATTACATTGTTTCTGTAATTAATAAGCCAAAATTGTAATCTCTATCAAAATTCAATGAATTGCAGAGCTTCACTCTGGAGTCTTTGTAAGTTATTTTACCTTCTAACCCTACAGGCTTCAGTAACACCACTGCAACTTATGCAGAATAGTGAAATTGATTTCTAAACCTCTATATGAACAATAAAAGATGCTGATTCATCATTGGGCTGTAATAACTGATTTCTGTTTGTGAATCTGTACTTAAAAAGAATGATATGAACAGATTACTGGCACACTGTAAACAACAAATTAACCAATGCAAAAACTTTTCATTTGACTAAGATATATCTGTGAGTGGAAGTTGTCTTATCTTGTCTCACATTATTACTATTACTATTTCCATGTATTCCATATGGTCCTAATGACACTCGTGATACACCTTGCCCTTTTTTGTGTTAAAGATAAAGGTGCATTTACAAACTACATCCAAGAATAGTTTACTGATGTTAATGTCAGGCTGTTTTTGCTAACAGTCACACAATTGTTCTAAGCTTATTTTTAATGAACTTCTGAGAACAGCACTCTCAATCTGCTGTTTTTAACAACTTTACATTAATCCAATTAAAATGTATACATGAGATCACTTCCCAATACATTATCTGAGCAGCACTCAAATAATAAAAGCATATTCAAAAGTTGCCTATGTTGTTGGTGCATAAAATAAAACGATGAAATGTTCTTTTAACATTTCCTAACACAACAACCGAAATAACATGTCTGTCACTAGTCTTGTTAGAAGCTGTCACAGGTCATTTCAAATTTAGTAGAATGTATATCACCAGGTACTGACAAAATGTAAGATTTTCATACCAAGTCTACTTAATTTAGAGGCATGTCTTAACCCTTCATATAGATGTTTTCACATAAGAGTAGCTCTATTTTAAAAGTAGAACAAATTACTTCTTTAGAGTATATGTATTTTCAAAATGTGTGTTGTCAGTGCATTACCTCCTTTCTATTCGTCGTTATGCATCGATGCGTCAGAGCAAATCCGGTCTCTCTCCCCTCCTTCTCTGGTCAGTCTGCTGATGTCCACGCTCATCTGTGGGGATCTGTACCAACTTGTGACTGTCCTTGTCCTCAATTGTTGGATTTCTTTCCAGCCCTGATGACACCTCCTTTCAGATCTTCTGGGCACCTCTGGAATCCTGGCTCCAGACTCCTATGAGGGTTCATCGGTCCTCCAGTTGGCCTTAACTGGCCCCTGAATCCTCTTCTGTAATTTCCTCTAGGATTCCATCCTGGTATATTGCAATCACAGGCAAAGTGGCCATCCTGTCCACAATTGAAACACGCTTGTGAAGATATAAAATATGGATCATATCTTCCAGCTCGTCCTCTTCCTCTTCCTCTCCAGTTCTGCATCTGTCCAGAAGCTAGTTGTGGGTATATAATAACTGGAATCACTAATGGTGACTGTTGATTTGGTGAACACTGATTTTGCATAACCAGTGCCTGCTTCTTGTCCTTCTTATCTTCCACCAGCTGCATTTGATTGAGTTTTCTGGGAGTTTCTCGGTCTTGTTCTTTCTGCTCATGTTCCTTTTTCCTATATAGCTCTACTTGGTGAGCTACATGATCTGCATAGACATTTTTTGCCATGCTTCCAAGTCCAACCACCTCTTCCAGTTTGCTCCTCACTGGTGCGGGCAGCCCCTTCTGTAGTTTGGCTCGCAAAATTGACTGCTCCATCTGACTCACATCTGGATCATTTCCGGTAATATTTCTCCACACCTGATAAGCTCTCGACACATAAGCTCTTGGTTTTTCTTCTTGTTTCAGTGGCTCAATTAGAATATTGTCCGGATGCACATTTGTTGGAAACATATCTTTCAGTGCTTTCCACAATCGACCTCTACTTGCGGCCAACAGCTCAGGATCATATATAACAGTTGCCACATATCGATTAAGTCTAGCTTTCTGTAGAATTTCTTCCATAGCTGGAACCCCAATAATATTAGTCAAAAGTCTCTTAATATCTCCCATGGCATACTGTTTTCCCACCATAATTTCTTCCAACTTTAGGATCCAAGGATGTGCTCCATCTTGAAGAACAGGTAACTTATCAAGAATATCTGACATATCGGTACTCTTCAAAGGCTTATGCTCCAGATTCTGTCCTCGACTTATCACTGGAAGCATCTTCTTACTTGTCTTCCCTTTTCTTGACTTTCTCTCCACTTTTTGTGATTCTTTTTTCAGCAATTTGTCTCTCTGTATCTTCAGCTTCTCGTATTGCTCTTCCAATCGCTCCATGTCTCTTTCAATCTCTTCTATGCTAGACGCTGCAGGATGACATCCCGTAGCTCCTCTCCTCTCCAAATCTTCATCACTGTCTTCATCTTTACTTTCATCAGAGGTGTGATCTCTTGTATCTCTTCGTTTCCTCCATTCTTCATCACCTCTTTTCTCCGCTCTGGCCAGCCTCCTTCTAATCACAGGATCATATCCATCCATGATCTCTTCTGAATCACCCTGACCATCATCATCATCATCAAACTCCATCCTTCTGAACCTCACTTTTCCCTTAGTTTCCAGACGTGTCGTTTTCTTCTTACTTTTGGAGTTTGGATTCATCTTTATGGTCGTTTCTGCTTGTCTTCTCTCTATTGTTCGTTCATCTTCATCACTGATGCAATAATCACCCTCCTGAGTGATCACTGCCTCACTGCCTTGTTCTATTGTCAGCACTGATCTGTAAAGGTCTTTATCACTTTCAGCATCATACATCTTCTGAGTCCAGGTGAAGTTGGGCTGAACTCCTCAAACTTCAGTTCATCTGTGAATGTTCAACAAAGTACTTTGTGGGCATGTATGACATTGCTTCTTTAATGTCAGTCTCTGATCATGCCCTGAAAACCATCTGGGTGTCCGCTTCAACCACTCAATCATGGGCAGTTGCAAATCTGTCACCCCTCCTTTTCTGCTGCTCCAACTCCCGATGTGTTTCTGGTGCCAGTATGTGGGGGATGGGACCAAAGTGGAGCGCTGAATACTGTGTCTGTTGGATGGAGGTCAGTTGTTGTTCAGGGTCTGGTATTGTCCATCACTGGTTCTGTAGCTTGTTGGGGGAGTGAGACAGGTCCGCTCTGACATCCATCGAGGCACACTGAATAAACACAAAACACAACTCCTCCAAGAGGCATTAGCCTACTTTAATCATACTCATTTTAGTTTTCTTAATTCTCTTTCTACATTATAACCTATGACACCATTGATTCAAAATATTGCTACAAAAATATTACCTAAGTAAGAAAAGTATCATAAAAATATGTACTTCAAGTACTAAAAGTAAAAACACAGAAAAGTCCCCACATTTTTAAACTGGAAATGATCACAGTAGTTCTATCAATCAACTAAGTATTTAAACAGGTAATCATTTCAACCAAACTTGTAGGCCTATATTTCATTGGGCAGTTTAACAACAATAAGACATCATATTTTCATAAACATATGTTTTATCTACACAAATCCTAAATCTTTTTTTTTTTTTGTTATATGTCAGATCACGATAAGGTCTAAAAGCAATTCATCTTTGAAATTACAATTAGTCTATCCTGAAAATTACCTAATTTGTCTTTTTCCTAGGTTTTGGTGCTTGTGATATAGCAGTCTTTACTATCCTCATCTAAACGTTTACCCTCCTGTAGATTGGAGCCCAAATACTGCAGTTATCTCTGTACCAACAATATTAATATGAACCCCGTTATCCTAATTCAAAAATACATTCATCTCTTTCTTTGTCTTTCTGTCACTTTCACAACACTCTCTATCTGTCTTTAACCAACTTAGTACATTCTTGTACCCTTAACTTTCCCTTAAAGTCATGCCTTATTTTCTTTCCATTGTCTCATAAAACTTTCTTTTTCCTTTCTGCAACATACGCTTACCATTTTCTCTCAACTTTCCTGACTATCTTTGGTAACAATTGTTACCCCTTTAATATACAGAGTATATGAACCAACGCAGTCTAAGGTTTCATTAGAATTGAATTAACTCACTGTTTCTTCACAGGAATCAGATTCATTCGCTCTGTTTCCCACCTTCACAAATGTCACTCATTTCCTTAGCACAATGACATGACCACATGTGACAGTAGGGAACGTTAACTTTTAGCAAAATCAAAAACCTTATAAAATTATCAAATTTTGAATTATTTTATTCAAAGTAAAATGATTTTAGATGTCTCGCCACTCAAAACAAGTGGTCCAACATTTTAGAATGGCAGAGGTGACAATCCTGGAGCCCATCAATCAGTCCTCTCATCTCTTACTTCCAATAGAGGTATAGAGGCTGGAATTTTCTTATTCCAGGGTGATCAATCACTGGTGTTGGGTTCCAGACGCAAATCACCTATGCCAGCTGTTAATCTCTTTCTTTCCTCCCCTTTTTTTTTTTTTTTTTTCTTCAGGCCTGAGCCTTGTTTATGCCTACTTTTATCCTCAAATCTTTCTCCCAATTTCTTTCTTTTCATGCTTCAGAAGCAAGCATAGTTAAGGTTTCCTAATTAGAAAGACATTTTAAATTATTATGCCATTTCTCTAGATGTTTTATGACATTTTTCTATTTTTCTTTCTTTATATCCGTCAACATAACTCTCATTTATAGATTCAATGGATCTCAATCAAATAGTTTCATAGTCAAACAACCGCTACTTTAACAAACAGAATACTGCACCTCAAGTCTGAAAGTCTCCCCCTTTCTCATCTTTGCAGCACAGGCTGCAGCACCCCAGTGCAGGCAGGGAGTGGCTTAAACGCCTGTGTACCCTAACATTCCTTAAATTCTAGACATGCGCAGTTTCAGTTGCCAGTGCAACTTCAGAGTGACAAGTTCTCTAAAATTGCACTCCCAACTCAGGAACACAAGACAAAACGCACAAACCAACACAAACAATACAAAACATACAACACAAACCCTACTTTGAAACTTCTTAATTTGACTATAGTCTATTTTTCTCTCTGTTTCCTTCTTCACTTATTTTACCCTAATCTGCCAACCTATACTTTTTTTTAATCTAAAAACATATCTTCTCTATAAGATCATAACGTCCTTCCAGAAGGCTCATACATTTTAACACATTCAACGTTCCCTCCAAAGGGGACTCATGGTTTTAACAGATTTTAACAAAAACGTTCTCTCAAAAGAAAGACTCATAACTCTTTAACAAACTTTGGAAACGTTCTCAAAAGAGAGTCATAGTTTTAACCGTAATAACCACAATATCGTAACTAGAACTCCCATTCCCAACCGAAACATATGTATCTATATATCTAATAAACAGGACATCATCATGACATATGCCACGCACACACAGTTTATCACATACCGCAGAGGCACCGCTGTTCTCACACACACACACACACTCTGTCTCTCATACACACCCAGCAACCAGAATGCATTAATTATAGGCCTATAATTCCTAAAGCATGATTCCGCCGTTTCCTTTTCTTGAATTTTTGTTACCTTTTGAGGTATAGACTACAATGCGAGATTACTTCAGACATAAATTCGTCAACCCCTGAAATCCATAATTTCCATTGCAGTTTATCCTACACCCCCAGTTCCTAGAACTGACCTGAAACTTCACCTAGTCATTTTCAGGAATTTGCGGCCCATCTAACATCGCCTCACGAGGGTCTCGTCGAGGGCTTTTATCAGCATTTATCAAATTAGCAGCGTTATCATCCTTATTTCCTTATTCCCCTTATTTCCTTCTTCTTTCCTGTATTTCCTCTTATTCCCTAGTGTTGTCGTTTCTGTTTCCTCCTCTCTTTTTTTTTATCCAACACCAATGTGACCCCAAAAAGCCTAGTTTTTACGCAGTGTCTTAACGTGGCCTACTGTCGAGCGTCCGAGGGCCCATTGTCTCGCTCTTGCACGGTTATACGTAGCTCACCCGTTACTAATTAGGCTAATGTACACATCTTCCTCTGTCCTTCACCTCACTTAACACCTTCTCCATTCCCCTTTCCGCGTTGCCTCACAACGCAAGTACAATTTAAAACAGACCCCAGCCACACAGCACCACAGCATAGAACACACATGGGTCGAACGGTGTAGGCCCCTCCTCAACGCACACACACAGAGACACAGACGAACTGACCAGCCTCCAGAGTTTGTGAGAAAAGCTCACCTTTATCAGCCAATGGAGCGGAAATCAGGTCGACCCGTGCCCGTGCTGGAACGTTGAGCCGGCCCGGCTCACGTCCCAAAGTCCTCGTCGCCAGATTTGTTGTTTATATGGTATCGATGATGTGTTGCTGTGTAGAGAGGAATCTGCCGACACTGTTTCTTGATTATAAAGGTTTATTTACAACAAGGAATTCAGCATCAATTTACAAGCTCTGAAGAGCCCGGAGAGCGACCAGTTTCCCAGATTCTCAAAAGTCACTCTGAGGTTCTGCTGTTAACACATGGTATATCTATTCTTCATAACTTATGGTGGGTTCGATAACTGACCAATGGCTTCATGCCAACTGGCTCTATCTCAACATCCTGGGGGCCCATTGATAATGCATGCCAGATGTGTCCTGTGGCCCTTTTCCTATAGAAGTATCCCCCAAAAGTAGAGTAAAGTTCATCACTCCTAGCTACATATAGATAGTTCAGATATGGCCTAAATACAAATTATAGAATGATCAGATAAAATAGGATGACAATACACCTCACCTGTTAGGCACAACGCGAAGCCGAGTGAAGTGAAAATAAATTAATAAATGGCGGCATGCGATTAAAAGAAATTAACACATTATGCTCGGCCCTTAATTGCATCACGATTAACGCGTTAATGCTGACAGCCCTAGTATATATGCATTAACTGAAGAGATTGGCTCTCATATTTTAACAATTATTTCCATATGTTAATTCAATTTTGATTAAAAATTAAATAAACCTGTTTGCATCTAACCTGATGGTCTTTCTCTCCCTCCCTTTTTCTTCTCCTTTTTTGTGGTCCAGTGGGTCGGACAGGGAGCGACGGTGAGTGGAAGCCAAGGAGGATCCACCAATTCCCTGAAGCTACCACCATCACCATGACCACACACACACACACACACACACACAAGGTGTGACTAACAAGCAAATACAGTAGCAGGATCAGCTAAAAACCATTACTTAAGCTGTTATATCTATTAGACTGAACAATGTTTTGTGTGCTAAAACTGCTGCAAAAGTTAATATCCACTTCTTACCTCCTAATTTGTCTTCACAACCAAAAATCACTTAACAACATTCCAACTGACTTACTAGTACTTTGATGTGTCACTTTAAGTTGTTACTGACAGTATCAAAAGGTTGAGATTATCTAACTATCTAGGTCAAGCTATTTTTTAACAAATTTTTGTGGACCAAAATCATTATGTTATAGGTATAATCTGTAGCTTGTGATTTGTGTATGTGATCAGGTATCATAGATGCAGGAAGAGATAAGGCCCAAACACATTGAAAGCATCTGACTCATGTGTTTTTAAGTACAAAAAGTACCTTTTGTTTTAAGTGGCATAATACACACCAAAAGCATTATGAGGTGACGTGCCTACTCCGACCTTTTTTCCATTTTGGAGCTTCTAATGAGGTCCCAGCAACCAAATCTGTTTTTTTCTGCAGTACCTGTTTGGTGAGAGCTAAAAGAAATAAAAAAGTAAGGATTTTTTCCCAGAGGACAATACTTTATTAAATACCTGCTGCTGTCCCTAGAGTCTGGCAAGCTAAATGTAGGCTGGTGGATATTATGAGTTTCTTCAAAAAAGCTGGAGCTGGGTTGTCTGGGGAGAGTCACGGAGCAGGATGTATTAGTTTGGGCCAGGCTGATGCAGAGAATAACCCCAGCACCATAGCATCTCCCTCCCTTCCCTCTCTCGCCGTGTGAACGACAGGCAGTGAGTGACTGAGTTACTGTGGTTACAACCATCTGTGTCATCAGGTAATTTTGTCATGGGGTACCTGTAGTAGGCTATATAAAAATGTTGCTTAAATAGCGTCCTTTTCCTAAAATACTGCTGGTTCTGTGTGTTGGCATTTCATATCTGATGCCGGGAGTGCGACAGAGGAGTATTAATTGAAGCTCGTCAAATGAGGACTGTCAATTATGCTTTCAGTGTATTTGCCCCTTTAGACAGGTTAGGTTACAGAATTATAAATGACAGAGAGGGCATTCCTGAAAGTTTATTGCTCTTGGACATTTTATTGGCTAATGTGTTAAACATTTAAATTTCTAATGCATTGGTAAAGTGCTGCTTAAACTCAACAAAGGAGAGTTTCTAAGGGGCACACAGAGAAGCTTTTTGATGCAAACGCACATGTCTTGCATTGTTTGGGCCGACCGTCCAAACCAGTGGTCTCAACCTTTTTGGTGCCAGTGCCCCCCTATCGCCCCGATCAAAAAAATCTAATCATTGAATGACAAACAACACATGTATTAGTTTCCCAGGTATCAAAAAAGCCATGTGAATATCAATTATTAATATTTACAGGTTTTTTTTTTAAATGCAACCATTTGACATTCAAATTAAATAACATCAACCAATCAGAATGACTAGATATGTAACATTCAAATTATAATTAGGTATTATCAAAAGGCCTGCTGCATGTCCCTGGTGTGAACCTCAGCACCTTTATAAGATGACTATAATGTGAATGTCCTTTTTTGGTTGTGAAGTGACCTTGGGTGTCATGAAAGGCGCTTTAAATAAAATGTATTATTATTATTATTATTACAAAAACACTAACAGTAGCCAATCAGAAACAGCTAGCAATTTAACATTCAAATCTATTTTTCATTCAAATCTAAATCTATTGTTCCAACGGAAAACAAGCTGGCACTTATCAAGGGGTAAAAGCAGGGTTACACACACGCACGCACGCGCACAAGCACATGCACACACACAAAAGTATTTGGGTGATGACAAACAACTTGAAGAACGACACCTACTGCTGAATGGAAATAAGTTTACAACCTTTGAAAGTTAGTAAGAGCCCTTTGTTGATGCTTGGAAGAGTCTAGGTTAGAAGAGTATATGTGTGCTATCGCCTGTCTTGCGAGTAAATAGCAGAAAAAAACGTTTGGAGAAACGCAACCCCATATCGCGCTGTGTTTTGAGGAGGTGTGAGAATCCCATACAGTAAACACTAACATCACTGCCTCTATCGCTTCCATAAGAAAGTTTTAAAACACCAAACACAAGCCCTGAACTGCCCGGGAGTTTGGGGAACACCTAAATGTTTGCCAAACAACAAAGCACAGTTGATATCTCTCGCTCATCTCTTTTCTTTCTCTCTTTCTTCGTGAAATGAAGCTGCCTTGAGGTACAGTAGGAAACGTTGGGTTCTATAAAAGATACTGTTACTGTGAAATATAAAGTCTACTTGTGCTACATTGGGGGGGTAAAGAACACAACAGGACGTCACACCACCCTGCGGCGATTGCTTTTTTTTCTGAACGCAGGTTCACGCTGAAGTATGGAGCTCATTTAAGACGATGCTCTGATGTCCCGTTTCCATGAAGGCAGCACGGAGCTGCACCAAACAAAGCTGACAGAAGCACAGAGAGAAGAAGAGTTATGATCCACCGTCTCGTCCAGTTGCAGTGCCATGAACTGGCAGGTTTTAATGTTGTAGAACACTGTTTTTTGCAAGTAGTTTAAAGTGTAAACATGTATTGTTATTGTGAATCTTTGGTTTAAACTAGCTTTCAAACAAACATCCCCCAAGGGCACCTCAACCTCCCCCTTTCCAAAATATTGCTTCCAACGCCCCCCATCATTTTCTGAATGCCCCCTGGGGGGCGGTACCGCCCCCGTTGAGAAACACTGGTCCAAACAAATTCTGTAAAGGTACTGCCTGAAAACAAACTTTTTTGAAACCTGGTCTCAGGGTGAGAAAAATCGTCCGTATCGATGATGTCATCGCCACACCCCTCGACCTCTAGTGCACGGCCACTCACTGCGGTGAAGCTAAGCGAGCATATACCATCTCCATGGTCAAACCAGCTCACTTCATCTAGCTAAATATTTTGTCTCTTCTCCCTGACACTTCTCTCTGCTCTGACGTTCCTGGATTCTACACAAGATATATTGCTAACGTTATGTAGCTAACGTTAAACATCGCTAAAGTAGCTGATGCTCCAGCAGGGACATAACGTTAGGGTTAGCTGTTATGGTTAGATGTTTATAAAGTGGAAGTAGACAATTTATCAACTAGCTAGCTAATCTGACTGCTTATCAACTCCTTGAACGGATTATAGTAACTGTTTATAAAGTGGAAGTAGACAATTTATCAACTAGCTAGCTAATCTGTCTGCTTATCAACTCCTTGAACGGATTATAGTAACTTTTACCACGGCTTATTGTAGAAAGGCTACAGCAAGAAAAACGTGTAGATTATCAAAAAGACATTGGATTATTGATGTTTGTTTGACTGCTGATGTTAGCTAGCACGCTGTAATCATGTCTGATGGCAGACAGAATTGCAAAATAAAAAGCAATCCAACAGCACATTATACAATGTAAATAAAGGCACATTTTCTTGCGGTGGCCTTTATGAAATGAGCAGTGGTAAAAGTTATTATAGTCCATGGATGTATAAAGAGAACGTTAGTCTAGCTAGTCATGTTATGATGGGAAGTGGAAGTTAACTATGCACTTCTTGTCCATTTTTTTGTGAATTTCTGTAGCAGAAACAGCACCGCCTATAGGCCTGGAATATGAAGTATTTCAATTCAATTCAATTTTATTTATAGTATCAAATCATAACACGAGTTATCTCGAGACACTTTACAGATAGAGTAGGTCGAGACTACACTCTATAATTTACAAAGCCACAACAATTGCAGTAATTCCCTCAAGAGCAAGCAGTGCGACCAGTCTGCTTATTAACTGCTTATCGACAGTGGCAAGGAAAAACTCCCTCTTGGGAAGAAACCTCAGACAGACCCAGGCTCTTGGTAGGCGGTGTCTGACGGTGCCGGTTGGGGATGCGATGAACAGTGGCGATAATAGTCACATTAATAATGGAACAGTGACTTCAAATGGTAGTCGTAGTAGTTCATGTCATATCAGGGTACTGCAGGGCGTTACAGGATGTAGCATGGCCCAGCAGAGCATGGATGGACGTAGCAGGAAGCAGCAGGGTTTAGCAGGACGCAGGATGACATTGCAGGGCACCGCTGAGCTCAGCAGGGAGTGCAGCAGGACCACGGCGACAGCTGCAACCAGGATCTTGGTGCCAACGTTCTCCAAGGAAATACGCTGGGGGAAAAAACATAAGGACTCCGGGGAGTAAACTCCCCAGAAGCTAGGATTAATAACAAGCATTTCTGGAACGGGATGCACACAAATGGTAATAGAAGGGGAGAGAAAAGCAGCTCAGTGTGTCAAAGGGAAGGAAGTCCCCCGGCAGTCTAGAACTATAACAGCGTAACTAAGAGAGACAGGTCATAAGGAGAGGTGGCCTGTTTGGGCTTGAAACTCTCCCCTGCCGGATCGGGCTGTGCTGGCCTGCCTCCCTCTACTTTTGTTATATATTATTAATCTAACAATTATGAAGAGAAGCAGGTGGGCCAGTTAGGTGGACACTGCAACTCCTAACTCCCTAACTATAAGCTTTATCAAATAGGAGAGTTTTAAGTTCATTCTTGAATGTGGTGACAGTTCCTGCCACCCGAACCCAGATTGGGAGCTGGTTCCATAGGAGAGGAGCCTGATAACTAAAGGCTCTGGCTCCCATTCTACTTTAAGAGACTCTAGGTACCACAAGTAACTCTGCATTCTGGGAGCGCAATGTTCTAGTGGGACAATAAGGTATGAGGAGCTCTTCTAGAATATGATGGTGCTTGACCATTTAGAGCTTTGTAGGTCAGGAGAAGGATTTTAAATTCAATCCTGGATTTTACAGGAATCCAATGCAGCTAGCTAATACAGGAGAAATATGATCTCTTTTCTTAGTTCTTGTGAGAACACGTGCTGCAGCATTCTGGATCAGCTGGAGAGTCTTAAGGGACTTATTTGAGCAACCTGACAGTAGGGAATTACAATAGTCCAGCCTGGAAGTAACGAATGCATGGACTAGTTTTTCAGCATCGTTTTGAGACAGGATATTCCTAATTTTGGCAATGTTACGAAGATGGAAAAAGGCTGTTCTTGAGGTTTGTTTTAGATGGGCGTTAAAGGATATATCCTGATCAAAAATAACCCCTAGATTGCTGACAGTAGTGCTGGAGGCCAGGGCAATACTATCCAGAGTAGCTAAGTCGTGTTGCGTGTTGAGTCATTTACAAATGGTTTCGTTTGGACGCAACTATTCTTGAAATGAATCCAGGGAAGATGGGTAAAAAAAAGATCGTTTTGGTATGTGTGGACGTAGCCTTAGTGTAAGCCATAGTTTGACCTCTATGGCTGCATGTCTTTTCGCCGATGTTTTTGTGTTGCGGATTTTCCTTCCGCTTTGTTTGTGTTGGAATTTTAAACTCCGGTGGATTTATGAGGACTATGTTTAACTGCTCCTCAGATCTCTGCATGGTAAATTGAGACAGCTAGTTAGACTATCTGTCCAATCTTAGTTTTCTCTTTCATGACTAAAACAACTTCTGAACGTACACATGTTCCACCAAAACAAGTTCCTTCACAAGGCTATTTTGCAGTGCCTCCTTAGCTTAGTGCCACCCAAGACAATTGTGATTGGTTTAAATAAATGCCAATAAACCAGAGCACGTTTATTACAGTAACAACGGTAAATGTAATTTGTTACTTCCACCCCTGTACATTTGTAGTTTTGGCCATTATTACGAGTGATAATGGTAAGCGGGTCGACTCCTTTTAGTTCGGTTTTTGGTCACCAAATCTTGACGGAAATTTGTCAATAAGAGGAGATTTCAGGGCCACTGGGGGCCTAGGGAAAAAAGGCAATCCCAATGTATTAACTAAACTGTCTGTTGTAAACAGTTTTAGACTAAGTTCCTGTTTAACTTTGACCTACTGTACTACTGTACTGTACTACTGTTTGCACACAGTTTTTCTGTGGAATAAGACATTATCACAAACATTTGTGGTGCACTTTCTTTTGGAGGTTTGGGCTCCAAATAAAGTGGTTTAGATATTCTGGATAAACTTTGGTTTGTATACAACTTGACTGAAGTCTGACTGCTTGTTATTTTTGCCCCACCTGACTTCTTAGCAATGTTGGCATTTTCCAGCTCTTGGCTAGTACTCTTGTGAATACATGATACATACATGGTTATCATAACTGATAGAAATTATGGAAAAATCCAAGAAAACAGAATATTCCTGATTATGGCAGATCTGCACTCTTCAGAAGGCCTTGTTTAATAGCTAACATCAAACCAGTGGCTAAAGACCTGTGCCTTTTTAATGGGGGCTTTGTCATCTTAAATCCAACAAATAAGATAATCACTCAGAATCATGTTTTTAATTATTAGTCTTTCCTTTGCCATGAAATGAGTGACTGGAGTGTTTACATTCTGAAAACTCACTTGCAGCAGCCTTATCTAACTGTAATAGGCCTTAATGTTATTCCTTTAGACCACACCCTGCAGTTGTTTTAATAAGCCAGTGTTTGTTTTTTGAAATTCAGATTAATACCAGTTTTGTTTATGTATTTGTCAAAAATAACAATGATAATTTCTTATGTGTCTGTGGGTACAGTGCATGCATAATTTTTCTGTGAGTCATTTTAAAATATCTCTTCTGAGATAATAATGGAATTGTAAACACAAGTTGTATTAGAAACTTAATGCTGTAAATTGACCATTTAGGTGTTATTAATAAATATTTCTATACATAACGGATTCATTTATGTGTAGTGTTTAATATTACTAAAACCAACAGGGCAAAAATTATAAAAATCATATTTTTTGCAGGAGCCGGATTAAGGAAACAGTCCCATGCAGGGTTCTAGGGTATGGCCTTGTCAGAGGTCTAAGCTCTCTGAGTGCCCCTCTAGTTTGGTTTTCTGCAGTACACTCCTCATGTCCTCAACATTTTGCAGCTCCTGCTGTAAAAAAAAAAAAAGAATAAAAGTTATAGTGCAGTATAATAAATTAACAATTATTTAAATAAAGGCAAAGAAAGGTCTTCAGCCTTGTTGTGTTGTGGCGGACCTGCAATTTTCTGGGAGTTTGTTCCAGTTATGTGGAGCAAAAAAACTGTACGCTGCTTTAGTTTTGACTCTGGGGACAGCAAGCAGACCTGTCCCAGATGACCTGAGAGGTGAGCCATCATAATGTAGTAGAATAATTTTGTCACCTATTTTAAAATTAGTCTTAGTTTTGTGCCAAATATCCTTGTTATTTTTAATCATATTTAGTCATTCACATATCTTTTTTTGTAAGTCAAGTTTTAGTCGACTAAAAGTCTCGTCATTTTAGTCTAGTTTTAGTCAAAAGAGAACTGAAGGTATCTTAGTCAAGTTTTAGTCAAAACATTTTAACCATTTCAGTCAAATAGTTATATTTTCGACCGGTGTGGCAGTTCGCTGAGGCGTCGCGTCGCTCGCTTTGGCCGAGCCAACCCCTTTTATTGCCTTCCCCTCAGTAAACCCCCGGCCCAACCGTGCCCTCTTCAGCCATACGGACGAACGCCAGTTGCCCGTCAGCGGGGCGGATGTTTTGACCTATACTAAAAGGAATTGCTTTTGACGCTTCCCTGATTAATTAGTTTATAGAGACACACACGCTCTCAGTCTAAGGAGAAACCCTCGCCCGGTTCATGGAACCCGAAGGCGAGACAAGAGGTTAGATACACACTACACCAGACATCCCCAAAAACACGGGCTCTTATCCCCCTGTATATGACAAGCACTGCCCGAGGGGATCTTTAAAACCAATGATTTTTCTTTGGTACTCACGGTCTGTAGCCGTCTCTCCCAGGGTCACCGGAGGTCCCTTCTCAAGGACGCCCGCCTTGCCCTTCTTGAGAGAGGAGGTGCTCAGAGGCTCTGACCAGGCCGTGCGGGTAGGGAAATGCACTCCCTGCGTGTCCAAGTCGATCCCCGCCGGGACCCAACTCTCGAAGGGCGGTTAAAGAGGAGTCTGACCTCACCCCTGTAAGGGGGAAACCCTCCCCGCTTGACAGCGGGGAAAAGACGATCCCAGAGAAAAATAAGCAACTGGCAAAAGTTGGGTCCCCTAGTCCAAAGTCGGACTCAGGTGTTTTTTATTATTTTGTGACAAAAGCAGAAATTAAAAGCAAGTGTTCCTTTATCAAATAGAACTAATAAAAATAAAGATATAGCCTCTGCACTAACAGAGGTATTTAAAGCTGCTTCTCTTTTCCTCCTGGCTCTGTGTCCCCCACACTCATATGAGTGCAGGTAATCTCCTCTCCGGTGTCAAAGAGGCAAATAAATCTTCCCCAAGCGCAAACGATGTCTGGGCAAACTAAGAGAGAAGAGCGCTTCTTAGCAAAAACACTCATATTTATACACAAAAAACATTTTACTCCTCCCAAAGTTATCAAAAGGGACGTACTTTATGTGCTTCCTTGTCCTTGTAAGGTAATGTAGGAAACACTTCACAAACAACATACAGTAATGAACTTCATGAACTCTACGGCACGTGTGCTGTGTATGGCCACACATGTGCCTTCAAGACGCACACACACACAGTTGCATGCACCCGTCAAGGCCGCAGCTTCTGCCTGTGCTCTTATTATCTGTCTAGGTGCTTTCCTACACTCTTTACATTTTCCCAATGAAAGCTCTTTTTGTCATAAAATGCAAAAACAGATCAGTATGTAAGCAAAAGACAGATTAATATGTAAGCAAGATATTTTTTGGGGGTTTTCAACACACACTCTAAGCAACGATATAGTTTGCTTTTCAAAACATATCTATTCAAGTGATTATATGGTTATTCTGTTAATACTAACAACGTTATATATGTTGTAAAGCAAGGAATGACATGGATTCTGCTATTTCCTTGTTTTGGGGTTTTCATCTGGCCTCGCGGACAACAATATAAAAATAAATTAAAGCTGCAAGCAGCGATGACAGGGCCTCGCTTCTTGCCCCGGGGGGTACTGGCAAATGCAACATCACATGTAGACCACACATTCCAAGTTTCATGTAAATCGGAATAACTTTTGCCAAGATAGAACCGTTCATGTTTTGACACCCACCTACAGGAAGTTGTTCCTCCATAACTTGCGCATTGTGTTAGCTATCAAAATTCATTTGATAACTTTTAGTCACGAGGGTCCACCGTGTCTATATCCAAGTTTTCATGCAGATTGGACTCACGGCCCAGGAGGAGTTAGACAAAGTATGTTTCCCATATATCGCAATGTGAATAATTAATAAAAAAAATTCTAACAGCGCCATGTAATGGCCGATTCACTCTAAATTTGGCATGAATGCTCAAGCCCTTATGCGGAACAACTGTGTCATGTTGGGTGGCGATCGGAAAAAGTTTTGGTAAGATACGCAACTTCCTGTTTCGACAGCCCCCTTCAGGAAGTTGGTCCTCTGTAACTTGCACATTGTGTTAGCTATCAAAATTCTTTTGATAACTTTTTGTCAAAAGGGTCCACAGAGTCTACGCGTACATTTTTGTGCAGATGGTACGCATGCTCTACAAGGAGTTAAAAAAAGTAGGTTTCGCATAAAGCGAATTTGCTAATTAATTAAAAAAATTAATAGGTTCCTTCGCACTTTCAGTGCAAGGCCCCAATGGTGCCTTGCACTGAAAGTGCGAAGGAACCTATTGTTTTTTGTCAGATTATTATTAGGGCCCGAGCACGAAAGTGCAAGGCCCCAACGGTGCCTTGCACTGAAAGTGCGAAGGAACCTATTGTTTTTCATCAGATTATTATTTTTCCGAGTCCTTTGTCGCATTTTTGAGGGCGTTAGCATGCACGAAAACTCACAAAAATTTGCACACGTCACAACTGGTGAAAATTGCAAAGTTCTGTAGTGATTGGGCTCGGGTGTTGCCAGGGGGCTCCATAGCGCCCCCTAACGTGCGCCTTAATTCCGAAAAAAGTAAGAAGTTAACATACCAACTTTTGAGGGAACATAGGTCTCATCTTGAACTCCATGGAGCTATTTTTAGAAAAGATTACAAAATTCAAAAATTTCCAAAATCTTGGTTTTCGTGCAATAATCTTCATTTTACGAACACTTGTTTGAGGACTTTAGGATGCACGAAAACTCTTAAAATGTTGCAGCTATGTGCAGAATATTAAACTCTTTCATCTGAATACAAATTTAGGCTTGAGAGTGGTATGGTTGCTCTATAGTGCCCCCTAATTGGTTTTAGCCCTTGGGCACATTTTTGACGGCCTCAATATATACAAAAACTCACAAAAATTGGCGCCCACATAAACACCTGGGGGCTTTGCGAGACTGTACAGTAATTTGGCCCATACCTGTAAGCGGGCTCCATAGCGCCCCCTAATGCGTAGATGGCCTTAACTTGGACATAGTTGCTCCAATCTCCACCAGATTTAATACCCATATTGCTCTAATCATTGCAGACATATTTCCCATTTACATTCATTAGCTCTGCCCAACCGGAAGGCGGCCATTTTTAATTATGCAGTTAGACAAAGTAGGTTTCCCATATATCACAATGTGAATAATTAATAAAAAAAATTCTAACAGCGCCATCTAATGGCCAATTCACTCTAAATTTGGCATGGACGGTCAAGCCCCTATGCGGAACAACTTTGTCATGCTTGGTGGCAATCGGAATAAGTCTTGGTAAGATACGCAACTTCCTGTTTCGACAGCCCCCTTCAGGAAGTTGGTCCTCTGTAACTTGCGCATTGTGTTAGCTATCAAAATTCTTTTGATATGTTTTTGTCATGAGGGTCCACCGAGTCTACATTCACATTTTTGTGCAGATGAGACTCACGCTCTTGGAGGAGTTAAAAAAGGAGGTTTTGCTCAAAGCGAATTTGCTAATTAATTGCAGAAATTAAAACCGCGACACCTAAAGGCCAATTGACGCCATATTTGGCAGACAGCCTCATTGGCACATGAGGAACAACAGTTTTAAGTTTTGTGTCCATCGGAATAGCCATTGGAGAGATACAGCCATTCCTGTTTCCACACCCACCTACAGGAAGTAGGTTCTCCATAACTTGCGCATTGTTTTAGCTATCACAATTCTTTTGATAACTCTTTGTCACGAGGGTCCTCCGAGTCTGTATGCAAGTTTTTGTGCCGATCGGACTCGCGCCTCAGGAGTAGTTAGACAGAGTAGGTTTCCCATATATCAATATTTTGCGGATTAATTAAACAAAATGAAAACAGCGCCATCTAATGGCCGATTGCCGCCAAGTTTGGCAGAGATGCAAACTCTGCCATGAGAAACGACCTTGTCAAGTTTCGGGCCAATCGGAATAACTGTTGCCAAGATAATGCAACTTCCTGTTTAGACAGGAAGTTATTATAACATGCGCATTTTTTCAATTATCAAAACAAAATTCTGATAACTTTTTCATACGGTCAACAAACTACCTGCAAATCAAGAAATGAAACACTGCTAGACAAGTTCGAAGAATGTAAAACACATGAAAAATGCATAATTAAAAAGGCGGTTGGGCGGACTAATGAATGTAAATAGAAATATGTCCGCAGTGATAAGTGCAATATGTGTATAAATCTGGTGAAGATTGGAGCAACTATGAGTAAGCCTCACGCATTAGGGGTATGGACGCTTACAGGTATGAGCCAAATCGCTGTACAGTCTCAAAGCCCCAGGTGTTTATGTGGGCCAATTTTGTGAGTTTGTGTATATTGAGGCGTCAAAAATGTTCCCAAGGGCTAAAACCAATTAGGGCTATAGAGCAACCATACCACTCTACAAGTAAATTTGTATTCAGATGAAAGAGTTTAATATTCTGCACATAGCTGCAACTTTTAAGAGTTCCGATCCTAAATCCTCAAACAAGTGTTGTAAAATGAAGATTATTGCACAAAACCAAGATTTCGGAAATTTTGAATTTTGTAATTTTTTCTAAAAATAGCTCCATGAGTTCAAGATAGACCTATGTTCCCTCAAAAGTTGGTATATTAACTTATTCCTTTTTCGAATTAAGGCACATTAGGGCTATGGACCCTGGCAACACCCGGAGCCCAATCACTACATAACTTTGCAAATCTTTGTGAGTTTTCGCATGCTAACCCCTCAAAAAATGGTAACGGGACTGAAAAATAATAATCTGACGAAAACAATAGGTTCTTCGCACTTCAGTGCAGACTGTTGGCCTTTGCACTTTCGTGCTCACTCACTATATAAAGTTATATAAATATCGCCTCTTCCTTATTTCACCAGTAAATTCCTGTTAAATGACAAAACAACCACTGAATAGGAAAAGGGTATTTTACAATAACATTGAACGCAGCGGGGGCTGGCTAGGCGAAGTTTGAAGTGAACGCAACATATGTGTTTTAGACAATGGCAGCTGCAGACTGTCGTACCTGTTGGAATCCTCTACAGTGAAATACAGGCAAACTTTACACCTTAGCTGCAGCATTTTAACCGTGTTTAATCCAGCTGCTAGCTAATGGTAGGGTAACTTTACCTGCTGCCAAGTAAAGTGTTAACTAGGCCGTAGCGATGTTTCTGGCCTCTAACGTCCGTTAATGAGCATCAGAGAGAAGCGCAGGCATTTAAGTGGCACCGAAATCTTGCTATTCAGTGCGGTAAAAAACGATCTTTAAGGCACCGGTCGGTGCGATATATTAGCACTGGCCCGGTAACCAACCCAAGTAACAGCTGAATATTCTATCTCATGATGGAAAAGTAGAGACGATTGTAGACCAAAATGAAGAGAATTTTATCTTAGTTTTATTTTATGCAAAACATATTTCTCATCTTTTTCGTCAACAATAATTAATTTATTCTTAGTCAGCTTTTGACATTGGCAGTCCTGTCATCGTCTCGTCTTAGTCATGGTAAAAAGGTCGCTAACATTTATCTCTCTGTCTGACAAATTAACACTAGTAGCAAATCAGAATTGTATTTCAGCCCTAAATCGTTAGTGATTTATAAACCAGCAAAATATTTTGAAATCAATTCTTTGAGACACTGAAGCCAGTGTAAAAACTTCAGAACTGGAGCAATGTGATCCACTTTCTTGGCCTTAGTGAGGACCTCGAGCAGCAGTGTTCTGAATCAGCTGCAGCTGTCTGATTTATTTTAGGAAGATCTGTAAAACACCGTTACAGGTGTCAAGTCTAGTGAAGATAAAAGCATGGACAATTTTCCAAATCCTGCTGATACAAAGTCCTTCAACCCTTATATATTCTTAAGGTGATAATAGGTTGAATTTGTAATTGTCTTAATGTGGCTGTTGAAATTCAGGTCACAGTCCATGAGTATACCAAGATTTCTGGCTTTGTTTGTTGTTTTAACATTTTCCTTTGAAGCTGAGCTGACTTTTAATCATTCCCTTTTGCTCCAAAAACAACCGATCATTTTTCTTGATTTAATTTAAGAAAGTTCTGTCACATCCAGTCGTTAATTTGTCAGTACACATAGTCGTTTTGTAGTAAATAGACTGCACTTTTACACGGGTTTGAGGCCACGCGAAGCACAGTCCCCGTCATGACGCATCAGTGCGTTTTAGCTGAGGGGATGCTAAAACATTTACAATTTGAAGTGTGTAAAACCTTGTTAACCAGTAATTAAAGGTCCCATGGCATGAAAAATTCATATTTTTTCATTAATATGAGTTCCCCACTGCCTATGGTCCCCAGTGGCTAGAAATGGCGATAGGGAAAACCGAACCCTGGGTATCCTGCTCTGCCTTTGAGAAAATGAAAGCTCGAAGGAGAATCTTGCTCCTTATGAGGTCATAAGGAGCAAGGTTACCTTTCTCTGCTTTGCCCGCCTACGAGAAAGAGAGAGACATCATGGCTTTCAAACAAGTAAAGTGGCAGTTGGTCAAGCCACACCCCACGCTCAACACCCTCCCTCTCTCCCCCAAAAACACAAGCACACCTAAGAACCTTCGGCGTTTATTCTCACCAACTGAATTTCCAAAAATCTACAAACACAGTAGCCACAATATAAAAACAAAAAGAACCAAATTATTCCCAGATAAGTTGAACCGCAACAGGGGGTTGTAGTAGCGGCAAGTTTAGCTATTTTAGCAGCTTTCACTTTTCACTAAACACCTACCACAACACACTAAATCCTTGTTGGACAAAAAGATCACACAGAACCTGGGATTTGTGAAATATGATTACTGTAAAGAAGAAGACGAGAGGTACAGAATGTAGATCAGGTCAGTGTTATAGCACACCTAATTATCTTCTACAGCTGTCCTCACACTCTAGAAACATTGCAAACATACATGGTGCTTGATGTATATAACCTTAGTGTTTTAATACTATACTGAGCCCAAAACTGTAATTCCAGACCATCCCAATGGTTTAGTATGTGCATTCTGTGTCTGTAGGTATTAGAGAGGGGGAGGGGGGGGGGGGGCTACCCTGCCACTTCAGACCATACCAGGGTCCAAACTGAACGCTATATTTATATACACGGGGAACAAAACAAAAAACTTAAAAATATATGTAGAAAAAAAAAACAAAAATTTAAACAAAGCCGGTTACCCCATGCATTCCAAATCGTCAACAATGAAAAGGGAACTCCCTGCCGAGTTCAACGATACCTCACACAAGACTCTACGTTATGTGGTTCATTAGCTGTGAAAAGGGGCGTGGCAAAAGCGTAGGGAGCGGGTCAAACCATCACCAATTAAAAAGGAAGTCTGTGCTGAGTTCAATGATACCTCACATAAGACTCTACCTTAAACGGGTCAAAAGTTATCAAAAGGGGCATGGCTTAACCATAGGGGGCGGGTCAAACCATCACCAATTAAAAAGGAACTCTCTGCTGAGTTCAATTATACCTCACACAAGACTATACCTTAAACGGTTCAAATGTTATGGTGTGGCCTGAGTAAGTGGGCGTGGCCATATTATAGTGGGCGGCTCAGTATCACATGTAGACCACACATTCTGAGTTTCATGTAAATCGGATGATGTTTGTCATATAAGACGCATTTCCTGTTGCCAGCGGGGGGCGCTATGACCAAAAGTCAATTTTGGCCTGTAGGTGTCCTCAGGCCTGGACCCTTGTCACTCGTGAGAAATTTTGGGAAGATACGACAACGTACACTCAAGTTACAACAACTTATTCGTTCATCGCTAAACACCCAAAATGGCCGCCATGCCACGCCAACACTGTCTGACGAAAAGTTTTTCTTTTAATAACTGTTAAGGTGTTGGGATGGGTCATCCAGTGCAAAAATAAACATAATGAACATTATAACTCATATAAATGACAAACTATTTACATTTCTTCAAAAAAAGGCCCAAATGTATCCCAAATATCTAAACAGTGACGCCATTCTTCTCTGTAGAACGGTCATAGACCGTAGTTATCTCTCTTTTTCACTTTACTCTTTGTTCTCGCTCCTATTTCCTGGAGTGAACTCTCTTTTTCGACTATATACTGTTTGTGTGATGGACCTGCCTTCCCATTGGTTGAAAAACGTCAAAACAGTCTTGCAAAGCATCATGGGAGATTTATACTAAACTGTAGCAGCCGGTAGCAGAGAGCTAGTGGCAGAAATGACGGAAAATTGATAAATTACGGACATCGAGTGGATAAATCTTGGATGTAAGTGTTTGGATTTATTGCTGAACAACTCCAAAAAGAGGCACAAGTTCCAGGCTGGATAGAAAACCTTTTGGAAAGGCTACGAAGACAACAAAGACACCCCCGTGATGGCTAGCTTGTTAGCTTCTAGCTGGAAAAAACGGTAAGAAGATCGATAAAAGTTTCATTAAATAATCTAAATATTAATCGGAGGTGCCGTGTGACGTTGTGGACGATGCCGTAGGGCTCTGAGGGTTAAGGTCATACAACCTTTTTTACTTTCAATTGACCTCACTACAGCTCAAATGTTCTAATAGCCCAGTTTTTCCTAAAAAAAAATGATGTACATTGATTGACTATAGACAACAGGGTTGATGTTTTACAAGCTTTTTTAGAAAATAAAACCAGACGGAAAAGGAATTGTAAAAATGGCCTTAGGTTCCTGGACATTAAAGTGATGGTTCGGAGTAATTTCACCCTAGGGTCCTTTGCACCATGACCTCGAGCCAAACACTCCCCCAGAAGCTTTTTTCACCTGGGTCGAACATTGGGAGAGTTAGAGTAGATTAGCGTTATCAGCTGAATAGCTTAGCGCAGAGGCTAATGGATCCGAAGTGTCTCTTAACATTACCCCACTAATAATGCCCGAAATGATACCAAACGTCTACAGTAGTACAAATAGGTTATGCACTCATAAAATGATGGATTGTAAAGTACACCAGAAGTGTATGTAAATAACACTTGCCTGCTGGTTTCTGCTCTCTGCTGCAACACAAATATTTATTAATTTAATGATTAAATAAGGTAATGTCTCCAAACTTACCTCAATTATAACTTGTCTCCTGCTAGTTATTCTACAGCACTTTCTTTAAAAAATAAGTTAAATTAATAAATATTTTTGTTGCATCTCTTTTCGGTGTTGTAATTTGTAGACGGCCCTAAGCACTCGTCTTACAGCAGCAACAACAACAGTGTTATATTAAGTGTTATATACATAAACTTCTGGTGTACTTACAAACTTTACAATCCATCGTTTTATGAGTGCATAACCTATTTGTACTACTGTAGACGTTTGGTATCATTTCGGGCAATATTAGTGGGGTAATGTTAAGAGACACTTTGGATCCATTAGCCCCTGCTGATAACGCTACTCTACGCTAACTCTCCCAATGTTCGACCCAGGTGAAAAAAGCTTCTGGGGGAGTGTTTGGCTCGAGGTCATGGTGCAAAGGACCCTAGGGTGAAGTTACTCCGAACCATCACTTTAAGTTACGTTTCTTGGTTTTCTTTTCTACTATTGAGTTTATTTTTCCATTTAGTAGCTTTTGAGTTTCTTTTGTTTTGTTCCAATTTTTTTGTCCTAATTATGATAATTAGTATTATTGGTATTGTTTTGATTTGACAAGTGTCTTTTGTTATTTGAATTGATACCTTGTGTTCTTTCAGTTTGCTCTTTTTATTTGCAATATTGTTTTTACTCTATTGTTGGGAGGTGAACCCCCTTTAATTGTGTGTGTGTTTCCCATTTTTCCCCCCATTTTTAGTTGCTGAGAGCTGAAGGTGATGGTGTTGGTGTCCGGGTGGTGGTATCCCCTTTCCTGTGTGCTGTGTGTCTTCCCGTTTTCATTTGCTGTGTTCACTGTTTTTGTTTGCGTGTTCACGGGTGACTTCCCCTGGGATCCTGTACCATCCTTGTTCCCTTCTCCCCCTCCACTGGTAAGCCTCAGCCCTAATTATTTCTCCCCCTTGTTTTGTGTGAATGTGTTTTAAATTGATTGTTTTTAAATTCATTGATTTTGTAATAAAAATGTATTCTTTTTGAAAGTTGAACCTCGTCTTTGGCGCCTTTTTGTAAACTGACCTGTGTGTCCTTAAGAATTATACTGATAGCATTTCAATCAGGAGAGACTTCGTTTGCAGATATGCAAAGATATTTATTGTACAACTGTATGATATTGAATGTACAAAGTCTTTTGGAGATTGGACTCCATCGAATTAATAATCTTCTTAAAGGGGTAGGGAATAGGAACATGACGCCCCGATGGAGCCCAGACACAGGTGGCGGCGGCGAAGAGACCAGAGACTGGACCGAAGAGGCAACGGAGCGGTCATCCGGGAGAAACACAACGACCGTAGGTGGCAGGGGAGGAGGAGGGTCGAGCGCTTTGCCTGAAACGACAGCTGACAGCACAAGGAGAGAACAGATTTAAAGCAGAGTTGTAAGAATGTGATTGTAAGGCTGTGATTGGCCCTTGAATTTCGTGGCCAAGTCTGATTGGTTTAACTGACAGCGTCACTTCTTTAACAGCTGATTTAATTTAAGAATGACTAGTGATTGGGTTAATGATGTCTTCCTGAAAGAATTTGCGCTGAGCTTCATTACAAGTAGTGATTCCAACTAATTCTCTGGGCGAAATTCCCAGGGTGGCGTTGTCGTGTTTGGTTTTGTCAGCTCTCGTGCCGCCACATTATTATTGTAATTTGTGTCAGTGTCTACAGTATTTAGTTATAAAAAAAGATTATCACTTATCAATACATCATCATCATGTTTGTCACAATTTGATTACAATACAATTTCATTACAATACTATCTTGTTAATTCCTTCATGTGCATGTAACTACCTGTATTGCTCTATAAATAGGAAATGTATAGAAATGTTTGTTAAATTTTTTTTACTTTTAACGATCTTTCGTTCATCAACTTGTAACATCACCTTAACTGATTGTGATTTTTAAAGAAATGATTATTAAAACTGTATTATTCATAAGTAAGTCAACTTTATTTACAAAAAAAAACACTATAATAAACATCAATCACATTAATATCAAATAAACTTGTGTATAACAATTAAAAGAAATTGAGGTAGCTGAATGAGGTGTTATTCAAATGTAGAAGTGAAATACAGGGGAATGCCAACAGAGCGAGAGGGTTTGTTTTTTTAGAGGCGAGGGATAAAACCAACATGATTGTCTCTGATCGGCCAGACACAACAGCTAGGGATTACACGCCGGTTTTCCTGACCTAATGCCCCATGTTGTCAGAAAATGTACTGCAGATAGGCGGCATATCGGAACTCTGTTTTCATCTCCGGGCTCCCTGGCTTCGCCAATCACCAACACATGATTCCTGTACTGTCTGTGAATCCGCAAGTAACCATCTTCAAGACAGTACAGGGTGAAGTGTGGCAGCAGGCTAATGCAAAGGTTGTTTACCTGTCTGTTGGCATCTCCCTACAGTTCCCACACGTACACCAGGTAAAAAACAGAGGACGGTGGGGCAGCAACCTGGTTCATCATCAGGGCATCAACAATTAGTCCTGGTTCCTTGGAAAAGAGCCGATTGGCCAACTCCCGGAGATGCACGTCACTCATCGGTTGAATGAGTACCTAAGTAAATAGATCACAGATGCAACCACATACGGATAATAATATACAACTTAAATGCTTTTCACAGAAAAAGATTCACATTTCTATCTCTAACCCAACTTTGAGGTTGAATTTGTGTTTATGATACTTCAATATTCAAGATACATGGACTGTACTGTGTCTGTCTGCATGATGTAGCCATTTTCATGTATTAGTGTTGTTTATTATGTTGCATACATTGCTAAGATCTATTAAAATACGAACCTCCGTCTGAACCCTTCTTTCATTTTGGAGGACCTGGATTCTCTCCTCCTCCTCCTCTGCATCTCTGGCACCTGTTCTCATTCCTCGTCTCCCCTCTCTGGTTCCTCCACCCCCTCAGCAGGGCTGTGGAACCCAATTGTTTTTGTAAGGATTAATCATTATTAGGGGTCCAAGCCCGAGTCTGGAAGAACTGGCGGTAGCAAAGCTCCGCTGTTCGCAAAGCAGGGCTGTGGAACCCTATTGTTTTTGTAAGGATTAAACATCATATTCATATTTAGGGGTCCAAGCGCGAGTCTGGAAGAACCGGCGGTAGCAGAGCTACGCCGTTCGCACAGCAGTGCTGTGGAACCCTATTGTTTTTCTAAGGATTATTTTCCTCCGTCATTATTCTTCTCTGCCTAAAACTCAGACTACAGCCTAAACCGTACATGGTGGGGGGTTGCCATTTTCAGGACTGGTCCGAAACTCCGCAAGGACCTCAGATGCAACAATTGACCCACTTCAACCACTAGGTGGCGCTATAGGGCGTTTCGCCCTATAACTCCCACAGCGTACACCCGACATTCAAAAAACATATATCCACGTGTTCCTTGGATCCAACTGAATCAAGTCATATAGGCCACGCCCATTTCCGCCTAGACTTTTATCATGAAAATTTTTTATTTATCAATTGATCTCTTCCTAGACCGTGAGACCGATTGGCACGAAATTTGGCAGGTAGCATCTCCAGATGGGCCTGAAAAAAAGTTAATTTAAAGAATTTTGATAGGATAAAAACTGTGCATGTTACGCACAAACAAATTTGTGTAGCTAACTATGAAAACACCAACTTTGCCATATCTCGGCCAAAATAAATGCTATCAACGTCAATCTTTAGATTCTTGTTTTTCATGAACCTCTGAAGGTCCCCCACGCGTTTTACGAAAATTGGTCACTAGGGGGCGCTACAAGTATAAAAAGTTTATATCTCATGAACAGCTCATCCGATTTTTACAAAATTTGATGGGTACCATCTAGGGGCACTCCTGAGGCCAACCCTAGATTGTGGTACTGAGGGGTCAAAGTGGGCGTGGCCTATGGGACCCAAGTCTAAATTTACACTAAATACACTAATGTGAACTTTAAATTTACAGGGTAGATAGACAATGGGTCATGGACCACACCTACCAAAAATTACACATGTGGACCACTAGGTGGCGCTATAATGTTTTTTTGCCTTTAACTCCCCACATTACACATTGCACATTAGAAAACCTTACATCCACGTCTTCCTTGAATAAAGCTGAATCACATCATATAGGCCACACCCATTTCTGCTTAAAATCTTTTTTGCAATATTGCGCAATGCGCAAAACCAACTTTTTCGAACTCGTCCTAGGTCGTGTGATGGATCAGCACGAAAACCTGGTACATAGCATATCCAGATGGACCCGACCAAGACTAACTCAAAGAATTTTGCTACGATAAATTATGCGCATTTGACAACCAAACAAATTTTCCTAGCTAGCTACAACACACATATCATCTCATCTCTCGGCCAAATTAAATGTTACCAGCAGTGAACTTGAGATTATTGTTCAACATCCCACTACAATTCTCTGTACCAAATTTGCCGAAGATCGCCCATTTTGCCGAAGATCGCCCATTTTCCGTGGGTGCTCGAGAGCACCCACGGAAAATACTGAGCACCCACGTGTGCCAGACTGCCAATTAAAATTCATTTAAAATTAAACATTGCAGTTGGTGATAAGTGGAGCGTCTGTCATAGTGTGATTGGTTATGTCGGTGGCATTGATTCTTAATTTCCCACGAGGCTGATCGCGGTAAAAGTTAAACTTTTCATCTCCAATACTATCTGTATTTGTGAGAAGTGGCACTGTCCTGAGTTAAAAGCCTACTTTACGGCTTTAATTCGAGATAATAGGCGTGTGTGTTTGTGTCGGCCGCTGTCCATTTCCTAAGATTCTGAAATGCAAACAATTTTTGACTACTTTTTTTTTAAAGGGCGTGTGCCTGTGAGCACCCACGGAGGAAAACTAAATCGGCGCCTATGACACCATAGTAGTATAAGGATGGCGGTTTCGCGCGTGCATGTGTGACGTCATCACACGCACGCGCAAACCTGCCATGCCAACTGATGATATGAGCGTGCGTGATGACGTCGCGGCCGCACGTCGTTACTCGCGAGCGCCATCTAGTGGACGAATATGTTAGTGCATCTAATCGTCGAAGCTGCGCAGCGCATCTAAGCGGATGTATGATGGCGTCGGATTATCGCGGTGCGTCATGGTTTTACGTGGGGTGAGGCATCATTTTACATTTTTTGTAAAAAAAAAGGTGTTAATACGTCTGATAGACCAATGGTTAGCTGTTAAGAATGGGTTTTGCTATTGGTTTGATTTTAAAAACGCCCTACAGGGTGGGGTTTGTGGTGTTTAAAACCCCTTGTTTCAAGGCTGTCTGCTCACTTTTTTATCCACCATTTTTAGCTGTTCTGCTAGCTTCGCTTGCTGCCTCGTTTTCTCAGACTTCCTCAAAGTACTCTGGGGTTTTCACTTTTTTAATTCTTTTTTTTTGGGAAAAAGCAAAAAGGAATCGTTTTTCAGCCATGGCTTTCCCGCATTTGGACAACAATCTGGATCATCTTTTGTTGAAGAAGGTGAGACATCTAGAACAGAGCCACTACATTTGGTATCGCCTAACCCGCAAAAAGAGCTATGGGGATGCGGTGAGACTGATACTGGAACAACATGCAGTTTGAGTCAGGCCCCTCGAGAAGAAGCCGATTCCGTTGAGGAGATCTTTCCTACAAGCATGGACCGAGCCATGTACATCTGATCTGGAATATGTCGGTGTCAATGGATACCGTTATTCAATTCAATACAGTGCAGGATACGTAACATTAGCTGTTTACACTAGTGTTGCTGTAGAACTATCTAGCAAAGCCAAAACAGCCTGTACAATTTCTGTGAAAGACTGGGGCCTTTTGCGTGATGTTGTCTCTCTGGACCTTGATAATCCTGGCTTGCCTGAGCTGGTGTATGTGTCTCAATGGGACAGTCGTGATGGCTCTCGTATCTATCGTGTGGAAGCAGACCGTTTCACTAGGCCTGCAGAGGATTTTATTTTCCGTAAGCTTATGCAGTGAAAGGGAGAAGTTAGTTGCTACCCGCGGTCATGAAGAATGGAAGTTAAAACCTTATCCTGTATCTAACGAGGAATACAACAAATGGTTTAAAAATGTGTTCTTTATACAATGGTGTGACTGGGAGATTTTGAAGAAACAGTTTGACACCATCGACTATGTCATCAGAAGAGACAAAATAAGGAGTTCTTATGAGAACATAAGAAAAAGATTGATATTTGGGGACACTGACCAACAGTCTCTGCCCATGCCACGGAACCTATACAAACCTAAAATCATCAGACACAAAGACTAGCAAAGCGGTGGGTCTAATTTGTATATGCTAATTATTTGCCAAAATAGTTAAAATGCTTTTCTTTTCTTTTTTTTTTTTTTCATGCTACTGTGATTGTAATGTGTTATTTTTTTTTCTTCCCAGAGGATCTGGAGTGGTTTCATTCAACCCCCTCAGGTACGCCTCCTAACACCCCTGGTCTATTTGCCCCCTAACGGCATCCGGATCTCCTCAACCCCTTTCATCATTGTCATCGCCATACTTCTATCGCGGAACACTTCCTGCCGCCCCCACCTACACCTCCTCTGCCACCATCTCTATTGTTTGGGGCACTTCCCCTCAGACATGTGCATATCAAGCTATACCCTCAACAACTGCTGTATTACAACAGGGAGGTGTTGCTGATTGTTCGGACACAGAGGCGCCTGATCAGACTGATGGTGTGGTGTCATCTTTGTTTATAGATAAGCGTTAAAACAGCTTCTCTACATCTTCTTAACATAGTTCTTTACAAGTATTTGGAAGAGCTTTGTTTGGAGTGTCAGATCAATCATCCAAGCCAGAAACAGCATGCCTGTTTACAGGGGCTACCAGAACACTTCTACACTGTCCACTTTGAACAGCTTATGAAAAGACTACTGACTGATAAATTCATTGGTGTCGTGCAACGTTTTCTGTCCTTGAAACATCTCACGGGCTGATGAGGGTAGAATCAGGGGAGTATCTGAAACAGTTTTGTACGAGTTGAAAGCGTCTGAAGATGTTACGACTAAAATCAGTGCTATGTATGACTCTATGATAGGGAATGATCTTGTCAAAATAGCCGAAATTAGAGATTGGTGACTATTGGAGAGATTTATATGCTAGAAAAAACTAACAGGGTGAAAATATGGGGAATTGTTTATGTGTAATGTATAACCATATCAGTGAAGCGATACCACGTATCGCATTTATCTGTTATTTTAGATCAAGCCATTGCTAATAATGTGAGCGATGTTGAAAAATACCAATGTAAGAGTGTCGATGTAGATGTGTTACAGTTGTGAGTAGGTTAGAAAAACTGATGGTGATTGTAAAGAAGACAATAAACAGCACCCTTTTAGGAGGGATGAATTGCAGATGTTATTATCAATGTTAATGACCCGTGAGCATAGTGGAAACATTTTGTGATGTCATAGCCAACATTACACGTAATTTTAAGATGCTGAAAGTTTATCACCTGCTTACTATGTATACAATGCTTGTAGACACCGTGAGTTTGTATGTGCAAGAAAAACAGTATACCGATGTCTTACAGGGTTTGCAAAAACTGCATATATTCATAATCAGTAAAAAGCAATGTATCCGTATTAGCCAATATGCTATCTATGATAGAATAGGTTTCACTGTCTTCATAACTGTCATATGTAGGACTGTGTGAGTGTGTTTTGTAAAAATAAAAAGAATGACATAACTCTAATGTGTTCACTTGTGTTTTAAATGAATCATGGAGAAGGTTATGCACAAAATATACTATGATCCGTCCAACCCAGGAGGGTTAGGAGGTGTACAGAGGCTCCGTGATTCCGTCAAAAAAATGTACCGGCTTGTCTCCAACTATCCCCACGGTTAAAAGTTTCTGCTGAGGCAGGATGCATATACACTGCCGCCCTGCATTGAAACACTTCCCAAGAAACAGAGTGATTGTTAATGGTATCGATAAGCAATTTCAGGCTGATTTGGTGCGATATGTCTGAATATTCAGCGGAAAGCGATAATGTGCAGTATTTATTGACATGTATTGATGTGTTTTCTAAATATGCCTGGGTAATATGTCTTAAAAACAAATCGGGGCCTAAGCGTGACAAGTGCCTTTAAGGAAATATTGGAACAAGGGCCACACCAGAAGCTTCAAACAGACTCTGGAAAAAAATTTTATAATAAGGTTTTTCAAAAATTGATGACACAATATAAAATTCACCATTTTCCACATCGCAGCGAAACAAAAAGCAAGTGTTGTTGAAGCGTTTCAATAGGACTTTCAAAACCAGAATGTGGAGATATTTAACGGCTGTTAATTATGCGCGCCGCTATATTGAGGTAGTACAAGATATGGTTTGCTGCTTACAACTCTGCATACCATAGGTCAATAAAAATGGCTCCGTCCTCCATTATGTAAAGACAATGAGAAAACTGTCTTTAACACTCTGTACAAACTGAAACCACATGGAACAGTGCTGTTTTAAATTTCAGATGGGGGAACACCGTTAGGATATCAAAGCACAGAGGCGTTTTTTCGTAAAGGTTCCGAACAGGCGTTTACAGATGAGTTTTTACAATATCAAAGCGTATAGGTAGAACTCCTCCTGTTTATATACTGAAAGACAATAGTGGGGAGCCGGTGACAGGTACCTTTTCGAAGCCGAGTTACAGTCTTGTAATTGTAGACAAAAACAAAGTGTTTAAAATTGAGAAAGTGCTGGCTCGAAGAAAACAGGGCGTAAAAGCTTGTACTTGTGAAATGGTTAGGATGGCCTCAGAAATTCAATTCATGGCTCTCTGAAAAGACATAGTTGATGTAAGATAAAAGCTGTACCAGTCTTGTAATATTAGTCATTGTGTTTTGTTAGTGAAAGGTATTGGAGCTATGAATAAAAGCAGTTTTTGTTACGCTGCCTAGTAATGCCTCACCAATTAGTTTATCCAAATAATAAGATTTGGCAATTCAGAACAAAACTGGCTAAACCACTCATATTACAAGAGCCGTATGAAGTTGGTCTTATTGAAATTCAATACCCCAGGGTCTGGAATAGTTTCACTGAGAATGATGCCAAGGTTGATTTCATGTCGACCGAAGCGAAAATGTTCAACAAGCTAAGGCTAAGCAGTTGGTTCTTATAATACGATCGACCGCATTGTTAAAGAATATAATATGAAATGTGCTAGCTACCCAACCTAAGCCTACATAACTATGACACACAATCCTATCACTAATAAGATTCTTTTACGCGGGAGAGCGGTTGGAATATTGTGTTTAAGGGCGTCTGGCCGAAATTCTTGGGTTCATTCCAGACTCTGTGTTCGAAATTCACATTGGCCCTCATTTAAAATGTGCAGCTCCACACCCGGCAGACATTCATGGAGGTGCGTTATAATATATTTATTTATAGTGACATTGTGGACTACCAGCTAGTCGGTGATAGTCATGTACCCTACTCCGTTGTATAAATATCTCTGATGAGAGCAAGCGTATGCCCACTCTAAGTTACGACAGTCCTCACTACACATCGTTGTCGCCGCTCGAGTATTACTGATATTCAAATAGAACTTCCGAGACGATCAGAACCAACACATCCCTTTCTCATACGGAAAAGTAATTGTCAAACTACATTTTAGACCTGTGAAACAGCATTGAAATGATGAGGAAAGCGTATACATCCGATGATGGAAGATATATGCACTATTACATGAATCAAGCTGGTGGAGAGTTGCCGGGATTCATAGGCTCCAGCACCAATACGGACATGGATTAGGGGGATATTCAGAAATTTATTTCGAATGGCTGTCCCCTTTTAAAAAAGAGGGTTTAATATAGCCAAACCTCATCTGAAAACAGCAGCAAGTGGTTTTATTGGTGATGTTGTGACTAATGTCAGAAATGCCGTGGCATCCAGACAACAGGGAAATGGGCTAATGGTGTACAGGCGCAAAGCATTAAAAGAGCCCCACCAGGATGTGGGCGTAACCGGATTATGAACAAAAAGCATAAAAGCACACCAAAAAGCGAAGGATTGTCAAAAAAAGGCATCTGTCAGCAAGGCGTAGAGCTCCAAACCGCGCTCTCTGGCCCTGACAAAAGACATATTTTAATTTTACAGAATCAATCATGGCGTTTATTCATAATCAGTCCGAAGAGTGTGTGAAGACAGAATTGGATCTGTTTACAGTACCGTACACACAAACATCTATCGAAAAATCAACATTTGTAGAAATCCCCCAATGTCAGCTCTAGCGGCGCCGGTCCTATTGAATTTTTCATTTGCGACTGGCGGAGGATTATCTAGACCTTAACGATTCATACTTGTATACGGTGTAAGGATTACAAACCCTGATGGCACATTGTTGGCTACCGCAGCTGATGTAGGTTTTATAAACTATCCTGGATGCAGTCTTTTTTCACAAGTAGATATAATGTTGGGTGATAGACTGATCACACAGTCTTCAAATCATTAATCCTTATAGAGCCCTTATAGAATGTCTTCTGAATTATGGAGAGGAAACGTTAGCTCACGCAATTTAGCACAGGGCTATTTTGTAAGGACACAGCTGGCAAAATGGATGAGACATCTATCACAGGCGATAATGAGGGGTTGGCACAAAGGGGTGAATACACATCCGAAAGCCATATTGTGGAATTAATAGCACCAGTACATGCAGATTTGTTTTTCAAGAAAAACTATTGCTAAATGGTGTTGACATGTCTTTGAAATTCATCCGTTCAAAGAGCGACTTTGTACTAATGACCCTGGGAATGTCCAATTCGCTGTGAAAATAATGTCTGCTAGTCTATTTGTCAAGAAAATAACAGTTGCACCAACTGTAAGACTAGCTCATAGTCGTGCCTTACAGCATACTAATGCAAAATATGCTATTGACAAAGTATCTCTAAAACCTTCTCAATACCTACAGGCACCGTGTTTTGCAACCAAGAAAACCTGTTCATAGGACAGATTCCTAAATTTGTAGTCATAGCTTTCGTAGATAATGAAGCATACACAGGATCGTATGCCCGTAACCCTTTAATTTTGGAAACTATAATACAGAATTTATTAGCCTTTATGCAGATGGACAGCCTCACCCAGCCCGTCCTTTTTCAGCCCTTTTTCAAAGAGGACAATATGCGGGAATATTATCAACTGATTGAATCAACAGGACGCCATTTAAAAGACCGGTCACTAGCCATAACACGATCTGATTTTGGGTCTGGTTATGCGCTATTTTGTTTTAATTTGGAACCCGGACGGTTGGGGTCAGGAGCGTTTCACTGATTAAGAGCGGCAGCGTTAAGCGGAAGTCGCGGTTCAGAAACCCCCTTCCGAGGACTGTGACCCTTATCTGCTATTCCGTTTTTGATTCTGTAATCCGAAATATCTAACAGAAGGCAAGTCCTATTGGATCATTACTAAAGATGAATACGATAGAACTCACTAAGCGTACTCAGAAAAAGAATGAATAGAGACACAAATTTCTTAGGAGTAATGCCATGTGATCATCTCCCAAAAACCGTAGGTTGTAAATTACCCGCTATGTTAGTTGTAAATACACAACCCAGTAATATGCCCGGTGAACACTGGCTAGGTATTTACATTACAGAGAACAAGCATGGTTTGTTCTTTGATAGCTTTGGACATCCACCTACCTTTTTTTTCAGGAAATTAGCAATTTCCTCTTAAAAACTTAAAAGTGTGGAGATGTGCCATTCAACAAAACAAGTTCAAAATAATTATTCTACAACATGTGGACAGCACTGTGTTTTTCTTTTTATGTCACATTCAGAAAAAGATTCCTTATACAAAAGTATTGAGCATGTATGGGGCCAATCTTGTATGCGACGATACAATGGTTAGTCATTTTGTTAGCAGAATACATCAGATGTGTGTCATGATCAGAAATTTAAATGTGTACAATGTTCATGCGCCACCTATAGGTAAAAAAATTGTGTAAAAATGGTGTAATGATGTTTTTTTTTTCAAAAAATAAAGAATGTGGAATATACAGTGTCTTACGATGTCTCAATTTTTGCATTCCTTTTTTATTTTTAAAACAAATTATACAGGAAAAATGCATTCAATAGATAAAATTAATGTAAAACATTCATTTAATGTCACAGGTTTACATACAACACAGCATTTTCATATGCCTGAAGAAATTACCCACTCAATGGAAAAAAAATTTAATAAAAAATATAAAATGTATGTCACAAGTTAACATACAACACAGCATTTTCACATAGTTGAATAAAGAAAAAAACACCTGAATAGAAAAATAATAATAAAAACAGATTTAAAATAAAAATAAATTTATGTAAAAACACATTCATTTAATGTCACCAGTTTACATACAACACTGACTTTTCGCATAGTTGAATAAAGAAAACACACCTCAATAGAAAACACATCTCAATAGAAAAATAATAATAAAAATAGGTTTAAAAAGTAAAATATAAAAATTAGTGTAATAATAAAAATAATAAAAATAGGTTTAAAAAGTAGAATATAAAAATTAGTGTAATAATAGAAAAGATTAAAAACTAGCTTGCGAGTCTTAGTAATGGATGGTGTAATACTAAAGGTTCTAGGAGTTACTAGTTTGGCCGTAAATCAGATGCCCGTTTGTGTATTAAATACAGGGGCCATTTCTTAATGCTCTAGGAGGTCTTGTGAGGATCGTAAAAGCCATCATAGGCGTTTGTGTATTACTTCAGATGATGTATCTGTTTTAAAAGCCTCAATAGAGCAGGCGTCCTTGTGTTTGGGATTACGGATATTGGCACATTTAAACTAGCTAACGTTTTTAAAATATGTTCCACCCTTTTTGGTCTAGAGGCGGTCTGCAACATTATTATGGGCTGTGACACTTTTCAGCAGATCATACAGATGACTACCTGGCACATTCTTATTTCCAACAACTATTTCCCCTTGATCTGTCCAAGATATCTGGTCATTGTGTGCGGGATAATGAAGCCAATATGTATTCCGCATTTCTTTTTGTTTCTTATAGGCATATGTTTCAACACTTCTGTTTTTAACATATTTTTCTTCTTCATCTTTTGAATCCTTTGAATCAACTTCAGGCATTGATAATGTAATCACCACGTTTCGCGTTCACCCTGTTTTATCATGACCAGGTACCTCTGTAGAATACTTGAATATCTTTTAGCTTTTTCATATACATCAATGTCCTGCTGTTTCAATATATCACTCATGGCTCGGTCCAATTCACTTTGTACAGACTGTGCACGAGATACATTTGAGGAGTCCGATGTTTGAGGATGCTGTAATGCTGCTAATTGATTTTTGTGGAACCAAAAACATTTTTCTGAGTGTGTTCCATCTCAACTCCTGTTGATAAGACTTGCTATGAATGGGATAGCAGCCCCCAGTAGAGGCAGTAGAAACCCTCCTGTTTGATTGATTGTCTTTTTTTTTTTTTTAAATGTTTAACTTTTTTTTATCAGCTATCAGTCTAATAACTTTCTTCTTTTTCTTTAACAGCTTGTACTGAATATTAGACAACGGTATTTGACCTTGTAAGACATTCAAAGATATTTCACAAAGGGCATTAATAAAAAGTCTGGACTAAGCGTTGCTCACAATGACACCTACGCTCTCGGGGTGATGCCTTATGTAGCATGTCTAACAATGTAAAATTCCTCTCCATTCGGTTTTGACATTATTACACCTTTTTTCTAAGGCATTATACAACCTGCTGTGGGGATATCAGAAGCGGTTCTGAGTCTTAAAATGCTCGGGGGTTGTGGTTTTATAATCTATCAATAGATAGCCAAAGGTGTAACTAGTTGCATCGTTAAAAGCCTCTAAAAATATTTACTATTACCGGGGAACATTTGGCGTGCCAGTAAGCTTATCTGATGTTGATCTCTAGCATTTTTGAAAATAATCATATAGTTTGTATTCAAACTGGTTATACGACTAGCTTTACCTTGAATAAACAGATTCTGCACTAGATATATACAACTAAGGCGTCTATGATGGACATACTGGGTGAAAACTTTTTGAACTTCCAAATTATCACTGGCTTGATTCATTAAATGCGTCTATAATGAGCAAATTATTCTTAGTAGTAGGCAAAGAGTGTTTACGTGCGAAGCGATTCAGGAGACCTTGTACAAAGTTTATATTCAACGTTTTAAGTAATTGATCGTATATTGGTTTGCCAGCATGAATAGATGTATACAATGTTATCGATTTTTTGTGAAATAACGCCACGACATGTTTTCAATAATGTCTTTGACAAAGTATGTTTTTCCACAATTAGAGGGACCACTGATAACAAGGCTGAAAGGGTGTTGAAGCCTACCATCAAATCCTGAAACATCCCTAGTAGCCGCCATAAGGTACAGTTGTATAGTCTTGGACGCCCCCGTCGGTTTATTGTAAGCGACCTGTACTTCCTGGTGAGTGTGTACGTTTTTGAGATGGAACTGTTTTTGTCGCGTGTTATTGTGAAGGCCGTTGTGGTCAGATGGTTAGGAGGCTGCGGCTGCTTGGTCACAAAGGATTGAACAAGCCCAATTAACGATTCATGTGTAACCACTTTGGCATTTGTGGCATTGAGGGTTACACCCTTGCATTTAACCTGTGTATTTCCTTGGCGGTCCTATAAGCATAGCATTTAGGACCCCGAGCTAAACTCAGTTATATAATCTTCGGTAGGGGGCCCACAGACTTGGACGCTATTTAGTTCATCCGTTAAATGCGCCAAGGTAAGGACCTAGAGGTGGGATCCACTTCGCCGTCTCTGCTTGTGAACAGAATGCTGTCAGTGTCAACATATAAAATACCGTTCCTGCAGTTTATCCAACAAATCATATAGCTCCATGCGAGCATAGGCTGTGGTCATGGCCCCTATAAAAACATTCACATCTTTTACTCTGGATACGACCCCCTCTGTGTATCGCCATTGGACAATCGCTACTTCTGGTGAGATGAATGAGAACTGGCCGAACATCAAAAGTGTACGCTGAACATGAGCTATTGTGAAGCCGGATGGTTCGGTTATGAGCTCAGCAGTAGTCATGTTGCTACACATGGCAAATTTGCCCCAAAGACTATTCAGAAGCAATTTATTTGTATGCCTGACAGCTTTGTTAAAACATATCTTGGTCGGATCAAGACGAATGCCTTCGTGTGCATAATAGTCATCTATGTACTTTTGTTTTTCGTCTTCCGTTTTGATATGCCCAGGGTATCCTGAAAAGCTTCTTGCTACGTTTAAGAAATGTTTTAACATAGGCTTTAAAAAGCTGATCAGTTTTTTTCTGGGAAATGCCAAACTTCAGCAATGGAAACAATCTTATACCCTTTCTCTATGGCTTTCTGTAATTCAAAGCGTCACCCAAGCGCTAGACAACAACCTCTCTTGATCGCTATGTGTGCATGGTGTTGTTTGATTCATCTGAGCAGCCACCGCCGCGTTTATAGGGAACATCAGTTTACCGTTACAGTGGTAGAGCAACACAGGGTGATACAGGCCTCTGGGCGGTGCTACTGTACATTTCACAATGCCAAAGTATTTGTTTATGTCATCAAAATCCTTGTGTATTATTTGGGGGTGTCCTATTGGATAATCTCTTTTAGACTGAACAGTTGGGTACAAACTTGTGAAATCATAGTATCTGATCTTTTCATCATTTTTCTACCTTGTGGTACAGTTTCATTGCATTTGTGTGCGGCGCCTCCAAAGAGGGATTCTGCGCGGATTGAGGACGCCCTGGCTTTTCATATGTTAACATGAACTCCTTAGCGTCTGGGTCATTGTCCACAGCCTGTCTCCAATCACATTCCCACATCACCACAACTTTCAGCTGATGCTTATTTTTTTAGAGCAGACACTCTGTTATGGAACTCCGATAGCGAGTTCACCCTGTGTTTTTTTTTTTGGTGAGAGGATTGATTTCACCTGGCGCATAGCACTTATCACAGCCGTGAAAAGAAGCAGCCATTAAATTCATAACTACGTGTGTTTGTCTTCACAATAGCCATCTACAAAGAGAACTGACCAAATGACTTTTCACCTCTGTTAAGAGCGTGCTGTATGTCAAAGGCCCTCTCTGTCTGCAAACATACTCAAGCCACTGTATTTGAAACATCAGAACATGTCTTGTTTTGCCTAAGGTAGGCCCCTTCGTATGTCAGAGCAACAGAATCTTTGGGGAGGAACAACGTTTTAAATACACCCATACATGAGGGAGGCCAATGTAGGCGTATGCAAGCGGGTCTAGGCCTGTGCACTTTCGTGGAAGGCCTCTCTGTATATATTTTGCATGCTTTAATCAAAGACCGTTACATCGTTAACACAATAGCTGAGCAGCTCTTTTCCGAAAGTCAAAAGTGTGTGTCGCGGACCGTAGCGTTACCACTCCATGAGCGTTTTCTTAAAGGCGTCACTCATAGCATCATAACCATATAGAGCTGGTGCAGGGTTACGGACCAATATAATTCTCATTCTCTACGCTTGTTAAATTCGGTGTGGGAAGAAGCCTTTGAGAAGATCGGAGAACCCCATGGCTGCCGGTGTTTTAGATAGAGCCATAGGGATAAAACTGAACGAATCGATCAAGCGTTGATTGAAAGTAGAATCGATCATCAGAAGCACCCTAGAACCGCGCATAGTAATAGTTGGACAAAGTTTCTGACTCACCAGATACTCTAAAACTATATAACTGTCAAAACCTGATGCATTGTTTTGCTATAAAAGTATAGCCTCTGTATTTCTCCTGTCTGTAGTTCTTAATGAATGATACGACACAGTTTGTTGTTTACGTAGCAGTTTTTGACCGTCCATATCCATGGCATACAAAATTAGCTTCATGCAAGCCCACATTGATAGCGTGTTTTGAAATGCGTAAAAGATATACTTATCACTACTTTCTTTGCGTTCGCGGGTTGGTATATAGCAAGAGTGCGTAGTAGCCCCTAAAGGCTCTCTACAATGTAGGCATTTAGGTTTTTACAGCTGTGTGGATTTTTCGACACGATATGTTACATGACAGGACTACGCATATTTGATTTTTATTACAGGGGTATAAGCCCGTGTTTCACGTCGGGTTTTATGGTTTTCAAAACACTGTTGCGATTTGCATATGCGTTCACAGCCTGTGCATTTTAATGGTGCTTGTCAGGTATACAATCAGTGTAACACACATTACAAAGCCAACTACAAAGGTGCCCCAGAGGGTTCTGGTTGGGTCTTGTAACACCCCTCATAAGCGTCGACGCCCCAAAAAAGCCGTTTTATTTACGATGAGATAATAATGTTACGTCATGCAAATACAACCATGCTGTTTTCACATCTGGTTGGTGGTGCGTTTTTGAAGATGTCGTGGGTTTTTACATCCGGCTACATGATGGAATATCACAATTTTCATTTTCAAATGTTTCTGAAATCTGTCAACATCAGAAGAGCGAAACCTTATGTGTGTAGTCAAAAGCCAAATCACTATGCAGATGCTTAGCATAATTCATCTTCTCATCATACGACCATCTGCTATTTACATAATGTGCCAGGCAGAGAGAAAAGCAGAGATTGTCGTTACCAGCGTTATTCTTGGGGTTATACAAAGCATTACCTTTTTCTGACAATATTTGATGGGTAACCAATGCTTCCTAGTTTTCGGCGTCTCCCGACACCCCTCCCGACATATTGCGCGGCTATTGTCACAATTAATTCTAAAGAGTCATCGGTCAGTGAATTATCGTTACTCTGCGCCGCGTGCGACTTGCTCCAGAAATGTGTCCTGAAACAATACGTAACTACCACCCTCTCTCTCTCTCTCTCTTCCTCTCTCTCCTTCTTTCTCAATCCCGCCTTCTCCCTCCCTCTCTATCCTCTGTTTCTCTTTTCTTTCTCTCTCTCTCTCTCCCTGTGTCTCTCTCTTTTCTCTCTCTGTCCTCTCTCCAATCCCTCCTTCTCCCCTCCCTCTCTCCTGTCCTCTCTCCATCCCTCCTTCTCCATCATCTCTCTCTGTCTCTCTCTCTCTTTTTTCTCTCTCTCTCCTTCTCTCTCATCCCGCCTTCTCCCTCCCTCTCTCCCTGTCTCCTTTCTGCTTTTTCTCCCTCTCTCTCCTTCTCTCTCATCCCTTCTCCCTCCCTCTCTCCCTGTCTCTTTCTCTTTTTTTTTTCTCTCTCTCTCCTCTCCATCCCTCCTCCCTCCCTCTCTTACTTTCTTTAACTTATTGAACCAATTTCCACTTTTTCAACTATTCTTCAGCTTCAGCTAGGGCTTTCTACCACAATGTTCTACATATTTTGTCATTTTCAGCTTTTAAAGCTAACTTTTTAACGATTTCCACTTTTCCAGCTATTCTCACTATTTCAGCTTCTTCTTACAGATTTCCGGCTATTCAGCCAGTTGGCTTTTGCTTGAGTTCAGCTATTCCAGCATTCCCACGCACATTTTTCCATGGAAATGCATTTTTCGTTATTATTCCGTTCTTCCGTACGTTTTTGGCTCTCTGTAACTTCTGCATACTTTCACCTATTTAAAACCATTCAACTTTTCAAATGTTCAGCTCTTTCAGCTAATGATGGGACTTCTTCAACTTTTTTTCTACTATGTATACTTTTTCAAATTTTAAGCTTTTTAACACTTTTTTTTAACATTAAAGTCAATGAGAGCAGCCTTCAAATCCTTCAAATCCTCTTCTGCTTCAAAATGTATCTCCTCCTACATTCTTCCACCTACAGACGTGATTCAAAATTGAAAATGTTCACAAAATATTCAGCTATTCGGGGTCTACTTTTTAGGTTGATATCTTTTACAGTTTTAGTGAAAAAGCCTTTTAAGTTTAGTGATTATTTCAGGAAATTTTATCGATTAAACAGGGTGTGTATTGCGTTTGCTAGAGTGGATGACATCACAGCTAGAGGGTGAAGCTTTGAAAAAATTATCTTAGTTCCTTGTCTGTAAACTGCTCTCACGCCCACAATATCTACTTGTCATACACAATTTATACATCAAAACGTAGGTATTTTTGTCTAGTTTCAGGAAATCTGCTCAGTCATGCGATACGTCTCATACTTTTGGCTCAGCGAGCTTCCAAATGACAAGATATCCACATCGTTCTCCATTGGCTTCAATGATCAAACTCCTAGATATTTCCCAGCGAAACACTGAACGAACCACTTTTTGAAATCGCTGATATGACCACATTTTTACGTTTATCCATATAAAGTTTATACCGATACGTTCACAAAGGCCTTGTGATGCTCAGGATCACGTCATTTGACTGATAGCAGTTATCGTTTTGCCACTGTGAGGCTTTGTTTGAGCTTCGCTCTCAGGGACTCTGAATAGCTGAAGCACAGCACAGCTGACAGATTCAGCAGGTGTTGCTCATCAACTTGATTACAGACATCAAATCATGTTTATAAACATATCCACTGGCCATTCGTTACCATGACAACACTTTCACAGACACACCCAGATACTACAGGCAGTAATATGAACAGTAGTCTATACAGATACTACAGGCAGTAATATGAACAGTACTCTATACAGATACTACAGGCAGTAATATGAACAGTAGTCTGTGGTCTTCCACTTCTCTCTGACTGTCTTCTCTCTCCCCCTCTCTATCTCTCAGTTTCTCTTTTCTTTCTCTCTCTCTCCCCCTGTTTCTCTCTCTGTCCTCTCTCCATCCCTCCCTCTCTCTCTCTCTGTCTCTCTGTCCTCTCTCTCTCTCTCTCTTTTTCTCTCTCTCCTTCTTTCTCCATCCCGCCTTCTCCCTCCCTCTCTATCTCTCTGTTTCTCTTTTCTTTCTCTCTCTCTCCCTGTTTCTCTCTCTTTTCTCTCTCTCTGTCCTCTCTCCATCCCTCCATCTCTCTCTGTCTCTCTCTCTGTTTTGCTCTCTCTCTCCTTCTCTCTCATCCCGCCTTCTCCCTCCCTCTCTCCCTGTCTCTTTCTCTTTTCTCTCTCTCTCCTTCTTTCTCCCTCCCGCCTTCTCCCTCCCTCTCTCTCTCTCTCTGTTTTTCTTTCTCTCTCTCTCCCCCTGTTTCTCTCTCTTTTCTCTCTCCATCCCTCCTTCTCCCTCTCTCTCTGTCCTCTCTCCATCCCTCCCTCTCTCTCTCTGTTTCTCTTTTCTTTCTCTCTCTCTCCCTGTTTCTTTCTCTTTTCTCTCTCTCTGTCCTCTCTCCATCCCTCCTTCTCCCTCCCTCTCTCTGTTCTCTCTCCATCCCTCCTTCTCCCTCCATCTCTCTCTGTCTCTCTCTCTCTTTTTCTCTCTCTCTCCTTCTCTCTCATCCCGCCTTCTCCCTCCATCTCTCTCTGTCTCTCTCTCTCTTTTTCTCTCTCTCTCCTTCTCTCTCATCCCGCCTTCTCCCTCCCTCTCTCCCTGTCTCTTTCTCTTTTTCTCTCTCTCTCCTTCTTTCTCCATCCCTCCTCCCTCCCTCTCTTACTTTCTTTAACTTATTGAACCAATTTCCACTTTTTCAACTATTCTTCAGCTTCAGCTAAAGACTTCACAATGTTCTACATATTTTGTCATTTTTCAGCTTTTAAAGCCAACAATTTAGCGTCAACTTTGAACTTTTTAACGATTTCCACTTTTTCAACTATTCTCTCTACTTCAACTTCTTCTTACAGAATTCAGCTATTCAACCAGTTAGCTTTAGCAGTTCAGCTATTCAGCATTCCCACGCATTTTCCGCAGGAAATGCATTTTCTAGTGTTAATTAAGATTACATTTCTTTTGGAGTAAGTGTTTAGTTGTTTTCTTTTGTTATTTGTAATTTACATATTAGTGTTATTGTTAGTCTCCCCCTGGGAGTCAAACCTGGTCTGATCACCCAGTATATAAGTCCCCATTGTTTCTTGTATAGGAGGTCAGTTGTATTTTTGAGTTTGTTATGTTCAGAGCTTAAGTTCAGTTTGTTTGTTTAACCTCTTTTAAGGGCCCAAACTTTATCTTTATTTGTTGTCAGAATTTTTTGTGGGTAAAATAAAAAAACCTTTTTGAAATCTCCTTGCGAATCCTCATGCCTAACTGCTTGGTCCCCTGACAAGCACCATGGATTTCGTTGTCTAGTTAGTGCTCACCTTTCTTTGAAAAAGAAGTCGCTACCAATTGTTTCCCCTCATTCTGTTTCTCTCTCCTCCTCCTGTCTTCTTTCCTTTCTTTTTGGTAGCATGATTTGGCTTTCTTTGAGAAAAGACATTTCTACAGCAGCAGTTTGCGCTCCACCAGACGCTCAACTGAACTAGCTAACGTAATGCATGCAGGTGAACTAAACCATTTGGCACATTAGCAGGGGTGAGACCTTTTGTATACAAAATAGTCAATCAACCAAGTTATTCTGCCAATACACTAACACTACATTTCATCTGATATGCATTATGAAATGTTATTAGGAAATAAAAATATCCAGGTAAAATAAAATATATTCCAGACTTTTCAAGGGCCCTCTCTCCCCTTGGGCCCTGGTAATCAGTATTGGTTTTACCCTCGGTCCGATGCCCCTGGTGTCTGTGCTGCTGCTCGTCTTTATCCAGAGAGCGACACTAGCTGAACGCACAGGTCTGCTTCAGAGCTCGCGTGTATCGTGATATATTAATTATTGTCCAACTTCTCCCGCTGTGTTTTCCTTTTGGTTAGATTCTACATCAGATTAAACAGCACAAACCAAAAATACAGACCACTGTACAATCTGCATCTGTTATTTTTATGGCAAAATAATATTTCAACTTACCTCAATTTGTGAATGTCTGATAGAAGTTCTCCTTGAAGTCACAGCTAGCAGCAGTGCTTTCCGAATGGACTGCTAACGTTTTGAGCGCAAACAGCGGCCTTTGCATACAGGCCCCTTATAGATGTCCTAAGAACTGCCTGACCAAATAACAATTAAATACAGTAAATACAGAAATTGAGAGAATTAACAACGCGTTACCGCTCACCGGCTTCATTATGAATGAGCCAATTAGTGTTGTGTGCATAACAGGCGGAAAGAGTACTGAAAATCTGTACTCAAGTACAAGTACTGTTACATTGCTAAAATATTACTCTGTTACAAGTAAAAGTACTTGTGTTAGAGAAATACTCGCGAAAAAGTACAATTTGTAAAAAAAAAAAAAAAAGTAAGTATTAGTTACTTTTAACCACCGTCACTTCTCCAGACTAGGGCTGGATGTGTGTTTTCCTTTACCAAAAGTTAAAATGCCAACAATCTATTAATCATTAATAATTGATTAGATACAAAACAAGTGTTTTTCCCTCATTTTTTTCTCAAACAGATCTACTGTACCTTTTACAGCCAACACATCAGTCATTGTTGGTGTATGAGCTACAACTTGATAGAAACACATGCTACTCCTTGGTCCAAGGACATCTAACAACACAGAAGTGGAAGACAGATTGATGATGAGGCCTCCTGCAAGTCCTTTTCTAACAAATATTGAATTACAATTTCCTAAGCGGTAATAAATGCATCATATTCATGTCCATAAAGGTACTAGCTGTCTGTGAGCTATTTGGCCTCATCTTCAAAAATGAAGTACCGTAAAACTTCGAATAGGATCCCGGAGTTTTATTTGATCAAATAGACCATTGGGACAGGCATCTATGGGATGTGGATAACCGTATGGGGTTATTTGTAGGGATGCTTGACATTGATTTTGTACCGATATCCGATATACCAATATTGTCCAATGCTTAATTTCCGATACCGATATTAGCAGATACAGATACCGAAACATATGATCGTTTATAGGCTTACTGCCCACTGTTCCATGACTCCCTTGATACTGGGGATTTGAATGTTTTGAAGGACTAGCCAGCAACCGGTAGGCTAACGGTGGCGGGGTGCTTACCTCCCTTCGGAGAAGATGCCAACTGAACATTTCTTTGACTGAGGTAAACTGAAAACAAATAGCAACACAAGAACAAAAATTCAACTCATTCCACTCATTGGGGCTTAGATCTGCCCTGCTCAAGAATTTATTTACTCTACAAACCCTGTGTGTATGCTGGTTGGCCAACAACCTACACCCAAATTTTGTCTGCATTCGCTTTGAGAGGAAACAAGCTTTCCAATAAGGTATAAAATGACATATTTTATTCATTTTAAACCATTTCAGATATTTACCGATATTGAATTTTAAAGCCAATATCGGCCGATAATATCGAGCATAGTTATTTGTCTAAATATGTGTTTCTGCCCCAAGGGACAGGCGTCTGGGACTGGGCTATTATTTGAAGTGTTACGGTAGGCCTGCAACCTTTCTGAGAGTCCACTAATCAGCATAATTCAACACAGCGTAAACTTTGACCTATTTTGATGTTTTTTACATTTTTGGGAAGTTACATTTTTCATTTTCTGCACGACTAACAAAAATGACTGATGGATTGTTTTGGCAAAAGATCTACATGTATGCAATGTTTGTTCTTTGGTGACTAGCGTAACTTGAAATGTATTGAGTTACAATTACTCAATCTCAACATGCTTGATTAGCCTAAATGTAGAGTTACTACAAGTTACAAAAAATTGTACAGTAAGTAATTACATAACTCAATAGGCCTACATAGTTACTTTGCGCCTCTGCCATGCAGGACCCATATATGTGTTCCCAGTTCAAACCCATGGCCACTTGGCCCATAAATATACCATGCAGGACCCATATATGCGTTCCCAGTTCAAACCCATGGCCACTTGGCCCATAAAAATGCCATGCAGGACCCATATATGTGTTCCCAGTTCAAACCCATGCCCACTTGGACCATAAAAATGCCATGCAGGACCCATATATGTGTTCCCAGATCAAACCCATGCCCACTTGGCCCATAAATATGCTATGCAGGACCCATATACAGTGGGGCAAAAAAGTATTTAGTCAGCCACCAATTGTGCAAGTTCTCCCACTTAAAAAGATGAGAGAGGCCTGTAATTTTCATCATAGGTACACTTCAACTATGAGAGACAAAATGAGAAAAAAAAATCCAGAAAATCACATTGTAGGACTTTTAATGAATTAATTGGTAAATTCCTCGGTAAAATAAGTATTTGGTCACCTACTATTTCTGGCTCTCACAGACCTGTAACTTCTTCTTTAAGATGCTCCTCTGTCCTCCACTCGTTACCTGTATTAATGGCACCTGTTTGAACTTGTTATCAGTATAAAAGACACCTGTCCACAACCTCAAACAGTCACACTCCAAACTCCACTATGGCCCAGACCAAAGAGCTGTCAGAGGACACCAGAAACAAAATGGTAGACCTGCACCAGGCTGGGAAGACTGAATCTGCAGCAGGTAAGCAGCTTGGTGTGAAGAAATCAACTGTGGGAGCAATAATTAGAAAATGGAAGACATACAAGACCACTGATAATCTTCCTCGATCTGGGGCTCCACGCAAGATCTCACCCCGTGGGGTCAAAATGATCACAAGAACAGTGAGCAAAAATCCCAGAACCACACGGGGGGACCTAGTGAATGACCTGCAGAGAGCTGGGACCAAAGTAACAAAGGCTACCATCAGTAACACACTACGCCGCCAGGGACTCAAATCCTGCAGTGCCAGACGTGTCCCCCTGCTTAAGCCAGTACATGTTCAGGCCCGTCTGAAGTTTGCTAGAGAGCATTTGGATGATCCAGAAGAGGATTGGGAGAATGTCATATGGTCAGATGAAACCAAAATAGAACTTTTTGGTAAAAATTCAACTCGTCGTGTTTGGAGGAGAAAGAATGCTAAGTTGCATCCAAAGAACACCATACCTACTGTGAAACATGGGGGTGGAACCATCATGCTTTGGGGCGGTTTTTCTGCAAAGGGACCAGGACGACTGATCCGTGTAAAGGAAAGAATGAATGGGGCCATGTATCGTGAGATTTTGAGTGAAAACCTCCTTCCATCAGCAAGGGCATTGAAGATGAAACATGGCTGGGTCTTTCAGCATGACAATGATCCCAAACTAACACACAGCCTGGTGAAGGGAGTGGCCCGTAAGAAGCATTTCAAGGTCCTGGAGTGGCCTAGCCAGTCTCCAGATCTCAAACCCATAGACAATCTTTGGAGGGAGTTGAAAGTCCGTGTTGCCCAGCGACAGCCCCAAAACATCACTGCTCTAGAGGAGATCTGCATGGAGGAATGGGCCAAAATACCAGCAACAGTGTGTGAAAACCTTGTGAAGACTTACAGAAAACGTTTGACCTCTGTCATTGCCAACAAAGGGTATATAACAAAGTATTGAGATGAACTTTTGTTATTGACCAAATACTTATTTTCCACCATAATTTGCAAATTAATTCATTAAAAGTCCTACAATGTGATTTTCTGGATTTGTTTTTCTCATTTTATCTCTCATAGTTGAAGTGTACCTATGATGAAAATTACAGGCCTCTCATCTTTTTAAGTGGGAGAACTTGCACAATTGGTGGCTGACTAAATACTATTTTGCTCCACTGTATGTGTTCTCAGTTCAAACCCATGGCCACTTGGCCCATACAAATGCCATGCAGGACCCATATATGTGTTCCCTGATCAAACCCATGCCCACTCGGCCCATAAAACTTCTATGCAGGATCCATATATGCGTTCCCAGTTCAAACCCATGGCCACTTGGCCCATAAATATACCATGCAGGACCCATATATGCGTTCCCAGATCAAACCCATGGCCACTTGGCCCATAAAAATGCCATGCAGGACCCATATATGTGTTCCCAGTTCAAACCCATGCCCACTTGGACCATAAATATGCCATTCAAGACCCATATATGTGTTCCCTGATCAAACCCATGCCCACTCGGCCCATAAAAATGCCATGCAGGACCCATATATGTGTTCCCAGTTCAAACCCATGCCCACTTGGACCATAAATATGCCATTCAAGACCCATATATGTGTTCCCAGATCAAACCCATGCCCACTTGGCCCATAAATATGCTATGCAGGACCCATATGTGTGTTCTCAGTTCAAACCCATGCCCAATTGGCCCATGCCTGTCCCTCATGGGGCCCATGTAATCAGCTCATATGGGCTTCCTATGTGGGACTCATACTACAAAACCTACATGGGACCCGCTGATTTCACCCAGCCAAAGCCCATGCCCACACAGTAACCATGGAACCCGTACTTAACCCATCTGGGCCCCACATGTCATTGCTGGCTGGGTAGTAATCACTGAGATTGTTTTTTAAACTGAATTAACTTTAATCTGTGGGTTTTGGACAGTTGGTGGAACAAAATAAGAAATGTTATGGCATCAAGTTGGGCTTTAAAAATTGTCACATACATTTTTCACCTTTTTCTAACATTTTATAGACCAAATAATGGATTCATTGAGAATAAAAATGATCATTAGTTGACATTCCGTAGAGCAAATTTTATACTTCTTTTACGTTAAAAAGGTTTCTGTATGGGAGCAGACTCCAAGTCTTATCACATGTTAGAGTATCTTTGAACAGACAGAATCAGAGTATCTTTGCATCAAAAAAGAGAGTTCTCAAAACTGACCCTGCTTTGACCACACATTGTCAAACCTTCAACAACAAAATAAATAGGCAAATTAATTAATAATGATTATAAATATGATTTTAATACATGGTAAACAGGTCTCAAGTCTTTATGCTTTACACAGCCTGAAGCTCTAATGGGAAGTCACAGATGACCAGTTTTATGGCTGCAGAAATGGAGGAGACTGGGAGAGGCGTACAGAGAGAGGGGTTGGGGGTGGGTGGTTGGGTTGTAAAGAAGGGAGAAATCATCCAGCCATTTAATCCCACACATCCCTTCTTTTTGACAAAATCAAATTACCAGACTTGATTAAACCGTGTGATGTGTTTGTCTAAAAAAAAAAAAGTGTTTGATGTATAATGAAAGGAAATTGAGATTTCAAATGACTCAGTTATCCTCGAGTGTCTTCCCCAAGTGCAGTTATCTTGCAGCAAATGGTTTGTCATGATCTAAGCAGCCTAGCCAATTCAGAACTTTGATTGGGCTACTGTTAATATATAATTTTAATCTCTTGGTTTGGAGATATAAAGGATTGCATGTTCAATTTGTCTGTAGACACTCTGTTGTGCTGATATTCTCTATTTTTAAAATGAACTATGCCTAAGACACTTTTAAACAAATTAGTCTAGAGCTGATATGTAATGATAATGTATTTGTATGTAGCCATAAAACATTTTTACAAAATGCCATTATCAGCTTGAGATATTGGACACTTTATTTGTCCTCTTCCAGATGGTGAGGATGCGTCGACTGCCTGGTCCAAAGAACCCAGCAGAGATGACCTATTTTGCCCAGCTGAATGGAGCACCGATCACTGGCTCCACCGCTGCCAAGACCCTTAGCAGTCTGGACTCGCAGACCATGGCTTTGACACTGGGATACTTTGTACAAGTGCAGGCTGAACGTAAGATTATTATCTTACTGGATAGTGTGATGTTACATTTTTGTGTATCATATATGTAAAGGACCAAGCAAGTCAGGCACAAGAGACACAATACAAGTTAAAGGTTTTATTTCATCAAATGCCAGTGTCCATGAGAAACACTTCACTTTAAAGTGGTTATAAACAAATTTAACCCTCTGAGGACGAAAGACGCACGACAACACTCCTACTCAAAAAGCGATATTACAAAAATGTATTTGACATTTTAATAATATATTACAGTACTTTGTTAACCTAAGACTTTGGTAAACTCATTTTAAAGCACTGAAACAATTCGCCCAACACATCAAAAGTTAAGGTTGGCTTTCAAAAGAGATTTAAGGAATTTTAAAAAGCGAACATCAATGTTTCAGCTTTAGCGCCTAATTATCTCTTTACACATTGCTCTAGAAAAAAATGTGGTCTTTACTATACGGAAAGCCAAGTTTGTTCTGAACATTTTGATATGAAACACATGGGGATCGGTTTAATGCAAATGCCCTAAAAAGGTAAATTTAAGAAGATGTGTGAAAATACCCTTAGACCTCAGAGGGTTAACAGGACAATGTAATGCAGCTCTTTCTAGCCTCCTGGGACCTGAAGACTGCAGGGAAAAAACCATGACATTAGTAAAGGGATGACATTACCACTAGCTAGTTTCTTGCTCGGCACAACCGCCTGTAAAATGGACAATTATCATTTTTACACTTTTTTTTGTACAGATTTAACAAACAGGACATAGTGAGCTTAAGAGATGCTTGTAGGTGGATTTTGTTAGCTAAATAGTTACATTCATATTACAGATGCAGTCAACGCACAGAGCACACTGTAGAGACACCACACTGGGGAAAACTTTCCCAGTTTAACTCGTTAAACTTGAGTCCAACAGATAAAGCCCTGGCTTACTGTAACATTGTGTAGCTTTTGGGTATTTCCATAATGCCCAATATCAATACAAATTCAAACTCACAAATTCAAAATCAAAGACTGTTTGTACACACTAATCTGATTAAGATAGCTGAATTAAGTTCAGGAGACTTTAGTTTTTATTTTTTTTGCAGAGTTTGAAGTTTATTAATGAAGGTAAAATCCAAAAACAAAGAGGATAGCAGGGCAAAAAAACATACAAACAAGAAGTCCCAAAAGCACGCAGGCCAGGAAGCAAGGAAGCCAGGAATGAGCAGGCACACACAGTACACCACCCAAAAAAAAACATGAAAAACTCAGAGCGATACCTGACACCACAGAACAGCACCACATGGAACGAAACATAATGAACCCACAAGACACAAAGGAAACACAGAGACTAAATACACAGGGTAATGAGGAAACAAGGGACAGGTGACACTAGGGCTGGGGAACAGGTGAAACACATCAGACAATCACAAGGGCGGGAAAACCAAAAGATAGGAAGTAAAACAAGACAACACATAAGGGAACAGAGAGACTACAAAATAAAACAGGAAATGGAAAACCAAACAGAAAACATGAAACCAACTAAACAAAGAAACTTGACACAGGAACTAGACATGACAGCTACAGTTCCATTTGTAGCACTTACTACAAGTAGTATATAAGTTAGGACCAGGCTAGGTCTAGGTCTAGGTTTGGAGGAGCAGTTTGTAGTTAAATAATAATAATACCCCAGACCAAAATGTAAGTTTGAATGCCGGCTTGTTAATATAAAAGAATAGAAAGAATTTAGAAGCAGGTAGAAATAGTAAATGGTACCAAATAACAGTTTACATACACAATTCACAAAAACATAGACACAATCTTTGCATTTAAATGCAATTTATTCAAGTTTTAACCTTTTCTTGGAATGAAAAAGAAATGAAATACTATTTTTCTTATTTTCCTATTTGGTTTCAAAAATAACTTTCAACTTAAGTACAATTAAAGTTTATTTTTAATTATTATTATTATTATTATTATTATTATCTTGAGTTAACTCAGTTTTAAGTTCTAATTTTAATCTCAGTTAGTCATAAATTCTTATTTCAACTTAGTTAGGGCTATTTTAGAATCGTTGTTATTTATTATTATTGCTATGCCAGTGAGCCACTGAAGCTAAGCTTTTGCAATATCAAACCCATTTGCCAGTTCAGCGCAACATAGGCTACATGGAAAATAACACAAGGAATGTAAAATCAAATATAACATTCACAGTTCAACAGAATGAAAACCTATGGTGAATTATATTCAACACACAGTTAAACCTTAATCAGTCTCTTTTCAACAAGTTCAAAATTTTGCTAGCACGTTGTGCAGTCCATACAAATTCCGCGTGATGTGATGCAGAAGGAAAAAACGTTGTCGGCTTAAAGTGAGTCCACTCTTACAGAAATCCCAAGTCCATCAAACTCCACTCGCATCAAAGAATTGCAGACTAGTCCTACCGCAACCAGGATGAATGAGTTGGTGTCCTTGTACAACAGGATACTTCTTTAACATGACAAATTAATAGGATGCATTACTATTAAAACTTGGATATTCATTTTAATCTTATTTAACCTGGTTGAATCATGAACTTTATACCTAATATTATGAAATTTGTCTGCATATATTTTATTGCTATTTATTCAAATTAACATTAATCTGAGCTATTTTAATCTGGGTTACACATTACAGTCATTCAATGACGTTGCAGATGCGTAAGACTCGGTAACACTGACAATCAGAACAGACTGGTATTTTTTGGGAGGGGGGCTTAAAGAGACAGGCTCTAAAAAAACAGAGCGGTCAGACAGAGGGTCAATACAGGTATATTCAGTCTGGCAGTATGAGAAAAATAATGTGTTTTTTGAACATTAAAGCATGTAAACATTTTCTAGTAGAAAGCCAAAATACAATTATGAACCTGAAAATGAACATAATATGTCCCCTTTAACCTCTTATGCTAAGCTAAGATAACCTGCTGGCTCAAGCTCCATCCAACTCCATCTTACTCTCTGCAAGAAAACGGTTAAACATATTTTCCAAAATGTCAAACTATTCTTTCAAGTGTGTACAACCAGATCCGTTGGTGTGTTTTTTTCTGCTTGTCTTGGTCCAGCCATTTGATGGCTAAACTGCTCAGGAATGATTGTACACACAATCCAATACTGAGGAAGAATATTTGTATGTTTGTAGCTGTGGTAAAGACACCGCCCAGCAACCTGTGGATCATGGCTGTTCTAACGCCTCTCTTCCTGTTGATGGTGGTGATCGGTATGGTGTCCTTCATTCTGTGTAAGAGGAACAGGGTCATCTTTAAAGCTGGCGCCTTCAGGACCTTCAAAACCCGCTCCAAGGTAAGACTGTCAAATTTAGTCGTCCAACTTTATCCCTTTACCCTGCTTTTGTGTACTTCCTTATGTTCCTTTACATCTCCTTTTTCTCTTTGTTCTTCCTCTTATTCTTTCTTTCTTCTAGTATTAATAATAATCAGCTGTTGTCTCACTCTTGAGGAGTAAAGTGTTACCCCAAAATGTTCAAAGAGCACTGCTTCACCTTAACATGTCCCAAAAGCCAATTCTATAGTTACATTTTAACAAAGATTACATAACATGGTTCTGAATGAGTGACACATCACACAGCAAACCCCCCGATTTTCCCATATTTTTGTGTCTTAGTGACTGATGGAAACATCAATTTTTGAAATTGGTCCAGTATTAAGCAAGACCGCTGCTGCACCGAAACATGCTGCAATATAACGTTAATGAGCAATCGCACACCTTCAATTTACATCCACTTGTTTTGCCACTGACATGCTAAGATGTCTGTGTCTGACATTATTATGGAAAGGATCCCTACAGAAGTTAATCTTTTTGTAGCATAAGATCCTTTTAAAAAAAACATGAAATAGCCCCAAAATTGCTATCGCCAAAACAACCAGACTCCATTTAACTAAACAGTAATTTCATCATTATAAAACACACTTCATTCAAAGGCGACAAAAACAAAATAAAACTATTAAAATCAGTCTTAGTTTGTATTTTTGCTGTTCCAACAATCACCACCCTGGTTTGGTTAAAATAAACCCTTAATTCACCCATTTACTTGTGGAAATATGCTGACTCTATACATGCTAAAAGTATTGTTTATTTAAATGGAGTCTGGTGAGTTTGGCAATTTTGGGGTTGTTTCTGGTTAAATTCAAAAGGATCTTACTCTTTGACAAAATGATATCTCTCTGTAGGGATTCTTTCAATAATGTTGTCAGACACTTAGAATAACAATCTGGAAAAATCACTTTTATTGAACCGAAATTCACAATGCCCATTTGCCTGATAGGATTACATTGCAGCCCCGTTCAGCTGCCGATTACAGGAGGTATTAGTGGACCATTTTCAAAGAATTTTGTTCACAGTAGTCACTTAGACACCAATGCATGGGAAAATAGGGTTGAAAAACAAACAAAAATACCATTCAAGTTGTTTCTTCAGGTCACACAAATGTAATCCCATCTGTGCAGGCCTCACTAATTTGTTTTTTCCACTGCCCAATAGCCCGTGGTCATTGCTAATCATGCATGCTTTGAAGACTAATCGGCCGAGGGAAAATGGGCAGGGCTCAGTGTACTGGAAGTGAACATTCGGGTAATGTTGGCCCTTTCACAATAATAGTGCTCACTTGACATCAACTCATTTGAGGTTAAATAAAAATCAATCATTTCAAATGAGTGTGAAATAGATTGCCACCAGCTGGTTTGATCAGGTCAGATTGTTCTCCTGGACACAGTGCGGTGGATGAAGCCATGAACAACAGATGCTTGTGTCACTGCAGTCAGTGAAATGGTAAACAAGCAATAAGCAGGCCAGCATAATTTGTTCTGAAGATGCTCTTGACATGGCTCGGGTTTGTTCAGAATTCCATAATCTTGAAGTTTCACATTTGATATCAAGATTAGACTTCCACTCCAGTGAGAATAACATTGTCATTGGCTACAAATGCACAGAATAACCTGCTTATTGATGACACTCTGGTTAAGGTCTTATTCAGGTCAAGCTGTTTACGCAAAGGAATCTCCCTTATGTTAAAAATAACCCAATACACAGAATAATTCTTTCTCCAGATCAAAGAAGACTTAAAAGCTTTGACAATCATCATCATTGGCCACCAGCTTTGAACACCTCTATAACTTGCAAGGCAATGATTGTGTGACCGTGGGGGTTAGCCAAGCTAGCTCTACCTCTAGCGAGTTAATCTGTTAGCATGTTTAATGCCAACTGACCACTACTTACTGTGCAAGCTATAACGTTATCTCTAGACCACACTGGCTGTGGGTTTGTCAATGTCAATGATTTTATATAAAAAATGTTACAATGGATAGACTTCACAGGGAATTGACTGTGGAAAATTACATTTGTTGTCTTTGTACAACAGTGGCTTTGAGCATGTGCTCTAAGGATCTGGTATTTCTCTGAGACATTCTAAACAGAGCTGGTGTGAGTCTTTTGCTCTCTGATAGATTCACACAAGAATTTGAGGGAAAATTCTGTGATAATAGTCTGTAATATACAGATACTGGAAACTGATTTATATTGAAGAGATCCTTAAATATAGTTTTAAAATGGTTATATATTATGATCAATATTATGAAATATTTTGGAGGGAGGTTAAAGTCTTTATTTAGTTTGTTTCTGCCAGTAAAATTGTGTTTACTTTTGAACATTTTTGCTTTGATTACATGGCAATAAAAAACTATTATTGGAGTGCTCTTCAAAGTACCTTTATATATTATTATCCACATGTAGGATCCAGCACCCAGTCTTCAAAGTCTTCTAAGTTTCAATGTGAGTTGAGCATGTTAAGTCTTATTTTTCATCGAAACTCTCCAATAAACTATGGATGTTTAAAATCGACAGTTTGTGTAAAACGTGTGTTCCCCTTTGACTTCTCTGAGGGGTGATTAAAGGATACGAATGGTGATATTCTACTGGTTATCATCAAATCCCATGAAAAGACCAAAACCAACCATGAATTGATCTAGATTGTGGGAATCTAAAGCCTGATATATCTTATTCCTATGTGCCATAGAGCTCCATTGTCAAAACATACTAATGGGGCACGCAGTTGCAATGGCCGACATGTTCCTTTACAGTACCATGAACATGTGCACTTTATTTTTGAATCAATCCCACAAACGCTGTCCTGCTGTCCAGGGATGTATTCGGACAAAAAATCAGCCCGGGACTTTGGGATAGAGCGGCCTTTAATGAAGTGCGCACCTAGAACATTTTCTGGAAGAAATGTTAATAGTAATAATACTACCTAATGTAATACAGATGTAAAACAAATAAAACTAAGCCTTTGTGGTATGAAGAGAGTCTGATGTTGTTAAAGACTTTCAACTCAGGATGTTTTGCACACCTGTCTCCTCAATTTTAATTAATTCAAAACAAGACCTGACTAAGTATAAGTGAGTTGGAACAATAAGTACCAGTTCACTGCAAACTACTGCTAACCTCTGTACCAAAAACATGTAGATGATCAATAGAGCGCACAGTCAATAACTTAAGGACAATAACAAAAAAAAGACAATCAAATACAATAAATTAAATGTGTGGCCTATTTTAATTAGTTGAGGAGTTTAGGAACTCATTTTTATGATATCATATTAAATGAATTAACTATTCACTCTCAACCAGCAAATGCACAATTTACTCCGGTTTGAGTAATGTTTGCTAAAACCTACAGTAAGTGCCTGCCCAAGCTGTTTTAGGAAATCACTGAGCCTTTTAAAGAAATGAAATTAATGTTTGTTTGTGACGCGTTTTTCAGTAGGAACCAATGGGTTCGGGCCTCATTGATTTTCAACCTCCCTAAGTATTGAGAAACACTAACAGATTGTTGGTTTTCATCTTTTCATAGGATTTGTTGACAATACTTCCTACCCCCCTACTTCCAGTGCCCTTGCTCGGACCATCCATCTTTGAACTCTGCCTTCATTTTGATCTGTAAAGTTTTGTGACTATCTTGCACGGTTGTGACGCTAATGCAGTGACCAGAATTTGGCAGCATACAGACATATAAACACCTGGCAAAGTACTCAAAACCACTTTAGTAGTTCCTGCTACATTAGATGTCTCCAGGACCACATTTTGCGATGATGCAACACACACAAACACACAGGTAAAAACAATACCAGCGTCTCTGTCACGGCTGGTAAAAATATGTCACTTCTTTCTATACTATCCAATCCTATCCTATTCTACTCTATTCTATTCTGTTATTATATTAACCCTTCCTGACCTTGTCCCTCGACTTTCTCCCTGTTTAGACCTCGTATCGAAGGGAGGGAAGTTACCACCACCAGGTATTCACTAGACAGTGGTTTGATTGATGACTGAATGACTGACTGAATTACTTATTGCATTACTGAATGAATAATTTACTGCATTGTTTGCTGATTTTGACTGACTAACTGACAGTCACTAATGGACAACTGTTGTGTTGGCTGCTTATTTCTGTATGTGCTGCCTGCTGTTGCTGGGTAAATCTGTGCATGTGGCTACTGTGCTGTCGATATGACTTATTCCCAGTGGCGCAAAAAGTGGGTATGCGCTATATACAGTGCATAGGGGCGCAGCACCATGGGGGGCGCCAAGCGATGGTCAAAAAAAAAGAAATACATTTTATTTTTTTGGTATTTTCTATATGTAGCTGCTGTTGTGCGTTTCTAATGTTATATAACATTTTAGAGGACTAACATGCTAGAATAGGCGCCCTATCTCATAATTGTCCATCATAGAACTTTGACATAGAAGAGGGAGGGGATTACGAATCCTACTATGGCCACGCCAAGACCCGCCCTTCAATAGCAGCGCTGAGTGAGCAGGTACGAGTAGTGAGTTTTCTATGGAAATAGATGGATAAAGCAAAAAAGCTGCAGGAAAACCGCAATTCCGCAAAACTGAGGTTGCTGAGCTGAAAACTGGAAAATATACACTCACCTAAAGGATTAAAGGACACTGTGTGTGTCTGTGTGTGAGTGTGAGTGTGAGAGAGAGAGAGAGTGTGCAAGGAGGAGAGGGTGACGCAACCCGGGGGTTGCTCGGTCACGTCCAGATTAGCCGTTAGCTCATTGAAGCTAGGCTATGTGTTAGCTGCACAAAAGCTATTTAGCCTCAAGAATACGATAGTGGGGTGCGTTGCAACGCCACGTGACTAAGCTAGTCAGTTAACTCTCAGACTAACGTGTGGTTGACAAAGAGACACACACTAGCTACTTTGCTATGGGCTAGCGGTTAGCTATTCAACATAAGTGACTCGCTGTTGGCCAGCTGTTCACTTGGGCGTGTGTATGTCCATACGTGTGTGTGTGTGTGTGTGTGTGTGTGTGCGTGTGTTAGTGAAAGAGGAAAGAAAGCCCCTTAGGAAAGGGAAGGCACGTTGAAAAACCTGATTACCTCACTCAATACAATAACTAAAACTCTGTGAAAGGGGAGTTAGCAGGTAGCAATTACAGTTTTAACAAGCTACATATTCAACACAACATCGTGATCAAATGATACATTCACAGAAATAGATTTGACTCGGCGGTCACAATCATAGATTAATAAATCAAACGCGCACCAATAGCGCTTATTAATCAGATCACATTAATGGCAACACAAATAGCAACAATAGCAAGTTACTCATTAATAAAACACACTATTTATCTCTGCCCAGACCATAAGCCTTCTTACTGTGTGTTCAGTCCATTTGTTCCTGTCCATAGATTTCCACAGAAATAAAACAGAACGGGTCCATGTCGCTCGTCAGCGGCCACGGAGAAAACTTCCTCTCCAAAAAGGCAGCAGGGAGAAAGTTTAGTTGACTTGAGAAGAAAAGCGTTCTTTCCTTCGTCTGCAGACATGACAACACTGGTGTGTCGTTTCATAGGATCCACAGTGCTCCCAGCACCGAAATCAAATCCACTTTCTCCAGAAAATAGAATTTTTAGCACAAGCACTTGGGCGCTGACCTGTATTGGGGACCAAGAAGCTGGTTAAACCTGATTTAATCAAAAAGGCCTCAGATTGAGCTGACCAGAGAGACAAAGGAATCGTGGCCTGTATGTAAACCCCAAAGCCTGGTTAATTCACACCTCTATGCTAAAGTCCCAGCCAGAAGGGACAAGTGTCACAACTGGCAGGAAGTCAAAGAACTACAAGATTGTAGTCTCGACACTTTCAAGAGTTTCGAGTCTTCCTATTGGGTCAGCGGGACCATAAACACAGCATGGAGTCTTGACCTATAAATAAGCCTGATCACCCAAAATCCTGTTGTCTTCACTTGCAACTCACGTTGCTGACAGGAGGCGCGCAAGCGCTTGTGCTGAACCTCCATTTTCTGGGGAAAGTGGATTTAATTTTGGTGGATCCTTGAAAACGCACCAGTGTTTTTCATATCTGCAGTGAGAAGGAAACAACGTTTTTCTTCTCAAAGTCGACTAAACTTGCCCCTTGCTGCCTTTTTGGAGGGAAGTTTCTCCGTGGCCGCTGACGAGCTCCAGGGACCCGTTCTGTTTCATTTCTGAGGAAATCTATGGACAGGAACAAACGGACTGAACACACCGGTAAAAGGCTGACGTCTGGGCAGAGATAAGTAGTGTGTTTTATTAATGAGCAAAGGGTTCGCTACCACTTGTTGCCATTAATGTGATCTGTGATTTTAATTATGTACTGGTCTATACGTGATTATTAATCTGTTTTCTGTGAATGTATAAATTGATCACTATACTGTTTGATTTTGTTGTGTTAAGTAGCTGGTTAAAACCGTAAGCGCTACCTGCTAAACCACTCCTTTCACGGAGTTTAGTTACTGTCTGCGAAACAATCGCGGAAATCAGCTGTTAGCCACTGAGTTGGCCGTTATCGATAACTAAGATCAGAGATGTGTCTTTTGTTTTCCTCCTTTATTCTGTTCCCTTTAAACACAAAAAACACGGACAAAGCAGCCACGTAGCTCCCGCTAACAACGCTGCTAGCAAGGTCGAGGGTGGGGGTTGCCCAGCAAACCCACCTCGACCTGTTCAACCCTCTCCGTGCACCCAGCACCACTATCGCCCTCTTGAGGCTAAATAATTTTGTGCAGCTCACAGGAGTAGCCATTTTGGGAGTTGTTTTGTGTTAGAACTACACCCCGACACCACCCTCCTCTTTCACTCTCTACTCACACACAAACACACACACACACACACACACACACACACACACACACACACACACACACACACACACACACACACACACACACACACACACACACAAAAACAGACGTGTCCACAACACATGCTGTTTTGTTTTTGCTTTGTTTTGGGTTGTGAAACTGAAAAAGGTATATACGTTTTATTATTGAAGGATTATTGATTGGCTACTGATAATTGGTGTTACGAATAAATTGGATTGTAATTAATTAGCAGTTGCTGGTGATTATTTGTGTATTTGTTGTGATAATTGCTGGTCGACGGGTCCGCTACGAAATCACCCCTTCCCTTTAATTCCTTTTAAAGGATTTTTACAGAAATGAGACTGTTCCACAGTTTGATTATTGGTCCCTGACTTGCAGGGTGGTGCCCCGTTTTGATTGTTTGTCGATTTGATAAAGTTATTAATAACCATATTCATAACTTTATTAATATTGATAAAACATATTTGATAATTTGCCAATGATCAAATCTGTACCCTACGTGAATCCTACACCTGTTACAACCAGAGTTGAGATGGAAAGCTAAGATTTTGGTGTGTCAGCCCAGCCCAGTCTCATGCCAGGTCGTTATATAGTCACGTTATTGTAATCTATTAAGTCGTGGACAGGTTACGTAAATGCCGTTTTTTTCGTGTGGCGATTACGAAATTGAAAGCAATGCATTTTAATGGGAAGCATATTTCGTGATTCCATAGCGAAGCAGTGAAGTAATTGATAAGGGGCGAAGTCCGCGTAAGGGAGGTTGGTCGGGGTAGATGGGTCATAAAACACAGGACTTTCGCACGCGCCCCGGAGCGACGATCCGTAGCGTGTGGCAGTACCTTTGTACCCTGGGTTCCTTACCCCGTTCTTTTTTCCTAACCCCAACCGTCTCGTTATTGTGGCGTTTCATTTCCCGTGTCCCGTGTGGCACGGTTCCTTACCCCGTTCTTTTTTCTAACCCCAACCGTCCCGTTATTGTGGCGTTTCATTTCCCGTGTCCCGCGCGTGCGCGGCCGCGAGTGGCCGCCGCCGCCGTTATTTTGGCGGGGGGGGCTACCTCATTTCACGTGTCGCGTCCCCCAGAGCAGGTTCGAAAGCGTGACCTGTACACGTTCAAAAGTCGTTGCATATACACGAAAAAAACGTAAAAATCGTAACCTGTACACGAAATTATGAATCAAAATAACGTGACTATTACACAACCTGGCGTGAGACCGGGTTGGTCAGCCGGTTTTATAGGTTAAGGCCCCATGCTGTGTTTATGGTACCTCTGAGCCAATGGGGAGATTCCTTCATGAAGGTCCACTCAGGACGCCATTTCATGGCCCCCTTATCTCCTTTCCTTCATTTAGGAGTTTGGAGCAAGGGATGTGGAACTTACATGTAGGCCTCTGTTTGAAAGACCACATGGTCTCTGAGTCTTTTGTCTCTGAGTGCCCGTTGGCCAGTGTTCTTTTGTACAAGATCAGTTTATGCACATTTGTTTGGATCCAACAACTTCTATGTCCAAAAGGTCAACGGTCAACTTCATCATAATGGTCTGCAAAAACACTTTTCATGCCATTATTTAACGCCATAACTCAGGAACAGAAGGGGAGATTGTGACCATGTTTCACATTTGGTCGGATATTGATTGGTGACACTAATCTTGGATGTCCATCTTGAAACTGTGTTGATTGTTTGGATCTTCTGTGCTTCTGTGTGTGAAGCATCCACATTTCGCCAATTTTTATTAAATTGCTTCAAAGTCTTCACTACATAAATTATGTGAGTCTGGACAGACATGGATGTAAACTGCAACTTGACTGGTTGGAGGCATACAACTGCAAGGCGGTAATTCTAGTTATATAAGGTTCTCCACTGAATGATATACTTTATCATGGCTAGACCCAAAGCAGAGCAATGGCCACAGACCATGGATAAAAAAATTGCTAGAACAGTTTGAATTACAAAGAACCATACAGAGGCCACGTCTGTGGTTACTGTTGCTGTGGTAGAGCATGTCAGCTGATTTACAGGTTATTTTGGTCCAGCCTTTCCCGTCCTCATCCCTCGAGAGGCAAAGTGAGGGATGGATGGATTACAGGAAATTTTTGTAATGGAGTAATGGAGCTAGTGTGACTCCAAAGCACAACAGGTTGTAAACACCCCCAAATATATGTACATGATGTGTCTGTTGTCCCCGCTTTACTGTATCTTCTTATACTATAGTATTATATAAACATTTAAATTTCCAAGCTCTAAGGTTTTGTTTGTTTTTACAATCCTTCATAAACATTTAACATTACAGTATGTAATAATATTTTTTTTTTACGAGAGAGCTCATCAAATATTAAAGAGTCCCGAAATATGAGATTTCACAAATGGTGCCGTGAGGCTACAATCACTGTTCCTATCCACAGCGGTATTTACCCTCTTCCAATCCCAAGTAGAGAGCAAATGAGATAAATATTTAAAACCGGAATTTGTTTGGGAAAAACTTGTAGCAATGTGATTAAAGCATAGATTCAAATGTTTTTGAATCTATCTTAATACAAGGCTCACATGCCCACATGTGCATTGAAAGACTTACAGGTCACTGTAAAATCACAGCTACTGTCCACAATAGCTGTGATTCTGACTTTCTTAGATAGTAAACACAGAGATGTGACAGGAATTGAGAGGCTTAAATTGAACAAAGGCCCCCAGCTGTACCCATACCAGGGACATTGTGATAATGTGGTGAGCATCTTAGACCCCTAAACCACCAGGATACACACATAGATCCCTTCCTAAAGGTGATTCCAGTGTAAGAGATGGGGGGCACTTGTCGGTCAAAGTTGAAATGTAAAATGATAATTTGAAAATGTAAAGTTCAATGTAAAAAGTCAAATTTAAAATGCAAAGCTTAAATATAAATGCTTAAACTGAAATCTTTTATTGAATGACAGAAACATCAAATATGAAACTCAAAATGTGAAATTGAAAACTAAATCTAAATATTTAAATACAAAAATTTGGTAATTGCTATTTTTGATTTTAACATTCAACTATTCTTTTAACATTTTTTCAAGTACTTGTCATCGTTAGACTGGAGGGTCTCAAGTCCGACAATTTTCATCCGTTATTTCCCCACTAAATTCACTTCTGAGAACGTTTTTGAGAACGTCAGATTTCGACCTCATTCCGCTCGCCAGTTCCGGGTGAGTCCCGACTGCCCTGCCGCTGACTGAACATGTCAGGTCGGCCAAAATGAACGGCGACAGCCCCCCAGACTGACGACGGCACGGGACACACCATACAGATTCGAGTCACTGACCTCGCCAGACGTCCAACGGCCAATAATCGGCCCTGTATGTCAGCACCTTTACAGCTGATGGGGTCTCTCACGTCAGACTGGAGAGTCCGACAATATATCGGAGCAAATGTGTAAGCTAGTTGCAGCCGGCATTGCCTACTCGCCGGCCGGCCAATGAAGCTCAGAGACTCCACTGTCAGCTGGAAGTCTGTCAAGTCTCCCACCAGCCATTGGGCCACGCCTCCTCATTTGAATTGATAAGTGTCACTTCAAATTGAAAAGCCTTAATGTTAAATAGAAATAGCAGTGGTGAATCTTAAAATGTCAAAAGGCAATTATCAAATATAAAATTCAAAAGATAAAACTTAAAATTGAAAATTATTACATTTCAACTTTGCTTTTTCAGTTTCTTTTCTTTTTTAAATTATGGCATCATTTTTCTTAGTAGAGTAGTAAAATAATATTTTTAATTTGATCTTGTTTCGTTTTCTCTTTGGACTTTCAATTTGAATTATGAATACATATTTCCTCCATAGGGGACCCCCTCTTATACAGTATGTCCCTTGAAAGAATTTAAGTAATCTGTTTTTCAAACTTCTATAGTCTCTATTATGTACGGAGCCCCTAAAGTCCCAAACTTAAGTCAACTTGTGCGCAGTTATTAAATTGGGTGTTGTTATTCTTGCTAAGAAGGAAGAAGTTACTGTAGTTTTTGGGCTAGGACGCTAGCGAGCTATTTGAACTAATTAAAATAGGCCATACATTTAACAGAGTTTAACAGTTAATCAATTGTTTTGGTGTCAGCTATGGCCCACAGTAGCCTGTGTTCTGGTAAGAAATTAAGTTGCAACAAAATCCAGCTTACGTCTCATCGTCTGCTTATTTAGGGACGTTACAATGAGTACTCTATCTCGATTCTGCATTTAGTTAGATCTCAATGTGCAAATTAGGTTTTTAAATCACTTTTTGCAAGGAAGACTTGCTAACTACTGTTACTACTCATAGCTTTTGTTGGGCTTTCTTTAAGCTAGCAGTAAGTGGCGGAGTTAGATGACCTTTCAAATTCCATTTTCCCCTAAAAATGTAGTCACCCTCTACTAATTGCATTTAGACTTGACCAGAAAACCTTCAGATGTGGTCTGGATGATCCGACCGCAGTGTCTGATCACAGTGCATTCTGTGTGTATTTAAACCTTAATGCCAAGTGTCATTTGAATACTAACCAGACCAAAGCAAAATAATAGACTCCATCAATGATTTATATTAGGTCTGCATCTGTGTTTAAGCATTAAAGAGGGATTTTGCGGAGTCCGGCTGACTTCATCACTCAGCACGTCTAATGTGCAGCTGAAACATTCTTCAAAATGTCTTTTACTCCCTCTGAGCTTTCTTGTATAGGCGTGAAAGCAACAGATAGTTGGCTTCCATGTGGATTACAATATAGGTGGAATCAGCAAAAGTAAAGGCAATCCATTTTTCATTTGTGAGGTGTTCAATGTGTGTTCAAGTTATTTAGCATTTTGCTGCATCATGTCCCATACCCACTCCAGGGTTTATCTAACTGGTGCAGCACCATAATGATGTGAGCCCTAGTCTACCCTGCTGTGTGTTTTATTTTATTTCTTAAATGTGGTACATTTTTTTGCATGTAGCTTTGTGGTAAGCTTCCACTATTCGCCCTGCTAGAGCTGAATCTAAATCAATATGGCTGCAGGGGGAATAGAGCATATCTCATCCATCTGCTGTACCTCATCAAGCTGCTGTTGGCTGTTGCTCTGAGTTCAAATTAGACAAGAGGAGAAGCTACAGTTTGATAGTACAGGCAAGGTAAATAAGTGTATATAATTTCGTGTTGCAGCGGGATTGTGAGCGCAGTCACATGAGTAAAAGAAATGGTTGGATGCTGTTTCACTGTCTTTCTCTCTCTTCTCTGTTGCTCTTTTACTCGTTCACTGTTCTAAATGGATATGGAGAAAACCACCTTGTATCTCTGACTGACTGATAAGAGGCTCACGCCGTACAACAAGTCTTGTCCGCCGCCAAAGATGTCTTTAAACTGAACTGAGCTGCTCAACCAAGATGAAAGATGGCCATTTGTTAAGTCAACATGCTGTCAGTGGACAGCGAAAGAGAGGGAGAGATGGTGGCGGAGATAGTAAAGATAGGGTAAAGAGAATATTCACAAAGGAAGAAGATGCAGAAGGATATGTGAGTGTGAAAAAAACAGACAGAGAAAGATTTTTTTTTTTAAACAGTGCAGTAAAATACAAGTCGTGAAATGTCAGGCGCACTTTTCAAGGTTACACCCCTCGGCCGTGTCATTTCTGAGAATCTATATTGTCTCCATGCATGACATCCATTATCCACCAGCCACAGAATGATGCATCTTTTACTGCCAATGTGCAACCCTGACACTACATGTTTTTACACACACACACACACACACACACACACACACACACACACACACACACACACACACACACACACACACACACACACACACACTTAACACCTCAGAACCAGCATGAGGGCATAGGCGAACTAATGTTGCACTCTCCATACATCTTTCACACAATATAGTCACAACTGTCATCATACATCACTTCAGCGACTACAAGGCGCATGCACATACATGCAATATCAATCCATATATTCATGCCATGGTGAGAAGGCGCATATCCCCATTCTCTCTCTAACGTGTGTGTGTATAAGCACATATCAATTTCCCGACACTGTGTTGGAACTCGCTGATGGCAATGCAGTGTATTTTTGATGAATTATTGACAACGCCTACATCCAGATGCCCATGCTGCCTGACCTCACATGCACTCAGAATTTAGCATGCATCATCAAATGCATTAGGCGTCCCATTTTAGAGCTGCTCAAAATAGAAAAGGGAAGGCAAAAAATCTGGGATTTGTCTGCTTAGTTGTGTAACCTAAAAAAGGACTTTCTTCTGTCTTCTTTTTTCTCTCTCATTCTTTATTCCTTAATTTAAAATGTATTATATATATAACACAAACACGGACTAAAAAGAAATTAAAACCAGGCGCTAAATGGAAGAGGGACATAATTTAATGTAGGCTACTGACGTACAACCACATTACGCATTGTAAAGTTTTTTTATGAATACAATAGACATATTACATACCAGAGGGCCAATTCGGGGTCGGTTTTGAATCATTTACAATCCCGTAACTGTCTCCCATCTTTTAAAAGCCCAACCGAGATTGACTTGAGTTTTCGCCCGTCGCCTGTCAATTTCTCTTTCAGCTTTTATTCCTTAATTTAAAATGTATTTAGTGATACACAGAATGTGTCAAGGCCTTGGAGGCTTTAGCAAAACCCATAATTTTTACCGTTTTCTCTTTGTCTATTTATGCAAAAACCCCTGACAGCAAATCACCTGTGTTTATCTTTTGGGTGGAAAAATAGTACCCAGTAGGCAGAAATTCATTTTATTAAAGTGGCTATGTGTAACTTTCAGTTTGTATTGATTCCAGTGGCCACTTTGGACAAAAGCGGTAGTGTTTTTAATTACACTCCTGCTGTCTTAAAGGTCTTTTCTTTTTGGTGCTGTACCCACTGTATTACTGAGTTAGGTTATATAGTTGCAATGAATATTTTGCTCAGACAGAAAATCATTTATTTACAATAAGAAAATATGTTACAGATGCGTCATTGCATTTCAAGTGTTGCATTCGGTAACTTAGCCTGGATCTATCGTGAGCTAAACCGGGTAACGTTATCAATGTCACTGTATCAGAAGCCTAAGCATTAAGAGTTTGTTGTAGCAACGAACATAATAATAACTTTAATTTATATAGAGCATTTCATGAAACCCAAGGATGCTGTACACAAGAACATGGGGACAAGGGAAAAGAAAATAGTAGGCTAACACAAACACGGACTAAAAAGAAATTAAAACCAGGCGCTAAATGGAAATGGGACATAATTTAATGTAGGCTACTGACGTACAACCACATTGCACATTGTAAAGTTTTTTTATGAATAAAATAGACATATTACATACCAGAGGACGAATTCGAGGTCGGTTTTGAATCATTTACAATCCTGTAATCCTCTTAAAAGCCCAACCGAGATTGACTTGAGTTTTTGCCCGTCGCCTGTCAATTTCTCTTTCAGCTTTTAGTTCCTAATTTTATTTCCTGTTTTCTGTGAATGCCCTGTCCCAGTATCATACCTACAACAGATATCTTCTGAAATAAAATTAAAATACAATTAGGACTATGTAAAAAAATCTCCTGCTACCCTTTTACCTGGCTGGATACTTACTAACACAGGGTTTTCTGGTGTTACCCCGAAATCTGTGACCCATCAGAATGTGTGATTGTAGAGCCGGTCTACCTGCCGTGAATCATTTTAGGCTGGGCCATCTATGCAGCACAACAATACTTAATTCAGAATGGTTTGACATATTTTGCCTTTAACAAATATTGCTCCCCCCCCATGCAATTTAGATATTGCACTAGTCCATATTGCGATTTCAATTAAATTGCAACAAAAGTGTAAGTTATTGTGGCAATAAACCCTTTTCTGATTCTGATTCTGATTTTTATATAGGTTTCATTTAGGGCTGCACAATTAGGGTGAATGGTGCATACATGAACAAGCAAACAAACATATTAAACATTAATATGAAATAAACAACAAATACAGAAACAAATATATGCATGGAAAATAATTGTTGCATAAGGAAAAAGAGGCTGAATAGCTTGAGTGCAGAATGTGCAAATATAATATATAATATGTGCAAGGGAAGATGTATAGTCCAGGATGAAGGTTAGTGCTAAGTGTAGTGACTAGGGGTGGGGGAGGGGGTTGAGTGTCAGTGACCGGGGCCTTGTTGGTAAGGCTGACTGCAGAGAGGCGTGAGGTTTTGGTCCTGATGGGCCACAGCCTCCTGCCAGAGGGGAGGGGTTCAAACTGTTTGTGTCCGGGGTGAGAGGGATCGGCTACAATCTTTCCTGCCCGCCTCAGTGTCCTGGAGGTGTACAGGTCTTGGAGAGACAGCAGATTGTAGCCAATCACCTTCTCAGCAGAGCAGATGATGCGTTGCACTCTGCCCTTGTCCAGAAGTGCACCATAATTGTCTTTGACAGGTTGAACTTCTTCAGCTGCTGCAGGAAGTAAATTTTCTGTTGGGCTTTTTTGATGACAGAGCTGATGTTCAGCTCCCAATTGAGGTCCTGGGATATGACGGAGCCCAGGAAGCAGAAGGACTCCACAGTGTTAACTGTGGAGTCACCCAGGGTGATGGGGGAGGGTGGGGCTGCGTCCTTCCTAAAGTCCACAACCATCTACACTGTCTTCAGATCGTTTAGCTCCAGGTTGTTCTGACTGCACCAGGTCACCAGGTGGTCAATCTCCCACCTGTAGGCGGACTCATCCCCACCAGAGTCCAATGAGTGTCGGCCGTGAACTGCAGGAGTTTGACGGACTGGTGACTGGAGGTGCAGCGTTCTTTTCACTGTTAATCTTGTTTACTGTTACAGGTCATTTATGATCATCAGATGAAAAATTACAGTTTCAGAAAGATTTACATATAGTTACTTTAAATTCATTTTTGATGGCGCCCCCTAACTCTGCAATAACCAGACAGAATTGTGTTACAATAGAGAACTTGTTTTGATACAGCTCATCAAATAATTTATTTGTAAACAGTATTTGCATAAAGTAGTAGGCTAACGTCCTTGTTCTATCATAGGCAAACATTCACACTAACAGCCAGACAGCAGCAAAAACTGAGTCTACAGGGTCTTATTTTAGGGAAATGGGACACATTTCTTGAGCTTTAACTCTTGAATTGAATTTCTACAAACATGAAGATGTTCAGGAGAAATTGTAATGTAGCATTTTCTCAAAATGTCTTGGGAAATAACACACTATGTGCATCTGTTGTGTGCTTTGATTGTTGAATTTATCTTGTGACCATGCCTTTTTGAGGCTACAGTTTGCTATACTTTGCTTTGAAACTGCTATTTTTTTTGTGCCTGCTTTAACACCCATTGCTTGTTATTGTGGCTTGTAAATTACATAGCACTTATCAGCTTTTATGACATAGTAAAGTGTATAAACTGTCCTGTGGAATCCTACAGAATGTTGTGTTGCCTTTTGCTGTCTTTGCATGTGTTTTTTTTCTTTAAAAAAACGCTGATTGTTTTGATGTATCAAGTCGCTTTTGGTCCATCAATCCAACAGGCAAACTGATAACAAAAGCCCATTTTATAAGCACAAGAACACCTTTCTGAGTTATTCTGCAATTAATCTTCTGGCCAATTGGTTTGAAAATGTCAGCGCCAGCATTCAGTTCCTGAATGGATTGATCTACAAGCTGCAGTAGCTTTGATCTTGTTAAAATCAAGGGTTTTCTGACTTCTGGTGTGTGTTTTCCTTTTCCTTGCCAGCCTGTCCAGGGCTTTGACTACGCCAAGAAGCACATGGGTCGAACGGGTGATAAGGCTATCTCCATTACCAAGGAGACACTGGTACTGGGGCTGCCTGTACGAGATGCTCCACTGTCACTGTCATTGGATAACAAGGTCCACCAGGATGGGACCGCCAGCAAGAGGCCTCCATCTGCTGACATACACAAAGGAGGGTAAGACAGTTATTGTCTGTCTGCTTTGGGGGGCATAAAAAGAGTCAAACTTGAAGCAGCAATAATCTTTTCATCACACATTTTAGATATTTTACCTGTTATGGCTAATCATACACTGTATGCAAAAAGACAGAACAAAACCAAGGTTGCAGGGTAGACAGCATAAAGTGTGATTCAATGGAACATAACAAACTACAGGCTATAGCCCACCCAAATATGGGCGCCTGGGTAGCACACCTGGTAGAGTGCGTACACATACAGTATATAGAAGTTTACTCCTCGACAGAGCGGCCGCATGTCTTCAGCTGTCCTGTAAAAATAAGGCCTAAAATTATCTTTAAAAAAAAGCCCACCCAAATATGCCCTAAATCAACCTCTGCCCTGGTACCGGTTTCTATTGAGTTGTGAGCTTCTTTCAGTGCTTTTCTAAATGCTGCGCATGTGGCATCAAATTGATATTTTTGTTTGTCGTCAAGTTGGTAAAGATGTTTTCTAAATGCTGGACATGTGTGGTCAAATTGGTGAACACGTTTCTTTTATTTGCTTGTGTTGAGTCTATTTGCATGTTTTCTTAGTTTGCAGTATGTTGAGCTCTCAGGGCCACCATATACAAATATTGTTTGCAATAATTAGGTTTGGAAACATTACAGAACACCAAATGCATATAAAGACAAACTCAAGCTCTTAAACTATTTGTTAAGTTACAGAACAGCAAACAGTTGGCGGGTTGGCATTTGCTGTTACTGTTTGGTGTTTGAACAAACCATCATTAAAACACAACTGTAATAGATGCCAGTCAGAGTCTGGGAGAAGAGGTCACTTCAATCACACTGCTGACATTGTAATTCATAATTCATTACAAATGTAGATGTTTTGGCAAAGCCTGCTTATTCAAATCATTCATTTAGCAATGTGGTTCTGCACAGATACAGGGATAAAATAACTGGCTGATCAGACATATTGTCTTTTCGCAGCTGGAAGCCTTGTAAAGAGGAAACACAATGTTCTTGAGAAGCTGTATCAGTCAGTGAACAAGCCAGCGACACAATACCAAGCTTTGCAGCAGAACCAGACATCAGTGTTTGTTTATGCATCTCAGTGTTAAGACAAAGAAAAGCCAACAGTAAGCAGTGCAGATTCAGACAGATTAACATAATCTAAAGATAAATCCAAGAAGCTGTTTGGAAACAGTAAGAAGACAAAATGCATGTATGTAGATGCAAATTTGGATTAAGCAAATGACTAGGTTTTTAGAACTAAGGGTGTGTGGTGTGTCCTGGTTGGCTGGAAAGGTTCCATTTAAGCAAAAAGAGGCTGTGAATTATAACAGGTCAAATATGTAAATTACTGTAGAACAAATTTGTACTGCAGGTTTGACACCAGGGATTTTAGATACAACAAATGTTGTATGTAAGAACCTCACAGCAGGTTATTGAGGGGGTTATTACTCAGCATGGGGCAAGTCCCATCCACTTTTTAAAATTATTAGTTTAGACCCATTGCATTGTTTTATCCACTCAAGGCGCTTTTCAGAGCGCTGGGTCAGGGCTTCATTATCAAATCGATTCTGCTTGCTTATTTAGAAAATGCCCAAATCAATGAAACTCCATTCCACATTTCCCCTGCTACTTTGTACACAGACAGATTCTCACATAGCACGCTCACACACACAAGCTTGCTAAATGCCTCAAACGTAGTTGTCATTTAACTAAATGTTCATATTTCATTTATTTGTTATTTTGTTCACCTGTTACTTGTTTTTATGCTTCCACACCGGATGTTCTCCAAAAAAAACTGCTAAATTGTGCGGAACACCCTTAAATATGCATATAAGAAAAATCATCAGCTTCATTTTTCAGCACCAGAGGTTGCCGCTGGGGGAGGACATCCAGACTCCCGTTAAATTGTCCCACCCACATTTTCAGTGCTTCCTATGCCCACGTTACTCAAGATGATTCCCACTACCAGTTTAAATGAATCAGGCCTCATGACAGACCTGCTAGACCCGATGGAGCTAGCTATATAATCTCATGTGAACACAGGCTCGCCACTGGACAATGAAGTGTGTCACATTTTTTTTATTAATAAATATTGCACTGTCTAGCAACTGTTAGTATCCATTTACATCCACATAAAATGTGACGTCGACATCAACACGTCCGGTTTGATGTCATTTTCAATATTTCCAGATCAATACAGTGTAGAGACTAACTTTTTTCTGTTTAGAAGCAGAAAATGCACAATTTCAATGAGGACCTTCCAGAACTTTTTTAATGTAGCCGAAAACTACAGCGTCTTTGTACAATAAATCTATAACAGATGCATCCATAAATTAATTATTATTGTTATGTAATGCTCAATTTCTCGTATTGCTTCAAGATAGCGTCCTTGTGGACTCCAGTGTCTTTTCTGAGACTTTGCACAATAAGTCCATAACAGTAAAATCACAACAGAACGGTTATTTCAGCCATCTTGACTCCCAGAATGTTGTCAGGTGAGTGTTTCAACCATCAGAGGCTGTAATTAATATTGCATAGATTCTTAGAGCAGAGCTTCAGGTCATTCAGGCAGCCCTGGATGTGGAAATTATTGTGATTTGGCCTCATGATGTCTAATAGCAGACAGGAAATACATTGGAGAATGACACAACTATCTTTTTGGATAAAACCGTATGGACTTATTGGGGAATAAACTAAATAGATTTTTATTTGTGTTAGTTACAGTTCATTTTTTTGTTGGAAAACAATTCCCACATTCCAAAAGTCTTATTCATAATTATTCTCTATGTGAATTCAAGACATTTCTGTGAGATTTGATTTCTGTTTAGTTGTTAGATAGCCCAGATTGTTCATCATCATTTTCAATCATTATTACACAAGGAAACCAGGTGACCCAAATATTGGAAAAAAAATGTGTTAGACCCCAGAGGGATATGGTGACTAATGTGATTAATACATTTTGAGATAATTGGCATGGGCTGGAGCCTGCCCTCGTGGGGCCGATTAACAAAAAATGTCTGACGACACATCTAAAGGCAGTCAGTGTCAGTGTGGCTGCCTAGAACAAAGTTAGTGCTCCCCCTTGTGTCAATTTTGGCATTCTACGGGCAGACGTCAGCATCATGACAACAAGCCTTCAACCAGCTGAACTAGCTTACAGGGCTAAAAAACTATTGTATGGGCGTCCCCAGCCCCCGCTCCTATACTCCCAATAAGAAAAACATTTATCAATTATGTAATTTGGGATGGCTGTGGGACGTTAAGCAAGTGCAATTGTGAAGCCTTTTAGCATGACAATGTAATGTTTTGAAAATGACATTTGTCGCATTTTCAAAACTATGTTGCAAGTTATAGCCTACAACTAAACAGAGACTAAAACAGAGACCATGCAGACAATCACAGTGTAAATGTTCATTTAAGTTCAGCAATATGCTGATGCCGAGGAGAAGTGAGTTGCAGTAGTCCAGTCGGGAGGAGATAAAGGCATGGATGAGTCTTTAAGCAGCGGGGGGTGTGAGAGAGGGTCTATTTTATCACATGCACACAAAAAAATCAACAACTATTTGTAATGGTATGATATCGTATCGTGTATAATAGAAAATGAAATAATATGATTATTATTTAGATATTAATAGATAATGCTATCGGAACAGCATCAGAATGTTTGCTGTAATTATCTTTTTTGAGAAGTTGAGAAAATGTGCCACAAACATCATCCCACTTCCTCTTAGAGTCATAGCTCAATAAAATCGAAACTTACAGACATTATACACAATTTGCTACAACCCCAAAAAAAAGTAATACATTTACAGTGGTGTCAAATAAACATAAACACCCATACATCTTAAAAATAAATGTTTAGAAATCATATAAAAAATGTGCTCCTTAAAACTTCAGTTCTTCACTCACAGTCATCATATTCATAGCCGTGTCTGTACAGTGTGAACAAGAACTGCTAGTAGAAAAGCAGCATGACTTTCCATGATTCAGATTTGCCAAAATTGTCAAATTCATGTTTAGACTTTTAATCTCAACATTAATCATCAGTAACCTTTCCCTGGTGTTGCACAGGTGTTATTTTTACATGAAGTTTAACCCAGGCAACATTCGCAACATAACAGTTGAGGGAAAATTGACAAAAGTGCATGCCAATCGGCAAGAGAGATTTTCATATTTGAGCAAATAGGTTTCTCTTTTTTCATTGATAAAATGGACCAGTGCAAATCTGACTTTTATTTTCCTTTTTAAATTTACAATATTTCTACCGAGACCATTACTACTGTAGTTACAGTACACAGCTTTTATTGAAAAATAATAATAATAATAATAATAAAATTTGATTGAAAAATAAGACAAAAGATGCAAAACATAGTATAAAAAGACAAATAAAAGCCAATAAAAAAACACGTAAAATAAAAATATGCAAATAAAAATAATAGCAATAAAAAGCGATACAAAATAAAAATATCAAATACATTACGCTTTATTATAGTTAAAATACCATGTTATATATGTTATTTTGTATATTTTGTGAGCATCTATACTCCTACAGTTCATATACGGTAAAAGGAGTATAAATAGCAGAAAATAAGGCAGTCCAGATGATTTCATAGAGCTTTCTCAACCACTTCCTTAGCAAATCTGAATACAGATACACCCATTGGATAGCTGTTTCAAAGGTTTTTGCCTTTTATTCAGGAAATTACAAACCCAGATTCACCTAATTAAGCCCAGGTGATTCTGTGGTTAAATAAAATTTTTGGATGAATGATTTTCTCCTAATTTTCAGTAAAAAAAGAAACTGTCCTTTCATTACCAATAATTATCAGTATTGGATTTTATACTCCCTTCAAAATGTCAAGCCTCTGCTCGCGCCCACACACATTTTTTAAATATGCAGATGACATTGAATTAGATGGTTTTATTCTTGCTGCAAAATTCTGCATCTATTATGTAGTGTGCAGATAATTATCTACAAGAAAATGTATGCAAAATAAATTGTCTTTAGAAGAAACAAGTCAGAAGTCCCCCTGACACATAATAATAATGAGTCATTAGAGAAGAAAACATGATTTAGCAATGTTGGTACCTTACTTTTACTGTAAGAAAATGTCACACAGAATATTATTTCAAAAGTGAGTGTTTTGGAGTTGTTTTAGAGGTCTGTGTTTTCATAGTGTTATTAGAAGCATGCTCTGGGACGAGACCCACTGATCAGTTACAAGCTTCGAACCTCTATTCTTATTTTTACCAAAAAAAAGTCATAAAATCCTATTACTGACCTAAACTATCAACTGAACAGATTATAATTTGTCCTCACAGGCACTGATAACCTAAAGTGAATTACACTGGTTTACTGGACACTGTATGTCTGAGATAACATTACAAAGATGGAAGATGGATATTGTGGAATTTAGGGTGCATTTGATGCTAATAATCTTCATGTTTTATGCTACTTGTCTCAACATGGCATTTAATACAGCGATACAGCTTTTTCCATATAGTTTTAGCTGTATTTTTTAACTACTCAAGGTTCATGTGATCTGTGATCTATGTGCACTAATCTTTGTTACTGTGTTCTATTTTTTATGCATGAGAGACAAATACGTTTTTTAACCATCCGTCCTAATCACAGTTTTAAATGTATTTACCAAAATGTGCAAAACTGTCTTATTCCCAATATATTTAACTAGGATTATGAGTTATAATCTATGCTATGCATGAAATTAAAAAACATTAGAAAAAAAATTATGAAAAATATTTTTTTAAACTTCCATTTCAAGACATTTTCTACTACAAGCTTCACCCACACACACACATTCAATGGTGACATCTTTCCTTTGGCAAGTTTTGAGCCATAAATAAGATGCATCATGCCTCCTCTCACAGAAATGAAAATTCTGAAACACACACACACACACACACACACACACACACACAAGACAGTGCCACATATTTACACACCACTAAACGGAAATGCATAGTGGTGGGATTAGTTGTGCTTTGCTTCTTGAGGACGATAAACACATTTATATTTATAACCCTGGCTATAGCCATGTCAGAGGGAGCCATTCAGTGTAACAATGATGACAGATAAAAATGCTGGAAGGGCTGGCATCATTGACATATATTTAATGGACCAATAGATCCCGTTGCTCTGGACGGAGACCAGTGAAGGCTATTAGAAGTACTTTTGCGGTGATCCCTTGCTTTACTGCGCAGCCTCCAACTGACGGAGACAACGTAAATGTGACGTGAGCAACGTGTCTGAAAGTTGTAAGTCTTCTGGTAGCTGTGCCAAGAGAAATCTCAATCATTCCCAATCTTACAGAGACGGAAAGCGTAGGTATATGTAAGGAGATAACATAAGCACAGGCTAATTATTGCTAACTAACATGCTAGTTAACATTAGTAATTAAACCTAAACAGCTAATGTAAGTCGAAACTGCCTGCAAGCTTCTCCTGTACTATACGGTAATTCCACTTGGTTATGACACAATCGTTAGCCTATTTTTACAAAAACGTCTGCTATGGAGCCATAACGTGAGGTACAAGGTAATGGAGCCTTTTATACATTGTCGTGTTTCTTTAGAACTAAACAATGGACAAATAGAGTCGCTTCAAACGCTTCAGATGTAAAGTTATTCGCAGTCAAGTGACGTAAAAAAAAAATGGTGGTCAGTGGAATGCTAACAGGAGGTGATACCTTTGTAGCAACAAAATGGCGCCATCGGAGGTTCGAGTTCTGAAGCGAAGCTTACCCCCTTGGCTGGCATAGTGCAATAATCAACTGTATATATTGTTATGAGAATGACTCCAAATGACTCGTAAGATGTATAGGCTAACAGTTCATTTCCTAACATAAGGTGTGCTAGTAAAGGAAAGGCTGGCTGGCAGTGGGTTGAGTGGGGCTTACCTGGAACCGCGACCTCAGCTACAGGGGCAATACCAGGATTTTTTAAGTGGGGTGGTACAGGAGGGGACCAATAATCAGTCAGGGGGGAGGGATTTTATCAGAATACAGCATAGCAAATCAGCTTAGAAATATAGGAAATATTGGATAGGATAGAACAACATAATGTTATTCTGCTAAATAAAACATCATATAAAATATCACATCACATTAAATATCACATTAATTATTAATTTGGGCCCGAGCGCCGACAGCGGCAAAGGCCCTATTGAAACTAAGGGACTGTTCGTTATTTATTTAAGGGGCCACCGCAGGAGTTTTGGGACCTTTAGCCAAAAAAGACATGACCCTCCCCTCACCAGTAAAAACATTTCTATGACCCTCCAAAACAATTTGGAAAAAAGGCATGACCCTCCCCCAACAATGTATTGATACCTTCTGTAGTGGTTTGCACTTGGCAAATATATACAGATTCCCATTTTTTTTTTACAGCCATGACATACTGGACTAAACCTCTGCATTCTCATCTGACGCATCACACTCCTCTGTTATGGTGTGGGGGCCATTTCGGTAGATTTACACCCTAATGTTGTTGTGGAAACACAGTAAGCATGGAAAATAAATGCACACTTCCTGCATTAATGCATTATTTCAAATACTAAGTTACTCCTCTAGTAAACTAGTATTCACATGAAATAAAACAATAAAACATTGAGATCATTCAGCAAGGCACTCTGGGTAACATTCAACACACAAACTGGTTGCTATGGACTCGTCACTAGGCTTCCTCCACTTCGCCGTTTAAACAAAGTGGAATAAACATATAAAAGTCCAAATCTACACAAAACCCACAATCAATTAGTAAGCTGACATCAAATGTGGCATTTAGGAAACATTTATTGCAACCTTGGCATGGTAAGATGTCCAGATAGTGCAACAGTCATTTTCGTTTTTTGCGTCCTGCTGCTCGCAGCAGGACTAAAGCAGTATATGAAATCAGATGTATTACCTACCACCATTTAGTTGTTTTGTGTTATTTAAGATATTTATAAAATATCTGATCTTGCCAGACGTAATTATATTCCACTCATTTTTTAAACAATGCAATTATCCGTTTCAGCCACCAGGAGGGCAGCTCCCCCTACCCCACAGCAAACTCATGGTTCAGACCCATCTGGTAGCGGGGTCCGAGACTAAGAGCTACATGGAAAAATTTGCATCAAACAAGCCACTTTGAAATGTTGCTGTTTCATGAATACAAAAGTTGGGTGACCCTCTCCCTCTGGACTGAAAAATGTTGGATGACCCTCTCCTCAATAAAGAATAAAAAGACATGACCCTTCCCTATTATCCTCCGGTGGTCCATTCCATAAATACCGAACGGTCCCTAAAGGAATTCTTCCTTCTTTCTTTTTTTTCCGGGAAAATGAACCGCCTTTTTGAGGGGCTTAACATACTCAAAAACTCATCAAAATTGGCACTCGCATCAAGCCTGGTGAAAATGTATGTATTTTAAGGGTTTCGGGAATAGGCGCACAAAAATGGCTCGCTAGCGCCCACTACAAAGTTTTAAAAATTGAGCCCCTGCAGAATGTTTAACGTAGACCAACGCAACGTGGTACACATATGTAGCATGTCAAGACATACAACAAAGCTCATTGGAGCCATACCCTTAACGCAACAGGAAGTCTTTCATTTTGAATTGAAATTTCGAAATTAGTGCGATTTTGGCCATTTCCACGTCGTACTTTAACAAACTCCTCCTAGAGATTTCATCCGATCGACTTCAAATTTGGTCTGTGCCATCTTAAGACATTATAGATGAAAAGTTAATAAAAGAATTGTAATGGTGCAAGTTATAGAGGACCAACTTCCTGTAAGGGGCCATCGAAACAGGAAGTGGGTGTAACTTGAGTGTACATTGAATATTGTTGAAATTGATAGAGAGTGTGGCCAACTCAAATCATGTGCGCCATATTGGAGACCAACGTCAGATGACTCTACAGTGTAACCCTATGGGTCGAATATGCTATCTTGAAATAAATTGCTTATTTTCACCATAAACGGGCATATACATGTTATTATCAACGTTTGCCAATATGTAAAAGGCGCTTGCGGAAATATTTCAGTGTAAAAAATGCCCATTGTAGTGAGTGACCAGTTGCCTAATAAGTCTCTAAGCAGTGTTTACCTTTCTAATGTCCGCTAGCATACGTACAGGCTAACTATAGCCAGTTAGCTTTGTGTGTAAAGTAACAAAAAGCCACCCATCTCGTAGGAGCGTAGCTTTTCATTCAATAAAATTATGGTACAAAAGGTGCACTAATATCACAGGTCTTATGTTGACAACATGGAAGCAGATATAGGAAACTCCAAAGGCAGTGTAATATTTACCTAGCAGGCTAGGCTAACGCTGTTGCGCTAATGTTAGCAAACATCGGCGTAGCTGTCTAAACTTGTGAAAAGCCGAACAACATCCCCGTCCAACCTGTGTTTCACTTTCCCTCCAATATTATTATTAACATAATAAAGACACCTGGACTCAGAAGTTAATGAACATGCTTTATTATGCCTCAATGGTGCAAAAATAACTTCTGTAATAAAATAAAATAAAATCTGTAACAAAATAATAGCTCTCTTTTAAAATAAATAAATATATAATATAAATAACAAATATAAAATAATGTTCTAAATATGACCTCTTCTGTGTTAGAAAATCCAGCTTCAACAAAATATCTCTTAATACCTTTTCAATGTAATAACATAAATAATAAAGACACTGAAACATATGTGCCAGCTTTGCACACGGTGCACTCCGCCTCCCACTTGTCCGGTCCCGACCTGGACGGTACGTGGGACATTTTTTTTGCTGTTCAACTGTGAAGCTGCACTAGTCTTGTTTTATGGTTGTGCGCAGGCTCCACGCAGAGCTTTCGCCGTTCCCTACGTAAGTGTCCTGATGTTTATACTTGTGCATTGGTGTGTGTGTCGAGCCGGGATATGTGTGGGGAGTGGGTGATAGAGCGAGGGAGAAGTGAGAGTGATGGCGAGTGAGTACGACTCTAGAGTGTCTCCCCTGTGTTTTCTGACCACGGTGGGAAATCTTTAGCAGGAAACGCTTCAGCATTTTGTGTGCAATGCTGCTCCGCTGTCTGCTCTGGTCCCTGTGTACGTGCGCGTCGCAGAGCCGCCCACAAGGTAGCCTCTCGGGAATTACGTCACACAACAAAATACTAGTAGTATTGTGTGCAAAGCGCCACTCAATTTAAGTACACGCTTAATGGTCCCATGGAAAAAAAGTGAAAACCGGACATTTTCATGAATTTATAAAACCCCCTCGGACGCCCCGGACATTAAGTAAAAAGTGGACATGTCTGGGCAAAAGAGGACGTTTGGTCACCCTAATTTAGGTACATGGAGTTCTAGCGAAAAAGCTAACGCTAGCATAAGGCATGGCTAACTTCAAACTTCATTCATTTCTTAAGCAGTGTTAGAACTTTTTTGACAGCATGGTACACATTAACGATGGTAATACTATATTTGTCCTATGTAAGTTGATATCATATCGAAGAGAAAAATTGACATTCACCTCACACAATAATGAACAGCTCCCATACTTTTCACCTTTTTGGTTCACGGGGGGACTTGTGAAATCTTTTGCCGCTTCCCTGTCTTTCATTGCAGCCAAACGCGAAACAGTTGGGCATTTTTTCAGTGATTTATGTCATTTTTTAAATAATTTATTACATTTTTCCACTATTCCCTGCACTATGTCAATGGGAATCAGATGAATGTTGGTATCCAACATGGAGTCCACGAAACACGTGATCACCTCGGAACCAATCGCATATAGGGATAGCTCAGAACATTCGATTCCCTAGGTCACACAATGTTTCATTGTTCTACAGAGAGAAGACGATAATTTATACAGCTCAATTGAGTAAGGCCTCACTAAGCCTACATGAGTCCCAAGGCAAATTAGCTCAGTAACGTAGCTACAGTAAGCCAAGTTGGCTAGCATTTGTTTTAGATAATGTTAGCACTTAGCTAACGTTAAATGATAAATTTGTTTCAGGATTTGTACTGCAGAGCATGAATCCAATTTGCCCACTGGGATATGTTGGGTAACTTAGCTAATAAGCTAGTAACTAACATAACGAAACAACAAACTATGATCAATACTTAAACTTTATTAATCTTGTAGGAATCTGCTGTGGAGTGGTTTGTGTTTCCTCCAAAGTGTAACGTTAGCTGTACTGAGCTGTCAGTCAAACATACTCCAAAAACTCATTAGCCAATGGGGATGCACCCCTGTCGCCCACGCAAGAGGTTTGGGCCAGAATTGCAAACAAAGACTTTGGAAGCGCAAACGAGAAAGCTGGGAGCAAAACTGCAAACGTGATGGAGAGAGCAAAAGACTGATCATTGAGAAAGAAGCAGAGGGAACTGTAAACAAAAAGACATAATATCAAACAAATAACATACCAATAGTTCAGACTACACAAATGTTTTGTTTGCAAATTTTAAGTTTTACCTTTGAGGTGAAATGCTTTTTGCTTGAGAAAGTGATATTTGTTTGATACTTGAGAAGTTTTGCTTGGAATTAAAGTCACAAAAATAATCCCATACATCTGACATATTGTGATTACTTAAATATTTAATTTTGATAATTTGTCTGCACAAGTTATTTAATGTTGTCTTGTATTTTCTTAAAACAGTGAGATAATTGTATTCTATGTAAATTAATTCAGATCTACGCCAGCACCAAATCCCCTCTCCCATATCAACTCCTGTCTGTCAGCTATTAAAACCTGGATGCAACACAACTTCCTCAAACTCAACAGCGACAAAACAGAATTCCTCCTCATAGGCTCCAAATCCACACTCAGCAAAACCAATAACCCCACTCTCACCATCAACGGAACCATTGTCTCCCCATCTCCACAGGCCCGTAACCTTGGCGTTATCTTTGATTCTACCCTCTCCCTTGAGCCTCACATCCGTCAAGTCATTAAAACCTCCTTCTTTCACCTCCGCAACATCGCCAAAATCAGACCCTCTCTCAGACCCCCCGCTGCTGAAAGACTCATTCACGCCTTCATCTCCTCCCAACTGGACTACTGCAACTCACTTCTCCTCGGCATCAGCTCTACCAACATCAACCGACTCCAACTGGTCCAAAACGCATCCGCCCGACTCATCACCCGCTCCAAATCCTGGCACCACATCACTCCAGTCCTAAAACAACTCCACTGGCTTCCTATCTCCCACCGGATCACCTACAAAATCCTGGTCCTGACCTACAAAGCCCTCCACCATCTGGCCCCCTCATACCTCACTGACCTCCTCTCCCCGTACCAACCCTCAAGGTCCCTCAGATCCACCTCAGCTGGTCTCCTCTCCATCCAAAAATCCAACCTCTGCAGTTTTGGGGACAGAGCATTCTCTAGGGCAGCTCCCAGGCTCTGGAACTCCCTCCCTAAAAATCTTCCAGTCCCACCTCAAGACCCATCTCTTCACCTCTGCCTATCCGTAGCCCCACACCCCCCCTCCCTTTTCATCTGTGCCTGAATCTTGTTTTGTTTGGTTTGTTTTGTTTTGTTTTGTTCTGTTTTTGTAATCTACCTCCCCTGTAAAGCGACTTTGAGTCTATGAAAAGTGCTATATAAATTAAATTTATTATTATTATTATTATCTGCGCTCTCTGTTTCAAGATGCTTATTGAAGACCTAAATCAAGCGGAGCTGTATTAAAAACAAAATCAATTATTTCAGCTGCAGATTGTCTGAGGAAAGAGAAAAGTCCAGACTGAATGATGAGCACGGATGAAAGTGGATGAATGAGAGCATTTATTCTGCTTACTGCATCCCTGAGAGAGCTACAGTGTGTGAGGCATGACTAAAAATGAGAGGCAGAGAGATGAACATCACTTTCCAGCGGTGGGATTATTGGTTCTGTTGTTCTTGTCTCTGGCCTTCCCACACAGATTTACATGGAATACACACTGTATTTCTCCCTCCATCCCTCCGGCTCTTTACTTAATACCAAATTACTTTTACTGAATCAGCCAGCCATTGACCGTTGCTCACTTTGCACTCTATGTCTCTGTGTGTGTGTGTGTGTGTGTGTGTGTGTGTGTGTGTGTGTGTGTGTGTGTGTGTGTGTATATGTGTTCACACAGACAGGGTGTTTGCCTCGCCTGTGGCTCCGTAATGTCCGCTCTCGCAGATTTGTGCATCTCACACCACCTGTAGACAGGCCTGTCACCTTGTGTAGCTGCTGTGGCTTACATGCCTCAAAGGCTGTGTGTGTGTGTGTGTGTGTGTGTGTGTGTGTGTGTGTTTGTGTGCTTGTGTATTCTGTATTTGGTTTTCGTGCCTGGTATGTCTGAGGCCATAACAAACAATGTATGTCTTCATACATTTTTCTGCATGAGTGTATTGACTAAGAGTCAAGTGTGTGTGTGTGTGTGTGTGTGTGTGTGTGTGTGTGTGTGTGTGTGTGTGTGTGTGTGTGTGTGTGTGTGAGAGACATATATGCATACTGAGCTTTTTCCATCAAGGTCCTTGGCTGCTGAACAACCTGCCCATCAAAATCAGGATTGTTGCTGCTCTACTTGTCCTTTACATTTGTTCTGTATGTCCCTACATGTTCTATGCATTCATAAACATTGTTTTGTAACAGGATTCATTTTATTAATAAAAACACAAATACAATAACTGCATCCTAAAATTATTATCATTCCGAAATTTGACAAAGAGCAACAATGTACAGTAAAGTACAATAGTACATAGGCACATGACAATTTTGTATTCATATTATGCTACTATAATATACTATCAATCCAGGCTACAGTCAATTATATTATTTATGCATGTATGTTGCTTTACCTAAAATAAGGGGGCTCCCTTATGTTGCTTGCCTCCTGTTCCTCGCTCATTTTCAGGTTGTGGTTGACAACTGGCGGGGTCTGCATTTTTTGTTGTATGACTTGATTACCATTTATCGTGATTGGTGGTTCACTGTGCATGCAGAGCCTGTATGTCACACTTCAAAAAACTCTTTCTATCCAAGAACACTTAAATTGGTGTAAATTACGTTGTATCAGACACAGACTTCTCTTGTAGATTGGTGTTACGCTCTAGCTTTGCGGCCCTGAACCGTAGTTGAGAGAGACCCCTGTTTTTTATGCTAACTCAATTAGCTTTACCCTAACTCGTAGCTGCTATCTAGCTTTTAGTCTGGCAACTCTGCTCTGAAGAATGGTCAGGAGACGTCGTGATGATGTTGCATTAAACAGGTGCCTTTTTTTTGCAGCGAACACAAAAGACTGTCTATTGTAGCTTCACTACCCATGGAATAGCACGCGCTTCATGTGTCTGTGGTCCTGACGCTTAAGTACTTTACTACACATGGGAGAGCCTCACTTCCCATAACAAATGCCAGACCTCACATACACATGATTCCTACATGACCACCTGTCTTAAAGGGGAAGGGTAGGCTGGTAACATTAGTCATGGAAAATGAAAACCGTGCAAATTTTCCTTTTGTATCTGTGGTAGAATTACGAACTCATGCTGTGTAAGTTGAGACGGTGGTACCCTAGGTCTCACTCAGGTCAGTGTCCAACATAACAACATAACCTGTCTCAGGCAGAGTAGTAGTTCAACTCTATATCTCCATAGATGATGGGAGACGTAGCAGCTGTATGATAAAACAAGTGCTGCCTTAGCAGCTGTATGATAAAACAAGTGCTGCCTCAAGCGCTCCCAGGTCAGTGGGGGAAGTTAACACACAACTCACATTCATATGCACACACCTAACATTCATACACACAGATGTAACGCACACAAAGAATCACTGGATAAGATGTTCTTTAACTCAGACATGTGACTTCTTACGTAGGTAAGAATAGTTGTAAATAATCAAATAACATCTTCACACATGCACAGTTGGGTGAAGAAGGACCTTACTTCTAAATATTGTACGTCCAGCATGAGTTTATATACTCCTGCAGGAAGACAGGCATTTTAGAGTCGGGATGGCATACACAACACTACGCTGTGGTTAAATTGTACTGCTCAATACTAATTCTCCTTGATCAAGATTTCATCGTATGTTTCTGTGTAAGTCATCTAACCAGACTCGAGCTGCTCCTGAGTTTTTACGTAACAGTATCAAGCAGCAAAAAATGTGCCAATGTAAATGTAATGCCATGTGACTATTGCACATGCGCACATTCAACCCAGTCTCACGGGAGTTTGTGAAATGGTCACATAGTTTAATCTTTTGATCTTTTGAAAAAGTCCTAAATTTGCTCAGGTATTGTGTTTTTGGTCTTAAATAATTTTAAACAGGTCTTAGGTTTCCTCCAATGCATATTGAAATGCTCCGCAGCGTTTTACAATGTTTTTTATTTTGATTCTGTGGAGATATAGTTCTTTCTTTCCCTAGTCCAAATAAGCCTACAAATGAGGCCAACATGCAACTTATATGGGGACTTCCGGTTATGGCGTCTTAGTGAGAAGCTGCATGTGCGTGAGGCTCGCTGTTAAATCCTTTGAAACTATCCTTAACTTGGACCAATAAACATAATTCTATTTGACCCACGTGCTTCTACTGGACAATATGCCACCAAAAAATATTGGACACGGGTAATGCTAGCAAAATACCGCTGGATATTTCCAATGAAGCCAATACACGGGAGGCATCGGAGACTCCAGAGGCACCCGAAACACCGGAGATGCCGGTGGCGCCGAATCCGACAAACAGTGACCTTCTCAAGGAAATTCTGTCGTTGAAAGGTGACATGGCTAAACAATCTACAGACATGCTGAAAGCAATTAACGATATAAAAGGTATATACAGTTACACTCTCAAAGAATCAATGAGACGGAGGAGCGAATCTCACAAACAGAAGATGATGTAACCCCTCTTCAAGGCAAAGTTAAAATACTGGAGAAAACAGAGGAGACTCTTTGCGACAGCATTACAGAGCAAGAAGACAGGAGCAGACGCTCCAACTTGAGAGTGGTTGGGCTACCCGAAAAATCGGAGGGCTCAGATATGTGGTTTTCTGGAGAAGTGGCTCCGAGATACACTGGGTGAAGGTTTCACCGTGCCCGCCATCATAGAGAGAGCACACAGGATCGGGCCTTTTACCCCTAAATCTACATCGCCACGGATGGTAATAATGAAGTTTCTGAACTACCGGGACCGGGAAACAACCCTGAGAACCGCCAGGAAGATGACGGAGGATTAACGAGTTGCTTTTTTCCCTGACCTCTCCGCGGAGACACGCAAACTGCAGCAGCGCTTCAACGGTGTGAAAACCCAGCTTCGTGCACTGAATATTCGGTATGGCATGCTGTATCCATCCCATCTGATCATCACGCACAATGACAAACGCAGGATTTTTAAATCGGTTGCTGAGGCTGAAGAATTCGTTCAGGAAATAAGCTCCCAGACTTGTGGCGACTCCGAGACTTAAACTAAGCTTCTCCTGCATGGAGCCACTGACGAGTAATGGCCATGTAAATGGACAAAATTCAACGGATAATTTAGTAAGTTGCCTTATTGTTAAAATACGTTACTGGCATGATTGTCTTAAGGTATGTTTTTTATTTTTATTTTTGTATTAACGCACTGGGTGCACGTTTATGTGCGTCAAGTTTTATTTTGGTTTGAACATTTCTACTACAGCTAGCCCATGTGTGGCTATGTTATGTGTGCAGATTTACACGTTACCCACTATGTGGATAAAACGGTTTATATAACCCAAGTTCCTAGTCTTAAAGGGTTTAGCATCACATTTCGTTTGGGAAATGTGTGGGGTTTTGTGTTAAGGGGCTCACTAGTTGGAATGTAAGAGGTCTGAACAAAATTGTCAAGCTTAAACAGGTGCTGGGCAGAATTAAACAAATGAAGAGTACAGTTTCTTACAAGAGACACACTTGGTAGATGAAGATGTGAATAAGATTAGATCTAGGTGGCCTGGTCAGGTATTCTCCTCTAATTTTACGACTCATGCAAGAGGGGTCATAATATTGATTCATAAATCCGTTCCATTTGATCTAAAAGATAAATATTTGGATCCATCTGGGAGATTTATTATACTTAGTGGAACTATAATCTCTACATTAGTCAACTTGGTATGTTTATACGCCCCCAATGGGGATGATCCTGCCTTTTACCAACATTTCTTTTTAACTATGTCAGCTTATAGGAGCCTGTGCATCATCGGAGGAGATTTTAATTGTGTGATGCATCCTGCAGTAGATTGTTAATTTAGTGGAGATTTGGAGACAACTTTATCCGAGCAAGATTGAGTATTCATGTTTTTCTGTTACCTACAAAACGTACTCTCGGATAGATTTATTTTTGGTTTCCTCTGGTCTGGTATCTATGATTCAGAATTGCTGGTATGAGACTATACTACTCTCTGACCACGCCCCAATTATCTTATCAATTAAGTTTCCCAATTATTATTCATCTCCACTTCCATTTCGGTTTCAAGCTAAATGGCTGAAGTCCGTAGAATTTGAGAAATTTCTTGAAGAAAAAATAACGGAATATTTTAATTTTAATACAGACCAGACCAGGGCATCAATAAAATGGTAAGCATTTAAAGCCTATATAAGGGGAGAAATAATGAGCTACACTTGGCATAAATCAAAAATATATCTAAATAAATTGAAAGACATTGACAAGCAAATAAAGGAACTGCAGGACCAGCTATATTACTGTGATGACACTGAAAAATATAAAAAGCTTCTCATATTAAAATCTGAATATAATGAACTCACTACCAATAAAATAGCAACTAGTTTAATGTGGTTGAAACAGTCATACTATGATCAGCGTGAGAAGGCAGGAAAACTCCTGTCTTGGAGGCTTAAAAAAATACTGACAAGTAGGGCTATTAACTCAATTGTACTTGACAATGGAGAGAATTTAGTGGATCCAAAATGTATAAATGATGCTTTTGCAGAATATTATGAAAATGTATATAAATCCCAATATCCAGATAATATGGATAAACAGGATCAGTTTCTGGACCAACTTCAATTCCCAACCTTGTCAGAGGAGATAAAAAATGATTTAGATGGAAAACTGAGCATTCAAGAACTTAAGGAGGCACTCACCCATGTGAATACAGGCAAAGCCCCTGGCCCTGATGACCTGCCTATTGAGCTTTACAAGAGATTTTCAGATAAATTATTACCTCATCTACTTGAAATGTATAATGAGTCCTATGAGAAGGGTATTCTACCCCCATCCTTAAGATTGGCAGCCATTTCACTTCTGTTAAAACCATAAACCCAGGTAAAGCCCAGACAGATATGGGCTCATACAGGCCTATATCCTTGATGTCATGTGACACCAAAATACTATGTAAGGCTCTGGCTCAGAGAATTGAACCACATATTCCTAACTTAATTTCGAACGACCAAACTGGATTTGTTCTTTTCACAATTCCCGCCGATTATTGAATATATTATACGAAAAACAATTTGCCATGGATCACGCCTTTTTGTCATTAGATGCCGAAAAGGCGTTTGACAGGATCGAATAGTGTTATCTTTTTGGGACACTCAAAAGATTTGGCTTGGGAGAAAAATATTTGAACTGGATCCAATTGAGCCCATAGCCAAAGTTGTAACAAACAGCCAGTTATTGAGACCTTTTAGCCTATGTAGATCGACACGACAAGGATGCCCATTATCACCCCTTCTTTTCTTGTTTGCTATCGAGCCACTCGCTATGGCAATACGTAATTCCCCTGATATTACTGGTATTCAAATCGGAGGAACAGAACATCTCTTGTCTCTTTTTGCAGATGACGTCGTTTTGTTTTTAACTGATCTAGGGAGGTCTTTTCCAGGCTGTTGGCCAAATTCTGAAGGTGTTTGGTGAATTCTCAGGATATAAAATTAATCAAAAGAAGCTCCCTGTTAATGCCGAACAAAAATAACCCTACAATACAAACACAATTTACATGTACCTATGAAGACTTCACTTACCTGGGAATTAAAATAAATCCTGACATAAAGAAGATTGTATCTATTAATTATGATCCCTTAGTAAAAAAAGGTATTGGACTCCTTAGAAAGATGGGGTGGGATGCCAATTTCTATGATAGGTCGCATTAATATTATTAAAATGTCCATTCTCTCAAAATTCTTATATCTTTTCCAGTCCATCCCCTTACACATTCCAGCCTCCTTCTTTTCTTCCTTGAATAAAACCCTTACCAAATTTATATGGAATAGTAAACACCCCAGGCTGCGGCTCTCCCTTCTATATCTGCCCTATGACCGAGGGGGGCTTAGATTGCCTAATGTCAACTTGTACTATTGGGCAGCTCAACTTTGTGCTGCTACTTATTATTTTTCTATCACTGATGCACCATCTTGGATACACATTGAGAACAATACATTGAAGCTACCTTTGACATCGTATCTTTATGCAGCCGAAATTAAACAATTATTAAAAAACACGAAAAATCCTTTTCTCAAAAACACTATCAATCTGGCACCAATCTCATGCTGCCTTGTTGGAGGTATCTAAGCTCTCATGCTTGTCGCCAATTTGGGGAAATCATAGATTTAAACCAGGAAGAGCAGACATGGGGTTTAGAATTTGGCTGAATAATGGCTTGAATAAAATTGGGGACCTATATAGTGAAGGAGTATTGATGTCTTTTGAGCAATTGGAAAATGAATATGGTTTGCACAAAAAACATTTTTTTAAGTACTTACAGGTCAGAAGTTTCATCACTACCCAACTAAAGTCTACTGTGAAACCCCCACTCTCCACTATAGAGAACATAGCTGTTAACCATCATCAGAGTAGAGGTCTGCTTTCCAAATTTTACAATATTTTACTACTTTTCTCAAAAGAAAGATGTCTTTCATATTTACAAGCATGGAAAATTGATTTATAAACAGAAATTTCAGATGATGAGTGGAACAATTCTTGCCTGTTGGCAAGGTTTAGATTGCTGCAGTACAAATGGTTATTTAGAACCTATATTACTCCTGTAAAACTTCACAATTTTAATTCTAATATTCCTGATGTATGTGTAAAATGTGGTGTTGACAAGGGCACTCTTCTTCATTGTATGTTGCAATGTCCGGAACTTCAGATTTTTTGGAAGGAGGTTACTACATTTATTTCCCATTTGATTGAATGTAACATGCCTATAGACGGTAAACTCTGCTTACTGCACATTTTTCCTAATGGTTTTGAAGGGACCACAAAAAAGAGGAAGCTTGTTAGTTTCTGTTTATTGAAAGCTAAGCACGTAATCGCTCTGAACTGGAAGGACACAGAAAGACCAAAGATAAACCAGTGGATTAAACTAATGTCTAGCAACCTGGCACTGGAGAAACTGACCTACATTGCGAGAGGAAAACTTAAAGATTTTAAAGATATGTGGTTGCCTTTCTTGCGCCTTGTAAAAGCATGTGACATGTAAACTATACTTTTTGTTGGTGGAGTGAGCATGGGGTTCTAGGGTGGGGGGAGGCCTTGTCTTTTGTTTTTTCCTTTTTATTTTTTCTTTGTATATTTTTTCTTTTGAATGTTTGGAAAACGTTTTAAAAATTCAATAAAGATATTTGTGAAAAAAAAACAAACATGCAACTTATATTGCAGCCAATTAGCTTTTGTGTTATTGAGTCTCCTTCTGATTGTAAAACAGACATAAAATGGATTTAGTTTTTTAGCTATGGGGAAGTGCAAATTTAGCAATACTCGGTTTGCTAACAACGTATTTGAAGCCCACTGCTTCCTATGTAAGAAAGGAATTCATTTTGTGACTCTGCATTTCTGTCGTAATATAGGTCTTAAATTGCATTCATAATGCTCTTTAAAAGGTCTAAAAAAGTCTTAAATTTGACTTGGTGTAACCTGCAGAAACCCTGTATAATATTACATTGTGCAATTGATGAACGTTAATAGCAAGAGACTAAAGGGGAAAAAACATCAGCATAATTTTTGATTGTTTGATTTAACATCACACTGCATCATTAGTTTTCAATTACTTGTTTGAAATAATTTGGGGTAACATATTAATTATTATATTCAGAAGATGATCATCATATCAATCACTGGAGTTATAGCTAGTAGCCATCCTACATATTTTCATAAGTAAGAAGGGACGAGATTAAGGAAGCCTTTTTAAGTAATTAGAAGAACAAGCAGATTGTTGGTGAGGTTTTTTCTGACAGAGCAAGATGTATATAGCTTTGTGTGGGTATATGTGTACATATACACCATGGGGCACACTGCTATCCTCAGCCTACTGCACAAAGACACAAGTCATTTTGCATATTTTGCTGAAATAGAGAGCTTTATGCAGTGGTGCAATGCCAACCATCTTATTCAACCATTTCAAAAACTGAGGAAATGGTCAAGACATGGGTCAGTGGGTATCAGTCGTCATAAATGATGAACCAATCAATCAAGTCTGCTCCTATATGTACGTTGGCGTTCATTTGGACAACACCTTTGGGTGGAAGGCCCGTGTTGAAAGTGTGTTATAATTTACAGCAGAGATTATACTTTTTTCTAGTGGTGGTGACGGCGCAGTGGATATAACACATGCTTTTGGTGTGGGAGAACTGGGTCCAATTCCCACTGCGATACATCAACCAATGTGTCCCTGAGCAAGACACTTAACCCCTAGTTGCTCCAGAGGTGTGCAAACTGTGATATATAGCAATTGTAAGTCGCTTTGGATGAAAGCGTCAGCTAAATGACATGTAATGTAATGTTTTTATGCACATTCAGGGTGAATCAAAGGATTTATGTTATACCTGTATTACAGATCATATTCATATTGGGATGTCAGAAAGGATGGCAATATCTCAAAATATTTTATTTAGCTTGCTTGTCAGGTGACTGCAATGAAGGTTGTGGAGAGAAATGGAAATCAGTCTCTCCAGGCAAGCACAGAGAATATTGTCTGATCCACGCCAAGTATGACCTCTGAACCTTCAACCCAGTACATGTTTGAAGGCTTGTCATTTAGCAACAGGAGGGGCTACACACATGTTCAACTCCTGTTTTTCTGCTGTGAATGGGCTTTATTCCGTTTCAGATTGCCTCCGCCCGCCAGCTGGCCGACCTAGCAAACAGTACATGAAACAGTTTTGTTTGTTGTTGTTGATTGTTTTTATCTTTATTGTATAAATCCTCAATCCTCCACATGTGACAAAAACATTAATATTACCACCAGTGATGAAAACCAACAGTAACATTACAACATTTTGATTTCAACTTTTAGGTAGTACTACTGCCCAAATGACTGGAGTTCTGTGGTCACTTCCTAGAGTTCCTGACAGGATATGACTGACCGTTTATTGGACCCACAGAAGAGCAGCGAACCACACCACACATCATTTGCAGCCCTAGAATATTTGTCCAATTACTTTAATTACTATAAAGACCAAGCTCAGAAGCACAAAGAAAATCTGAGACACGTAAAGAAAAAATCCGAAGCACAAAGAAAAACTAAAAATCACAAAACAAAAATAGAAACACAGACAATACAGTCATGCTGAAGCTGTGGTTGTGGATGCAAATCACATTACTTTGAATTTCATATTCTTGCTGTTTTTCATATTTTGTAATAATAGTTTTGGGTACAGTTTCTAATATTAGTTAGTTGTTTTGTCCATTATATGTATGCACACTCACATACAGACCAATACACATTTCTTTGGGTTGTAAAGCACCTTTAAATGTTTTTTTTTATGCTCTATTAATGTTATTTTCCAAATTAGATTTCAAGTTGATAGTGCCAATATGAGATGATGCACTGCTTGTGTACTGCTTGAGACTTACAAGCCCTCCCCTCTCCTTCCTCCCTTGCCTCTCTCTGTTGCCATGGATACTACAGTCGGTTGCCAAGCGAGGAGGACGGCTCTGTGTCAAGTAACGGCTCTGGGAAGCTGAACACCAGCAAGAGCTCCTCAGCCCGAAGGACGGCGACCGGCAACAGCAGCAAGAACGGCAAGGAGGAGCTTCACAAGAGGAGCCCCAATGGTGAGGAGGAAGAGGGGGTCAGAGAGGAAATATGGAGGGGGGTTAAGAGAGATGATGGATAGATAAAAAGAGATACATTCTGCTCCTCCTTTACGTTTGCACCCACCACAACGTCTGTCATAGTTAATAAACAGGTGTTAATTCCTCCCCCCCCCCCACACACACACACACATTCTCATACTGTCATATTTTACCCAAAGGATAATTAATACAAGCTTATGAAGTGCATATGAGCACAGAGTGAACATACTCATACATCCAGTGACTCAGCCTGCTTCTGCATCATGTAATTGTCAGTGACGACACTTATAATCATCATCTTTTACTCATACACTGAATCAAAAGAGACATCTCAGGTGTTTGTATTTTTAAGTGTTTATGTGTTTTAATTTGGATGCAATCCTGAAAATGCTATGGAGATAAAAAACAAAAAACAGTGGTTTGCAGGGCATGTGCCATAAGCACTGCATGAAGTTACTTTTGAGTAGAATCACAGAGGAAAGACAAGAAAGTGGGTGAATTGGTGAAGAGCTGCGACAGCCTACTGTCAGATTAGGTGTTATTCAAATCCATACAACCCACACCATATGGTTTGTGCATTAGCAAAATGACTCATCTTTAAACCGGTGACACTTTTCTCTTAATCCTACGGAGAAAATACTTTGATACACTGTGTAACTATTAAAAAATAAATTAGCATGGTCATTTTTTCCCATCTTTTTTTATCGAGGCTGTGGGTATATTAGTGATTATCTCCATCTAGTCCTAGATACACACAGAAACACATTTTCCATTCCAATCAACTTAAACACAAAAAAAACCCAGCAGGCATAACTGACACTACTACTTAATTACACCATAGACTGTGGTTACATGAGCAACAGAGCACACTACTGAATGGAACAGTCACAATCCTAGATGTTGCTATCGACAGCACCAAACCTTTTTTTTTTAAATAAAGAATTAACTTTGGGTTAATCGCTTTGTTTATGCTTTATGCTAGCTACATGCTTGTCTCATTAGCCCGTTTGCTTAAAAAAACACGTCTGGAGAACTAAAGAACGGTCTAAAAGTTTTTGGATTATAGTGACACAATCGAGACAGCTGATAAGGTAGGCCAATCTGTTGAACTTTTTGGGATATGTGCGGGGCCATAAGAAGTGTAGGGGTTCTTTCTGTGCACTAATGTATACAATTTCTTACTATCGCGAACTCTTGTCAGGGGAGGTCATTCATTTGGGTGCCAGCTATGGCTTGAACAGATAGCCTGCTATGCCACCCGATGCAGCCTATTAATGTAGTTAGTTTTTAATCAATGCAACTAACTAACTAGCGTATACTTTTGACTTTTACTTTGTTACATTTTGCAGCAATTATCTATACTTTTTACTCCACTTTATTTCTACAATGTTCCTGTTTTCTGATCAGTTTTTCCCCCTGCCAAAACGTCTTCCTGACCGTCACACGTTTGCAGTCCGAGGGAAGCCTTCAGCAGTGGCTCCTGCACCGCCACGCCAAGACCCGCCCTTCAATAGCATTTATTGGCCAGGAGCGTACTGCTCCCGGTACTACCGCTGCTCCCGTTACTGCTGCTGCTCCCGATACTCTGCTTGGTCATACGTGAAGCATCCGTTCACATAGGGTTAATATACAAACCGTATATTTATCTTAAAAACACTCCCGGTCCTCCTCAGCTGTGAAGGCACATACTTGTTATCCAAGCCGGTGTGTTCTCGCTAGATAAATGTGTGCAGCATTCTGAAGGAATTTATGCTAAAAATGTGACAGATTACGTCTGGCCTTTTCTGACTCCAATTCTTTGGTCACTACACCCTAAATAGTGTTCGTTTACTGGTAGATCAGAGAAATAAAACTGCAATTGCAATTTGCAATTACGTGTACAGGGATCAGATACTACAATACAAGTCTATCTCTCTCCTAGCAAACAGACAGAGATAAGATAAGATAAGATAATACTTTATTGTCTGTTACACATGGTTCCAGAAAATTGTCTTTGACAAGGCTCCAGTTACGAAGAGACATTCAACAGACATATAAAAACAAGACATGGGGTTAATTGAGGTATCAGCTCACTGTGGTGTTCATTTTGTGCTATTCAATATGGCTATTGCAGATGGGATGAAGGATTTCTTGTAGATGTTTTTTCGTGCCAGTGGTACCCTAAAACGCCTGCCTGATGGTAATAGCTGGAAGGAGTGATGGAGGGGGTGAGATTCCCCCAGCATCTGATGCCCGGCTAACTCAAACCCTCACTTTTTATCCATTTCTGTCCCATCTTCTGGTGGTGCTGTCATCAGTTTGGATACAGTCAAGATCTTCTCGGCTCCAGAATGGCTTCTCCCATTCTCTGGTCAAATTAGACAAGCTGTTATTGTTGGGATTTGAATACCTGTGTGTTCTTAATCTTCTGCAGACTTAGGGAGTTGCGTGAGAGCCAAGGTCACTTTCATACCCTGTGCTACACTTCTCACGCTTGCAAAACACTGCACCATTGTCGTCTCTGCCTCCTCCGGTCAGACGAGACCTTTCTCAGTTCCCAATCATTCCCCGGGTGCCAATATCCCATACTCCCTTTATAATGTCTTATCACTTTAAAAACCAGATGGCCTCTCATAACCCAGAGAAGCAGAGACAACAAGGTCAGCTCATGAACTGAAACCGCTCACCTTATTCTCACCAAATATATTCCTACAATTCACTGTCCCGTGGAAAATAATGCAAAGTCGAGCTTCATGCAGATCACCCTGATAGATAACCAGAATTGTAAGTCAGAATGTAAACTGGGCCACAGATGGTAAGCACAATTAAATTAACCTAAAACTAACTTAATTAAAATGCCACAGCCCATACTGTTTTTTTTTTAATTATTAGAATGTAGACATTAAGATAATAAATTGTTATGCAAGTACTTTTACTTTTAATACTTAAAGTACATTTAAAATGAGGTACTTTTTACTTTTACTTAAGTAGGGTTGTCATTGTGGTACTTCTACTTTTACTAAAGTAAATATGTATCTGGTTATTTGTACTTTTTACTTAAGTACTGAGATTCAGTACTTCCTCCACCACTGGTGGAGTGTGCGCGGACGCGGGGTGCGTGACCCATGAATGTAGCTAGGCTATAACAATAATAACGGCGCAAAATGGTGTTGATCTTAAATCCGTGGACATTGTGAGAAAGATCTGGCCCTAAACATCCAAGCTCGGGCGCAATTCAATCATCGTGCTACTAACAAGCTAACGTTAGCTCGTCTGGTTAGAATGGGCAAGTGTCTGAAGGTCTGGCCAGAGATGCAGACGAGGCTGAGGGCAATGGGGCTGAGGTTAGCACAACAAGCGGATCGGCGTGCGTCTGGCGCTAATGAAACGGGGGAGCTGAAAGACCCACCTGCAGGTTCCTGATCAGCTAGCAACGTAGAGAGGGTTGTGAATAAGACGATGACGGTGTTGGCAGTGCTCCACCTTTGGTAGGGTATGTTTGAAACGCAGCCAACATGCTAACGTACATTTGACGGTGTCACCCAGATGTGCAGATCACCGGGATGAGGAAAAAAAAAAAACTGGAGCCCAACTCTTTATTCCTGCTGCTATTAAGCAGCCTTTAGATGCATAAGTAGAACAGGATGAAACAATCACTGAAGCAACTGGCATTTACATTGGCATATTATATTACATTATCTTATCTAGCCAAGGTGGAACTAATTGTGACACCACCATAATGCACACATTTTATTTTTTATCATCCTTATTTATTTTGATTTTTTTAAGTTTCATAGCATAAGAGCGATTCATGCAACAAATACTTTATTGATGTTATTAGAGTACAAACATGCCTTACAAAGCTATTGTGAACTAAATATGATTGTTGAGTATTATAAAATGTTTTATTAAATTCAGGTGACATTACCTGGTAAATCATTCTTTTCTCAGACCTAAAATCCACACTGATTTTTCATTATATGGCTGTGAAGTTGGCATTAAATTTCATCCTAGGTGGTATTAAAAAGGTCTTAAAAAGTCTTAAATTTAATCCTGGGGGTACCCTGTTAAACCGTACCGAATGCAATTTATTATCCCGTCTTTTAAGACATGTCCACAATCTTTCACAATTCGCCACGGAAGGTTTGGATTGAGCGTGTTAACATAAAATAATAATAATAATAATAATAATAATACGATCATGCAATGCTATTTGTCATTATCGCGAACCGTTGTGTAAGTGCTATGACAGCCTTATAGCCTATTTTGCTTTCACTTTTAATGACAGTAGGTTATGACTGTATGTTAACATAAAATAATCATGCAATTAAAATAGTCAACTTATAACTTTGCTAAAAAATATTATTAATTTATAGCACAAAACCCGGAACCAGTTTCCTCGAATGTTAGCGTCATGATTTGTGTGCGTCTAATGGTAACCACTATTTGGCAAGGCCACTAGCCGTCATTGATGTGTTATTGCTAACGGAAGGCACAGATGTGTCTGAGATAGATTAAACAGTGTTTATTTATGTTTCATTATTAGTAGCCCTTGAATAAAAACAGTGAAGTTTTGCAAACTTGATTTTATAGATTTGACTTGGTGTTGAATTGCATATTAACAATAACATTTTTTTTCCTTTAAACACATTTGGCCTGAATTAATTAAATAGAGTGTAAGGTAAAGCCTTTCTACAATATGATTGCTGCAGTAGAAAAGAACAGCAATGGTTAGTCGTGGGATGGTACTGAAATATTGTTTTGTTCATCAGGAAAAGAGAAAACTCGCTATACCTTTAATTTGCTGTTTTTATCTTGTTGTACATTAAAAACCATAAGGGCGCGATCGCAAAAGGGGTGCTATCTATATAGGTAGATATGAACAGCTATGACTTTTTACTTTAATCCCTGGATTTCCTTACAACATAAATAATATATGCTTTCATAGCCGATGTGATTGTCAGAAATGATACGCCTGTCTCCTCATGTGCACATGCACTTTTTATTAAAGGATTTATTTAGGTTTCATGATTGATATAAGCAGAGCTTTCTACAAGCGTCGGCTTCCGGCCAAACAGCTTACCACTCATTTAAGTCTATAGGCTACTTTCCTGTCTTAACTTTTGATTCTTATAAAATACTTTTGATTAACAAGTTGCAATTTACTATGCTTGTACATTATATGTATGCCTGTATTTCCCAGATCGGCATTGAAGGTGAGCTATAGGCCCCCACGGTGTTGCACACTGTTCTGGGTTGGAAAGAGGGTTGCCCTAATGATTCATATGTGAGCATCTGGGTAGGCTTTCTTTCACGAGTGGACCTCCTAGTTTGTGGAGAGGACTATTCCTCGCTGTCGGACAGTCTTTCCCTTTCCTGGTTTTCGTTCCGCTGTCAACCACACGTCTCACTGCATAGCATCCTCCTGCACGCCCGTAGAGCATCAGCACAGGCCTCTCAGATCTCGACCGTCCTCTCGTCCAGCCTCACCTCTGGTCCTGTCCTTGGCCCACATTTCACCACTCCTGCCTTGCTGCTCGCTTCCTCTCTCTTCCACTTGCTTCCTGTGTTCCTTTTTTTTTTCTCTGTTCTCAGTTGTCCCTTTTCATTGCTCCCGGTCTCTCTACCACACCTGCCTTCAATCAGTTAATTGGTTTCACAACTGTCTTTACTCAGCCCATCAGTCCAGGCCGTGCTGCGGCCAAGTCAAAGGGAGGGGGCGTGGTCTTGAGTGGTCGGGTTTGTCCAGATCTCTCAGTTGCTGTTGCGTGATTAGAGTTTCTTTGAGGCTCACACACAGGCTGCACTTGTGTAATCTCAGTTTCTTTTCTTACTGGTATTCTCAGTATTGTGGTACATCATCATCATCAGAAGCGTCACTGCTTGGGTTCCATTCTTTCGGTTCCTTTGTGTTTGACTGACTTTTTCTGGTTCTTTGTCGACATTGTGGTTCTATTGATTGAGTGGGCGTGTGTCTTGTTGAGTCTCTTTTTCCTCCAGTTGGTGTTTTCTGTGACTGCTGGGGTAAATCTACAGGTAAGTCATTGACCAAGTGAAGCAGATTGCGATGTAGTGTTCGTACCTTGTTTCCACCTTTTTCTGGGGTCACTTTGTAGACAGGCCCCTCAGCAATCCTCTCCTTCACAACATGAATCATGCCTTCCCAGTACGATCTTAGCTTACCGGGGCCTCCTCTTTCACTCAAGTTATGCACCAACACCCGGTCCCCTGGTTCAAGGACGACGCCCTTCAGGTGGCGGTCATAGTATCTCTTTCCCCGAGAACTTGACTGTTGGCTATTCTCAGAGGTGAGTCTGTAAGCTTCCTTCATTCTAGAGGCCCATTTATCTGCATAGCCTCTAGGAGAGGTGGCTTCTTCATCAGCAGCCAAACCAAATATATCCACAGGCAGACGTGGGTGTCGGCCGTACATTAGGTAAAAGGGTGAAAACCCAGTAGCCTCATGCCGGGTACAGTTATAGGCATGGACGACTTGTGGTAGGTGTTCTCTCCATCTTTCCTTTTCCTTTTCCTCCAGGGTTCTGAGCATTTGAAGCAAGGTACGGTTAAACCTCTCTGCTGGATTTCCCTGAGGATGATAGGGAGTGGTCCTTGAGTGACCCACTCCACTGAGCTGTTGCAGGGTTTTGAAAAGTTCATTATCAGATTCTCTTCCTTGGTCATGATGTAGTTTCCATGGGTAACCAAATCGTGGAATGAAATCATCAAATCATTTTTGGTAGCATAAGCTTGTGTGAACCTGGTAAAGTGGTCTACAACTACCAGAATGTACTCAAAGCCCCCTTTGCTAGATTCCAAAAGTAGGTAGTCTATAGACACAATCTCAAGTGGTGAGCTGGTGATGATGCTCCCCATTGGTGCTCTGATGTGTAAGTGTAGCACCGGTATCACACCACTTACTGCGCCACTGGACCAGTTCTAGGTTCTAAGGAGTGGGGAGCAAGAAAATAATTACACACCAGAGACCGTTGCTTTAAATACAAAAGGCCGGCAATTTACTGAATGCAAAACACACATAAAATACAGTACACAAAACAAAAATACCCTGCAGGTTCTTAATATTGGGGTAAGTATAATGAATGAAAAGGTATTTCACTCTCTTTTTGTTCTTTAGTTCACCTAAGTTATTTTAGTCAAACTAATCTAATTTAGACCAGTCTTTTTCCTAGGTTGCACCTATTTTAGAATTCCTATTTTACTTCCTGAGTTAACTCTTTTTCCTTTTCTTTTACGGGTAAGAAAATACCTTCAAATACACAATCAAATCAAAGTGAACCACAAGCATTTCAAATCACATTCAAAAACATGAACTCAATATGAAAAAAAGTATAACACCCTAAATCCAAGTTCAAGTCCAGATGTGAATTCAATTGTTCAGTTCAATGAAGAGTTTCAGTTCGATTCAGTCCAAAAAGAATAGTTCAATCAGTTCTCAGTTCAGTTCAAAACCAATTCCTGATACTCCTACCACTCTGGCAGCGAGTCACCATATGCAGGAGATTCCCTCACTGATGCGATGGAGAAGATGAGTTGAAGGTCTGGGTCTGGCTCGCCATCTTGAATCCCGTCTGTGCATGTGCATGCCCGCACACTGCAGACCAATCCTCGCTCCGACCGAGCTTCAAACCAAGCAAAAAACCTGACCTGTCTAACAGGTCATAAGCACAATAAATCTCTTTAAATCCTCAAATTACACAACTAAATGTTTCACAGTCTCTGAGTTGTAACGTTACTGCTACGGTGTTTTTTCACCTCAGAAATGGCGGCGGAGCTGTCTCTTTTAACTCAAGGCTCCGTCTCCCACACAAATTACTGCACACATCTTTCATTTACACAGCATACATTCACTTTTATAACATTTACAGTCTTCATAAACCCAAAATATTAACTGGTAAACAGTTTATGACGAAGCATTTCCTTGTAAACAGCTACGTTTTTAGCGTTAGCTCTCTGCCAGAAAAAAAAAGGTATAACACTGCAAAAATGCAAGAAAACAACAAACCTCACCAAAACCGGTGTGGCTTAGTTCTCATAAAATCCCCGTCAGTTCCCGACCAGGTAAATTATGTTTTTCAACTGCAAAATCAACTTTTTCACTCTTTTCTGTGCTCATTAACCAACGCTCGTTCTCTCCGATTTCTCCTCCGCTCTCTCAGGTCTCTGCTGCAGCGTCAGTGAGGTGCTACGTCTAGCGTCACTAGTCCCTTAAAGGGGCAGCGACATTAATTTTCTGTCAGCATACTTTTAATCTTAAACATTAAATTATTGTTGTATAAACATTTTTAATTAACTCAGATGAATTAACTTACATTAAATGAATCACTTAACTTTCAAACTTATTTATGCAGCTTTTAAACTATTTATTCTTATTTATGTCATATTTTAACATGGGTTACATCAGACAGGTTTTTTCTGCTTGATGCAGGGACACTTTCTCGTCACATAAGCCTCAACATAATGTATCATGTATGGCAAATATAATCTGTCTCTAGTTAGGCCCAGGACTCTTTCGGTCCCCATATGACCCATATCATCATGGAGATACTTCAGGACCAAAGGTCGGTACTGGGCAGGCAAGACTAGTTGACTCCTCTGGCTGGTTTTCCTGTACAGCAGGCCATCTATGAGGTGAAGTTTCCCCCACTCATGTAGAAGTTTCCTTGTAGGACAATTAACTCCCCTTCTCATGTCACTAGTCAGAGTGTTGCTAGTCTCTTTCAGTCTGATGACTTGACTGAAGGCAGGATCCTCTCACTGAGATTTGATGAGCTCGTCAGAGCTTATCGTTGTGAGCAACTCTGGTGACTGTAAGTACAACTTCTCTTTTGACAGGTTCAGGGTGGCGACATAAGCAACATCTCCTTGCTTAGCTGCTCTGCTGCCTTCCCATGTTGCCAGAATTGTGTCTCTGGGCAGCTGTTCTGTGCATGACTCTACATAGCCGTCAATGTCTAATGGCAACCTGGAGAGTATGTCAGCGTCCACATTTATTTTCCCTGGTCGATATCTCACCTCAAAACGAAAGTCAGCAAGCTTACCAACCCATCGGTGGCTGACAGCATTGAGCTTGGCATTGCTCATCACATACGTTAAAGGATTGTTATCCGTGTACACAACGAAGTGGGGCGCGTAGAAGAAGTAATCTCGAAATTTCTCACTTATGGCCCACTTCAATCCAGGAATTCGAGTTTGCCTGAGTGAAGGTTGTAATTTCGCTCTGCAGGCGTCAGTGTCCTGGATCCATAGGATATTACTCTGAACATCCCTCCCTGACGTTGGTATAGCACTGCATCAAGCCCTTGTTCTGATGCATCTGTGTGTAGCACGAAATGGAGGGTGAAGTCAGGATAACCAAGCACTGGTGGGTTGGACAGGATATCTACAAGATGATCTAGGGCTCTTTGGTGCTCCTCCATCCACTGTATCGGTGTCCTGGATGACAGCTATACCCCTTTTCCCTTCTTTTGCTTGGGCTGAGGCATCACAGTGGCAGTGTTTTTGACTTGCAAGAGCTCATACATTGGCTTGGAGATTTTAGAGAAGTCTTGTACATATGTCCAATAATAGCTGAGGAATCCCACTAGCTTACGGACTTCTCCAACCGTGCTAGGGGTTTTCCCTCTCAAAGCCTGAATGGCCTCCAGATCATTAGGGTCGATCCGCACTCCATCAGCAGAGACCAGCCTTCCCACGTGACGGACCTCTTTCTTGAAGAGCTCACACTTAGTTGGCCTGAGCTTTACTCCGTGCTGTGGAAGGGCCCTCAGGACGCGTCTGAGTACCTCGACATGATCTTCAAATGTCTTAAAATAGCAGAGGACGTCATCTAAATATGGAATGCAGTATCCATCCCGCAGGGAGTTGAGCATTTCCTCCATGCTCCTCTGAAATGCAGCTGGGGCGTTCAAAAGTCAAAAGGGAATGCGCACCCACTCATACAAGCCCCATGGAATGATGAATGCTGTCATGTGCCGGGATCCCTCTGCAATGAAGCCTTGATGATACGCTTTTCCTTGATCCAGAATTGAGAACCAGCTGTATCCCCAGAGTGTGTCAATTAGATCTTGAATACGCGGCAGGGGGTGTCTGTCTGGGACTGTCTTTTGGTTCAGGAGCCTATAATCAATGCACAGCCTCAAGCTTCCGTCCTTCTTGCAAACACAAACCACTGGAGCAGAGTATGGGGACTTTGATTTTATTATCCACTTCTTTGCCAGTAAGTCCTGTATGTACTCTTTGACTTCTTTGTATAGAGGTTTCGGGACTGCTGCATAGGACCGCTGCACCGGGATGTCATCTTTCAGAGTTATGCTCATTTGGAGGCTTGGAACACACCCCATGTCGTTCTCATCCCGAGCAAATGCATTTGACTCCTCATAGAGCATTTTCTTCACTTCTGCTTGTTGTTCATTGTTCAATTGGCTTACATTGACGGGGGGATGCCACAGCTGGGACCGTTGCTCTGTTCAGCCATTGTCCTCCTCATCCTCCCCAACAGGTACAAGTGAGTTGACATTTTGAACCTCAATGCAGTCCGATTGGTCTGTTTCCACTATCTTGTTGATTGGCTGGATATTGCCTAACACTGTGAAGTTGCCCAATGTAATGTTGTGTTGGGTGTAGTTGCACACTGGGATTTCAACATAAGGCCGCTGGGTGTGATGAACCTCAACCAGGCCATCACCAATATCTAGCTGGTCCAGTCTCAGGTCTGGATGGTTGACCTCGAACAGCACCACAGATTCAGTGAAACCAGCAGGCACCTTACATTTGATGTGGACAACTTGACCTGGGTGGACAATGACGTCATGCCGACCAACTCTCACAAGTCCATTGTCATGTACTGGTTCCTGGGTCTGTACAAAGTTCACAATGGCCTCAGCTTTGTCATTTTCAATTTGCATGGCCTCCCTCAGCAACTTAACAATAATGGCAATCACTTCAATTTCACTCTCCTGCCCTAGGATGAGCTCTTCGATCACGATGACGCCCAATATTGGTCTCACAAGGCTCACACAACTGACCAGGAAGGGTACTCTGATGGCAAGATTTGGATCATCATTGCCAGGTAAGTTAAAGGTAACTTCCACCCATCCATCGTATGGTATCGGCTTTCCATTAGCTGCTGTGAGATCCAGTCGTCTATCTCCCATAAGCTCACACAGTGGGCACACTTCCTGTTGAGGCAGGTATTTTTGTTTCCATGTGTGGTCGTTAATGCTAACCTGGGCGCCAGAATCTAGCAAAGCAGTCGCAGTATACCCACTTAGATTACATTTCAATAAACATGTCTTTCCAATTAGCTTAGCTACTCACTGTGATGTTGACATGACCTTTGGTGATGAATGAGGAGAGTCAACAAGATTGTGGTTAACCTGTGCTGGTACTGGCTTGCTTGTATCTGGGTGGGACTGAATGCTACAGTCGGTCACCGGTTGTCCCTCTGCCATGACCGGGGGGCGTTTCCCGACGGCTTAGGTTTTTTTAAACATCCCACAGCACGGTGCCCCTCTTCCCCGCATGCAAAGCAGTGATTGCAGTTAGTCCGATTACTGGCAATGCAGTTAGGGCAACCATGTGGTCTCTCTTTTCTTAACTGTCTGTTCTGTTTATTGGGACACTGGCAGGTACACTGGGGTTGAGGCTCAGATGTTGATGGCTTAGCTGCTGCTGTAACATTTGACTGTAGGGAGCTTACTGCCTGTGCCAGGGCCTGTACTTGAGCACTCAGCTGGTGGAGTAGCTCATCTTTGCCACTGGTGTCAATGGTACACTGTCCCTTGTTAACCTCAGTGATGTTAACTTCACTATTCTGAGCGTGAGCTAATTTTGGGCGATTGCTGCGTCCCAAGCGCCGTTTCCTCTCACTCTCCTCACTTGTCATTTTTGTAACTTGTCTCAGAAGAGCCTCATCATCGGTGACGGTAGGGTCTGAGAGAAGGGGTCTTAACTCCCGCCTGATATCATCATGTTTCTCACCCAAGCCCTGATAGACTGTGCGAAGGAATACATTCTGTGCTGTTCATGCTTCATACTTAATGTCGGAATCCATCTGTCTTGATGTGAATATCACTTTTTGTTTAAGCCTCATCATTCTGTAAAGAAACTGGTGTGGCGTTTCATGCTCATGCTGTTTGGCATTCATCAATTCCTGAAACAGTTCAGTGCTGCTTTTCTCTCCTAAATGTGATTATAGGAAGCTCTTTAACTCTGTTATTGTCATTTCATCCTTGCTGGCGAGCATTTCCTTGAAGTTGCCAGGCTTTATGATACGAAACACGGCTCTGGTGATTTCGTCTTTGGTGTGTTTCTCCTTTAATCCTTGATCAATCTGTTTACTGATACTACTGTAGCTTATCTCAGATGTGTTATCCCCAATTTGTCCTCCGTGTATCTTGAATTCTTTCCTCTGCAAGAGGGGAAGGTCTTTGAGGGCAATCACGCTTTCAGTGGTGCTAGTGGAATGTCGGACAGTGTTTGAACAAGGTAACTGTGTGACATGTGCACTGACTGACTGGTTACTGTCATTGTCAGTAGGTTGAGTGTCGGCCGTGTGTGGGGTTAGGGAGACACTACCCGGTTTAAGCTTTTGACACAACTCATAACTACAGAGCAGTTTACTTAGCTGTGATTCAAGTGCATTTGTTTGAGGAGATAAAGCTGTTGTTGCAGTTTCAGTGTGTGTACCTGTAGCATGTGTGTTAATATGACCAACATCAGATGGTAAAGATTGCAAAACATCAGCCAATACACAGTAAAATCTCCCCCACCCTGCTTACGGTTGCTAATAATGTCACCAATCATATCTTTTAGGAAAAGTATCTGCGACATGCCCTCATCCTCTAACTCCAGCAAAACTGTACTTTCCATGTATGAACAAATGTAATCCATACAGGCTTCTTCGTCATGTTTGTTTAACTTAGCTGGGTCTTGGTCCGGTGTCTGTGGGATAGCTGTTGTAATCTGGAACAACTCCTCGGCAGAAAGGCGGAACAGTCCCTTCTTTACCGTTCAAACCAGCTTCTTCCTTTCGTCTGCCATTGTGTACACTCATCAGATGCCCTTGAAGTCCCTCGCTCTGGCAGCAGTCAGACTTCCTGGATTCTAGCAGCCCCTCGCTCTGATGACGTGCCACACACTGGTCCACAGGTTCAGATATCACTGGATCCACAACATTCTCCAACCATGGGTGTTGCAGATCCCGAGCAAGCCCCCATGAGCTGTACGGGTCTCAGATTGAGAACCCGTAAACAGATACAGTAAGATTTTCTGTAAAACAGGACAAAAGATCAGACAACAATACTTTTTCTCTACTTGTACAAAAACCATATAAATGTACTATCTCCCCTACACCAAACTGATCAAAAATTACAAATGTACTGTTTAACAAGATATGTATAAGTATACAAGTTTTAAAGCTTCACAAACCTGTAAAACAGGACAAAAGATCAGACAGGAGATGAGTGCTTGCATTCACTGCAGCTTCGCTCAGCAGAATGACGAAGCAACGAGAGTCTGCTCACCAAGAGTGTCCGTGAGAGCGAAGCACAGCGCCACACTGCCCCCTACTGACCGTAATGTTGTATTTAGAAAAAGCTTTGTACTCTTACCAGAAATAAATGATTAACCATTATGACTCTTATCAAACGTTTTTCTCTCATATAAATAATGTCCCGCAATAAAACAGACAAAATTACATAAAATGTGACCATACATTTTGTGTGCGTCACACTTACAGCCGCAACATCTCCTTTACAACAATTCACCACATTTACAATTGGGGAGGCAAACTCATTAAAATATGCAATTAAGATAAGTGTATATGATCGAATGTGTGTCATTAGAACATGCCAAAGACTACCAAATTTGGGCTTTTACGGCCAAACATTTCCCGCCTACATCCTACAGGATCCCTACAGAGATAGGCCTTTTTTAAAGATTATTTTTTGGGGCATTTTAGGCCTTTAATTCCACAGGACAGATGAAGACATGAAAGGGGAGAGAGAAAGGGAATGACATGCAGCAAAGAGCTGCAGGTCGCAGTCGAACCCGCGGCTGCTGCCTCGAGGAGTAATCCTCTATATATGTGCGCCTGTTCTACCAACTGAGCTAACCCGGCCACGAGATAGGCCTTTTTAAAACCTCTTTAAGACCTTTCTGTTTAACCAGAAATAGCTCTGAGGTCGCTAAACCCACCAGATTCCATTTTAAAAAACAATACTTTTAGCGTTTATAGAGCCAACCTATTTTCACATGTAAATCGGTAAACTATGTGTTTATTCCGATCAAAACTAGAGTTGTAATAGTTAGAAAAGTGGAAAGACGACCCAAAACTGCTTTTCATAGTTTTATTTAGTTTCTGTTGACTTTGAATGAAGTGTATTTTATGATGCTAAAACTACTGTTTATTTAAATGTTTTTATGTTTTAAAAAAAGGATCTCACTCTTTAACAGAAAGGTAGACTTCCTTTTATAATCCTTTCCATAATGTTGTCAGACACTTATCTACACTAACCTGAGCCGGTCAATGCAAAACGAGCACTTTTTTGAACGTAAATACAAGCTGCACGATTGCCCTATTAACTTACATTGCATCTTGTTTCGCCACTGCTGACTGCAGCAATCTTGCTTAATACTGGACCAGTGTCAAAGATTGTTGTTCCCATCAGGCACTTATACCTCTTTCACACCACCTACCAGGGTTGGGCTAGGGTTGTATGATCAGGTTCAACCCTTCTTTTGGAAATTCAAACCAAGCCAGTCTACATGGGTATATTCCTGATCATGACAATTCAGAGCTCACCTGGGTCAACCCGGGAGCAATGCATAACAGTTACCTTAAGTGCTAGAAATGGGTGGGGCTTTCACCTCATATTTAGTGAACAGCTAACATCACATACTACAGTCCATCTTTATACCAGCAGAATTAATGTTTTGTTGATGTTTCATTTTATGATTCTTTCGCAGTGATTACGTTCTAAAGCACAAATAAATAACCACCAAACACTTCTCAGATAATTTTGTGCAGTGATTCTCGTCCTCTGCATATTTATCGCAGCAGCTGGAAAAGGAAGTAGGTTACTCTAGTATTGGTTTTTGAACAGACGAGGGGAGAACATTTGTCTTTGTTAGATTTCATTAAAAGTAAAGTTGGGCTTTGCTGTTGGCCCTCACGACTCATTTAAAAAAAAGACAAAGACAAAAAAGAGAGACATTGTGCTACCGCAGCAGCCACTCTGACCTGCAGTCTGCAGACGGGTGTCAGAAAGAGCGCCGGTGCTGAGAGAATTTAACAAAACTTGTTTTTATAAGTTAACGTTCTACGCTGGGTTTTTACAGGCAGTTTTGCAGGCAGTTTTCCCTGTAAAGCTCAGTTCAGTTCAAGTTTATTTCATATGCATATTAGTACAGAGTACCACAGCAATGAAATACAATGTGCCTTGGCACTCTCTCAACACCAGTCAATAAGTAACAATTATAAATAACATAAATAACATAAAAACATCTAAGCACAGAAACCATAGTAACTAAGTTCAGTCCTCCTTCCTGTTGTAGCCTAATTACCTGGGGTTAAAAACTATCCCTGAAATGTGATGTGCGCGTTGGGATGCTCTGCAAACGTCTCCCTGATGGAAGGTGGGAGAAGAGATTGTGAGCAGAAAATCCTGAATAATACCTAGTGCCTTCTTAGTGCTGCGTTTCCAGTAAATGTTTTGGAGTGGTTCAAGTAGAACCCCTATGATTTTAGATGCGGTTTTGACCACCTTTGTCAGAAGATTTAGGTCATGTGAAGTTGCCCTGCCAAACCACACTACAATGTTGCCTGTCAGTATACTCTCAATCGTACATTCTGTAGAATGTTAAGGGACATACCATATTTCTTAAGACACCTCTGATGTGCCTTATTGATGGTAAACCTGATTGAAGGACCATAAGAGGGAGTCTGAAATGTGGATCCCTAAGAACTTAAAGGTGTTGACAATTTCAACTGGAGAGTTGTTAATATAGACAGTTGTTGGTTTTGTGGTTATATTCTACGTTAATTCGCGAGAACTTGTGGGTCCTCGTGACTAAAGCTGTCAGTCAAGGCCGCAGCCGTTCCGCAACAAATCCAGACCTGGTGGGTATTGACGGACAGCGGAGCACGCAGCAGACCCGCAGCAGAGCCGGTCCGCAGCCGTTACGCATGCTGTGGAAATGAGGAGTTAGACGGCAGCCTTGAGGTGCTCCAGTGTTTAACACTATAGAGGCTGAGTATGTAGTGCCAACTCTAACTGTCTGGGGGCGGCCTGTTACGAAGTCTTGTATCCACCTGCAGATGGAATTGCAGAGGCCCAGGTCTAACAGCTTAGATATTAAAATTTGATAGTATTAAAGGCACTGCTATAATCAACAAATCCTGACATACGTATCCCTGCCCTCTAGATGTTGGAACACAGTATGTAAAGCCAAGGATACAGCATCATCCACAGCTCTATTTGATCTGTATGCAAATTGTAATGGATCAGTGGAGACAGGTATGCTGTTGTTGATATATTCCTTCACGAGCTGTTCAAAACACTTCATAATCACAGAAGTCAGTGCTACAGGTTTAAAATCATTCATACAGGTTGCAGTCGTTTTCTTAGGCACAGGAATTATGATTGATTTTTTAAAACAATTTGGAACCACACAAAGAGAGAGTGACAAGTTAAAAATGTCAGTGACTACGTTTACATGCAGCCAATAACCCGTTCAAAACCGGAATATTAGCAATAACCCGGTCGCGCACGGTCATGTAAACACTGGCAAAAACCCGAATATGCTCATATTCCGGTTTTTAAAATATCCCCATCAAAAGGAACATTGATTTGTGTTCTGCGCATGTTCTATTCGCAAGGAATCTTGGTCTTTTGAGTAGAGGAACTTCTTGTATGCGCCAGAAAACATAGTTATAATAATAATTATATACTATAATATAGTTATATATATGCCAATGCAGAAAACCTGCGCACAGTATACCGGAAGTAAACAAGAAGTAGAGGTAAACATGGCGAGACGCAGCACAGCACCACACTTTTGGAGCGAGGAGGAAACCAATTTCTTTATTAGTGTGGTGAAAACCATGAATATAATGTCTTTTGTTGACGGCAGAAAGTACCGAGATAGTGAGATTTATAAGAAGGTGACCGAAAAGTTATTGCGTCTTAAGGTTGTCCGTAGGCTACGTCCAGACGCTAACCATGCGTCGCCGTTTATGTCGGGATATTGCCAATTGATTACAAATTCCATGTAGGAGTAACTCTCTCTGATCACGCATGTAGACGGGTTATTCCGAATGTTTCAGAAACCCGAATAGTGACCTTAACCCGACCATAACCCGAAAATTGACAGCTAGTCATTGAAAAGAGAGGCAAGTTGGCTATAACATGTCCTTAAAGGAGAATTCCAGTCGATTTCAACACGTAGCTCTGTTGTTTGTAAATTTGGAGTGCTGGCAGTAGCGAGAAAGACAAAAACAATCGGTGTTGCCTACACCGTTTCATCCTCCTGCTACAGTTTGTATGGCGTTATATATGTGCCTCATTCCTGAGCGAGTAATTGTATGTTTTGAGCACAGAGAACTATATTTTGCAGGCACACTACATTGCATTTTGAACAGAAATTAACACTCGCAAAAAATTATTTAGTTTGAGTAAACAAAAACCTATTCCATGCACAATAAATGTATTTGCATGTCTTTCTCTGCTCGCAGGTAGACGCTGCTGCGCTCCGGTCATATCTCCCTCGCTCTCAACCTCTTCACTCTGCACGCTCAACTCTAAAAACACTCGCTTTATTCATGCCTGCAGCCCGTTTCTTGACCCTGCCATGGTCTGTGCGCCATCAGAGCAAAAGGCCACACAGTTTTCCCATTTAAGGCCGTGTTCTTTGAGGTAACTGTCCATGATCTTAAACAGCTCATCAGCTGTGGCTCTATTTTCTATGTATTTGCAAAACAGCAAATCCTCGTACAGTGACCCGCCATTCACAAAGCGGATGTACGAGATGAACAAGCAGTCTTTATTGCTGTCAGTAGCTTCGTCGTCTTTTAATTTTTCTATGAGTTGTTCCTCAAGATCACTTGAAATGTTGCATATACGTCTCGCAACTGTGTCGTTTGACAGGGGGACAGCTTTTAATTTTGCTGCGCTTGTCTCGTCAAGCATAATTGACACCATGTCTAGAGCAGTGGGGAGAATGAGCTGCTCTGCAATTGTGTGTGGTTTTTTTGCATTGTGCAATTCTGTATATTGTATATTCTCTATATGAAGCCTTCTGTGCTTTACTGTTTACTAATGCAGCTTTTATCATGTGAGTCTCCTGTTGACGGTATTCTGCCAGTTTTCATTGAAAGAAATCAAGTGGCTTATTGACGTGAATGGGGTGTGTGGTCTCTAGGTGTCTTCTTAATTTGTTGGGTCTCATACTGTCTGCTGCTAGCGGTTTAAGCACAGGACACACACCTTCATCATATTTTCTTTTCGGTTGGCTTTTTGGTTGATTAGGCCCGTCTGGTTTGTGTCTCTCTGCTGGCGCTGGCTCGACAACTTTTGAGGTCCATGTCACAAATTTATCCATGTTGTGTTATTGCCCACACTAGCCTGCTACCCAACGGAAACATAGATATTTACACATATATCTATGGGCGCTATCTATTGTTCCGCTACAATTAATATGCCGATGTCACGTCAATCATTATTTTGGCACTTCGGTTCCAGGTTACATTTTTCTCGGGGTCTCATATCTAATGTTCTTTTAATTTAGATTGCATGTAGGCTAGTAATGACTACTTTGTTTGTGGGTGTTTTGTTTTGAATGTATGATATTTGTTGTCATTAAAGAAAGGCATTAATAAAGGGGTGGGGAGGGGAATTCCTGTTACACTTGGTGTCGCCCCCGGGGGTGATCGGTCTAATAAGCGGCAGTCACTCCCTAGTCTAGTGCGCAGTCTTGCTCCAGATTCCGGGAGATTGGATCTCATTTGCGGGCGTCAAGGAGCCGCTATCAATATGGGGGAGACTCCCGAGTTGGGATGTCTGGATAAAAATATAAAGGCATAAAAAGGAGAATTTCCTCCCGTTTGGCGCGCCGCACCTAGGCCTGTCACGATAGTCAATAAATCAATTAATCGCACGATAAAAAAAATGAGCTTGATAAGGCTCGACAGGCTCGGACATACACGCCACTGTGGACTCGTCAGTCTCGCAAGTGGTTTAGGAAAGTTGCTGCATGTGTCCGACAATGCACAGAACATTAACGGTACAAGCCTACACTGTCCGCGGACACGGAGTGTGGAAAGTATATCAGAGTTGCACCAGTGTTTGTGTGTGTGTGTGTGTGTCGGTGTGTGTGTATGTGTGTGTGTGTCGGCCTGCCCCCACGAAGCTCCGACCTGCAGAGGAGCAGAAGCCGCACCTTTGCCAAAATGAAGACTGAAAAACAGAACTATTTTCGTACAAACATTTACTCGCCATGTGGCAGATAGCCATAGAGATAGATTTAATTTATTAATTATATATTATTTAAATTTAATAATATTTAGTGTTACATAATTGTAAAATGTAGTACAGAGTCTGTAGTCTGAGAACAATTCCACAACTGTACATCAGCGTGAAAGACGACATACTAAAGGAGCTCAAAGACATATTGTGGATATTGTCTTCCAGTTCCAGTGTTAAATATTCTTTAGAAATAAAAGTGTATTGACTTTGAAAAGGTGTACCTGCATTATTATGGCATTATCATTATATTAGATGCAAATGGTCTCTCAACGACAATATTATCGTTTATCGCAATAATTTCTGGGACAATTTATCGTCCAGCAAAATTTGTTATCGTAGTCACGTCTCTATTCCCCAGACGCGGCCCACACTTTGAGAACCGCTGGGTTAAGGAAAACAACAACGGGGAAAGCAAACTTCACACGCGGGAACCGATCTCCGGTCTCCGGGGTGAAAGCTTGAAAAGTCCTGTGTTTTTCCCTCAGACATACATTCTTCCTTTTCCGATTGCTATTGGGCAAGTGGGCGGAGTCAAACGTTTAGCTCCACCCATGTTGAGCCACTCCTCGATCTGCGTACTGCAGTCAGGGCTTACTCAACATTAGCCCAGCATGGATAAAGTCTATGCATCCAACATATTCATCCGAAAAACTCCTAAAATGTCACAATACAGCCACTTGTAAAAGGTTTGTAATACTGGTTACATAGTTATTGTGTTTTATTAACCTTATAGGGGTGATAGAATGATTATATAGGGTATTTCACACTGTTCCTTAAGGTCTCCTAATGGGGTATGTAACATTGGTTGGGCTGAAAATGGTCTGGTTGATATTTTATTGGCCCTATGCATCCCTGTGTTTTGGCCCTATTTGTAACAAGAGCTTTTCTTGCAAATATGGTATGCTCATGAATATTTAGATGAGATGCGCGCTGATTGGTTGAGCGAATCCCCATACACACACATTAGAGACGCGCGCTGATTGGTTGAGCGAATCCCCATACGCACACATTAGAGAAGCGACAGAATCTCATATTCCAGACACTGCAATGTTTCATTACCAAATTCACTTCTGAGACTTTTTTATGCGAGAAATCAACTATATAAAGCTCAAATATGGGCCATTTTACGAAAATTGATGGTTAATTGCAAATTTGCTAAGACGTGTCGGACTTTAGGAGCTCCACACAGTCTGACGATAAAGCGGCAGCCTGCTGGGCTCCATACCCAGGGCAAAGTCACCCTTTGTGGATTACTGCACTACCGGGGCTCTGCGGCCGGCTGCCGGCATAACTATAATATATTTACAGTTTGAATTTCGTCACGGCACAGCTACCCCAAGGTCTTACAAAGCTAACAAAAGCTGTTTGAATTTGAATTTAAGGCATTTTTATGAACGTGAGGGGTCTTGTTAAGGAGCAAGCTTGCCAATTACATTGGCTAGCTAGCTACACTTTTGGTATAACTATAGTATAGTTACAGTTTGGATTTCGTCACGCCACTTATATAACATCTACCCCAAGGTCTTATAAAGCTAACCGTTGTGTCCGATTTCAAATTAAGGCATTTTTGTGAACGTCGGGGGTGTTGTTAGGAGGAGCAGCTAGCTAGCTATGTGTCCCATTCAATACAATGGGAAACGATTGCGGCTAGCTAGCTGCACTTTCGGCATAACAATAGTATATTTACAGTTTGAATTTCATCACGGCATGTATATTACAGGTTCCCCAAGGCCTTACAAAGCTTAGCTAACACTTGTCCGATTTCGGATTTCAATTTAAGGCATTTTTATGAACGGTGAAAACGATGAAAGGTCTCGTTAGGAGGAGGCTAGCTAACTCTCATTGATGGACTCCAGCTCTGGAGCTCTGTCAGGGCAGCAGCGTTTGGTAGTCCAGTCACCCAGAAAGGGTGAGTTTGCGCATTGAGTACCGTGGGGTAACGGCCGTGATGGAGCTCAATCGAGCTCACAGCCGGCCGGGGTCTGTGACGGAGGACAGGCAGGGGGCGGCGATGTAACAACCCAGGTAAATTTGCAATTAGCCATAAATTTTTGTAAAACGGCCCATATTTGAGCTTTACATAGTTGATTTCTCACATGAAAAAGTTTCAAAAGTAAATTTTGTAATGGAATAGCAGAGATCTGCGCGACCTAGATTCAGAAGACTACCTGATCTCAGGTCAGTTGTGTAGCCTATATAAATGTTGGGGCGTGACCGTTCTCTTAATACATCCATGGATGTGACAAAGGTACAGGTCTTGGGATGCTTACGTCAACTTCCAGCTTTGTGGAGATTTGCCCGTTTTCAGCGGCAGTTTCAAAATATGAGATTTTCATAGTAAAGGGGTGTCAATGGGATTTTGAGCTTCTATGTATGTCCTATTTACCCACCGAACTGTCGTTATTCAGCTATGACATGGTAAAATCGGTTTTGCATTCTATCACCCCTTTAATTCTGTTTGCCAAGGCTATATTTTATTGGCTTGCAAAGTAGCTATCTGTTGCTAACGCTAACGTTAGCTAATTTATGTCAAAAATCTGTAGCTAACTAACGTTACTGCCAAGATATGGTTTCATTTTAAGACAGTATAAACACATAACACTTGACGAGACACCTTTCTGGTCTCTAGTGAAACCATATCTTGGCAGTAGTTAGCTAACGTTTCTGCTTTTTGATATAAATTAGCGTTAGCAACGGATAGCTCCTTCGCAAGCTAATTCAGGTTAATAAAACACGGTAATGTAACCAAAGTATTAAAAACTACTTACAAGTGGCTATAGTGTGACAGGCCTACTGCTGTTCAGTCTCGCATTGCAAGACCTAACTCAGCTAGTGCTGCGAGGCCTGTTCAGATGACATGTCGGTGTCACTGCCCGATGTGAGTCGAGTGCAGATGTGAGTCGCGCATGCTCAGATTTGAACGGTTTACAGCATAACGTGTCATACCCGATGTTAGCCGAGTCAGACAGGCTCTGGTTGACAGGGTTCTAAATTTACTTTTTTGATCACCAGCCAATCAGAATTCAGAATTTCCACTAGCTAAATTTTTTTCTGGTGAAAATAAGAGAAATTATGAGTGCCACTGAATGCATTTGATCATTTTATTAAAAATGTTGGCATGAAAAATACATATAAAGTACAATACATACAACAAAATATACACAGAAAGTGCAAACATTTAATTTCAAGTTTGGGATCTATCTATCTATCTATCTATCTATATACAGTATCTATCTATCTATCTATAGTATCTATCTATATTTATATCTATCTATCTACAGTATATATCTATCTTTATATCTATCTATCTACAGTATCTATCTATCTATCTTACATCTTTATATCTATCTACAGTATCTAGCTTTATATCTATCTATCTACAGTATCTATCTTTATATCTATCTTTCTATCTATCTACAGTATCTATCTTTATATCTATCTATCTTTATAATTCAATTTCAATTCAACTTTATTTATAGTATCAAATCATAACAAGAGTTATATCGAGACACTTTACAGATAGAGTAGGTCTAGACCACACTATAATTTACAAAGCCCCAACAATTCTAATAATTCCCCCAAGAGCAAGCAGAGCGACAGTGGCGAGGAAAAACTCCCCATTAGGAAGAAACCTCGGACAGACCCAGGCTCTTGGTAGGCAGTGTCTGACGATGCCGGTTGGGGATGTGATGAACAGAGGCAATAATAGTCACTTTAAAGATAAGGAATAGTGACTTCAAATGATAGTTGTAGTAGTTCATGTTATATCAGTGCGCTGCAGGGTGTTGCAGGATGTAGCGCGGCACAGCAGAGCATGGATGGACGTAGCTGGAAGCTGCAGGGTTCAGCAGGACGCAGCATGACACTGCAGGGCACCGCAGAGCTTGGCAGGGAGTGCAGCAGGACCACGGCGACAGCCGCAACCAAGATCTTGGTGCCAACGTGCTCCAAGGAAATATGCTGGTTCATATCTGTCTTTATATCTATCTATCTTTATATATATATCTATCTATCTACAGTATCTATCTATCTTTATATATATACAGTACAGGCCAAAAGTTTGGACACACCTTCTCATTCAATGCGTTTCCTTTATTTTCATAACTATTTACATTGTAGATTCTCACTGAAGGCATCAAAACTATGAATGAACACTTACGGAATTATGTACTTAACAAAAAAGTGTGAAATAACTGAAAACATGTCTTATATTCTAGTTTCTTCAAAGTAGCCACCCTTTGCTCTGATTACTGCTTTGCACACTCTTGGCATTCTCTTGATGAGATTCAAGAGGTAGTCACTTGAAATGGTTTTCCAACAGTCTTGAAGGAGTTCCCAGAGATGCTTAGCACTTGTTGGCCCTTTTGCCTTCACTTTGCGGTCCAGCTCACCCCAAACCATCTCGATTGGGTTCAGGTCCGGTGACTGTGGAGGCCAGGTCATCTGGCGCAGCACTCCATCACTCTCCTTCTTGGTCAAATAGCCCTTACACAGCCTGGAGGTGTGTTTGGGGTCATTGTCCTGTTGAAAAATAAATGATGGTCCAACTAATCGCAAACCGGATGGGATGGCATGGCGCTGCAGGATGCTGTGGTAGCCATGCTGGTTCAGTATGCCTTCAATTTTGAATAAATCCCCAACAGTGTCACCAGCAAAGCACCCCCACACCATCACACCTCCTCCTCCATGCTTCACGGTGGGAACCAGGCATGTAGAATCCATCCATTCACCTTTTCTGCGTCGCACAAAGACACGGCGGTTGGAACCAAAGATCTCAAATTTGGACTCATCAGACCAAAGCACAGATTTCCACTGGTCTAATGTCCAATTCTTGTGTTTCTTGGCCCAAACAAATCTCTTCTGCTTGTTGCCTCTCCTTAGCAGTGGTTTCCTAGCAGCTACTTGACCATGAAGGCCTGATTCATGCAGTCTCCTCTTAACAGTTGTTCTAGAGATGTGTCTGCTGCTAGAACTCTGTGTGGCATTCATCTGGTCTCTAATCTGAGCTGCTGTTAACTTGCGATTTCTGAGGCTGGTGACTCAGATGAATTTATCCTCAGCAGCAGAGGTGACTCTTTCCTGGGGCGGTCCTCATGTGAGCCAGTTTCGTTGTAGCGCTTGATGTTTTTTGCGACTGCACTTGGGGACACATTCAAAGTTTTCGCAATTTTCCGGACTGACTGACCTTCATTTGTTAAAGTAATGATGGCCACTCATTTTTCTTTACTTAGCTGATTGGTTCTTGCCATAATATGAATTCTAACAGTTGTCCAATAGGGCTGTCGGCTGTGTATCAACCTGACTTCTGCACAACACAACTGATGGTCCCAACCCCATTAATAAGGGAAAAGAATCCACTAATTAACCCTGACAAGGCACACCTGTGAAGTGAAAACCATTTCAGGTGACTACCTCATGAAGCTCATTGAGAGAACACCAAGGGTTTGCAGCGCTATCAAAAAAGCAAAGGGTGGCTACTTTGAGGAATCTAAAAAATAAGACGTTTTCCGTTATTTCACACTTTTCTGTTAAGTACATAATTCCATATGTGTTCATTCATATTTTTGATGCCTTCAGTGAGAATCTACAATGTAAATAGTCATGAAAATAAAGGAAACGCATTGAATGAGAAGGTGTGTCCAAACTTTTGGCCTGTACTGTATATCTATCTATCTACAGTATCTACAGTATCTATCTATCTTTATATCTATCTATCATTTGAATCACATGTCTTCAGAGCTCTTCTTCTTCAGAGGTGGTGCCATCAGAATCTGAGCCACCCTCTGTTCCTTTTGTTCCATGTTTGCGCACAGTCAGGCCTGCGTGAACGCACACTGTCAGCATGCCAGATGTCAATGGCTTTGGTTGGGTCAGGTGAGCACAACCGGGTTTTAAGGAGGTCGGCATGAGCGCCAGTCACTCTTTACCTGCTTCATAACACTGAACCCTCTTTCACAGTCAGCTGTAGTTGCAGGGATGGTGAGGAGAGCATAAAAAAGATCAAGGACATCAGGACACCGATGGCGCAGCATTCTGTTCACAGTAGGCCAGGTCTTCTCAAAGGTTCTTGTAGCAGGGTGAGACAGGCAATATGCATTATGCACTTGCAAACAATTATACATTTTCAAATGCAACTTTAGTTATTAAAAGATGGCATCAAATTTGGATTGTGTCTTTAACAAATTACATTTACTCTGATTCCTGATAAACAAAATAAAACTGTCTCACAATATTAGACATTTCTATAGAGCTTGGAAACCTTTCAAGCACTTGTTTAAAAATGCTACTGATAAGGAACATCAGTATGAGATTTTTTTTCTCAAACATTCTCCAAGTACCTTGGCTGAATCCTGCTACATACAGTTCAGTCTTGAGAATTGTCCATTGATCAGGGATCAACTCCACATCCACTCCAGCAGACCGTAAAAGAGGTCGGAAGTGACTGATGAGTTTGTTTACCTCTTCATCACCAAAATCTGAGAACAAAAGGGAAAACATTAATATAAAGTTAAGCAGTTGTCTTAAAACATAAAATGCGTAAAGATTTGTTCATTACATTTTAATTGCTAACCTGAACTTGTGTCTGCCTCTGGCCAGCACTGGAAACTGGTCAGCCACATAGCCTGCAGGACACCACTGTTCATATCACTAAATCTAGCAGTGATGCACCGGCACAGAGAATCGATCAGCTCATTCTTTGCCTTGTCATGCCGGTCGGCATCAGTAGGCTTCAGGAGGACTCCCTCAGGAGTCTGTGTACAGCACTGCTCTCAGCTTAGGCCCAGGTCTATAGTTGTGCAGAGATAGATGGATGGGCGTCTTTTTATTTATACTGAGGTGAAAACACACAAACACAACCTAAAAATCAAATCATAAATTGTAGGATATAAGATACATACCTTGACTTGTACTTTTCTATGACAGCCTGAGTGGAGGAAAGGCAGCTCTGAGCTTCAGCCAGGGTTGACACTGACCTCTGCAGTGACTTGGAGAGTTGCTCAGTTGATAGATGGTGTCATGGAGATGGCAGCAAAACCTGAGCACTCCACCATCCTTGCCTATTTTGAGGAACCCCTTGGCTTTTGCCCTCAGAACAAAATTGATGTTCGTGGCCTCCAGGGACAACTGCATTATATCAGACAGCATTTAAAACTGATTAAAAGAAGCAAACATTAAATAAACCATCTACACTGCTGGTTTTAGTAGGCTATACATTAACATACCTTCTCCTCCAAGTGGCGTACAATGCCAGCATATCCCCTGAGAAAATGGTCAAGTGCATGAAGAGATGTGGTAGCCACCTACTCTGGTTGGCATCAAAGCCTTCATGTGGAGCTCCCTGAAGTGTTGCTTTAGGCTGGCCCTGTCCACTCCACTCTTATGATAAAAGGTGTAGGTCCACTAAACAGGTCCTCAACTTTCCTGGCCATCACATTTTTCCTTATTCCGTCTGAAAAGGCAAGCTCTAGCTTATGGGCCATGCAGTGGATCCCCAGCACATTTGGTCTGTCTGTATGCAGTTTTGTAACTACATCATTGTTTACTCCTGTCATTACAGATGCTCCATATGTGGTGATTGCCACTAGCTTGTTCTTCCAATCAGTGCTGACTCCACTTCCCATTATACTGCACACTGCTTCAGCTATATTTGTAGCATCTGGCTTTGAGACAGCTTTTACCTCGACAAAATCAACTTTGACCTTCCCCTCACTGGCACTCCTGACGTAGACCATTTCTTCTTCCATCGCTGCACTGTCCAGAGATCCATCTGACATGACCGAGATGAACTTGCCATCTGATAATCTTGCCCTCATCTTTCTTCTCTCTTCCTCTGCTATGTAGTGTATGAACATTTTTGCCTGGTAGTCATTTGTGTATGTCTCTCCTATCTTCAAGCCTTTCTTCCTGTCCACCCTGAAATTAATTTTTGTGTAAATGAAGCCACTGTTAGCGCCTACAACACAGTAGCTACATTTTCTTTTTGAAACCCCCAAAGGTAAAGTTTCACCTGTGTCTATGTAATTCAATTTCAATTAAATTTTATTTATAGTATCAAATCATAACACGAGTTATCTCGAGACACTTTACAGATAGAGTAGGTCTAGACCACACTCTATAATTTACAAAGCCCCAACAATTACAGTAATTCCCTCAAGAGCAAGCAGTGCGACAGTGGCGAGGAAAAACTCCCTCTTGGGAAGAAACCTCGGACAGACCCAGGCTCTCTTATGTAAGCACTCTGAATAGTATTAAATTCCATGGTTTCTCGCGCTGGTTTCACTGCAAACTGCGCGCAGCCAATGGGCGTATGAAACGTCATCACGTAGCATTACGGCACAGTGTTCTTGGGAAATGTAGGAAGTACTGCCAGGGGGATAAATGACCAAGAACAGAGCCTTATGTATCATGCATGTAATGCATCATGCATCACTGGCCAAACTGGCTACTAAGTTTTTATTAACACCCGCCAAAATGAATTTTAACCCACATTTGGCGGGTTGGCGGGTGTTAATTTAGAACCCTGCTGGTCGAGTGCAGATGTGAGTTGCGCATGCTCAGATTTAAACGGTTTACTCCATAACGTGTCTTACTGAAATTTGTGAAATCCATAAAATAATAAAAGTTTCTCTTTACATACAATAACAGAAAATGGTAATCATTTCAAAAACGTTTTAGCAATCTATGATTGTTTGATTGCTAACGTTAGCTCAAAATGCCATTCAAGTGACAGCCTTTTCTTGTGTTTGATTGCTAACTTGTAGCTAGCAGCAGCAGTTATTTCAAAAACGTTTTAGCTATGCTTCTCCGTGAACCATCACCTTATCGTGGTGGAGAGGTTTGTGTGTCTCTGTGAACCTGAGGGCTGTGTTGTCTGGAGCTTTGTGCTCCTGGTAGGGTCTCCCAAGGCAAAGTGGTCTCAGGTGAGGGGCCAGACAAAGAATGGTTCAAAAACCCCAATGGAAAAACAAGGTAGAAATGGAGTGACCCTGCCCGGAGGAAGCCCGGGGCCCCCGTCTGGAGCCAGGCCCAGACGGCGGGCCTTCGTGCGGCGCCTGGTGGCCGGGTTTGCCACGGAGCCCGGCCGGGCACAGCCCGAACAAGCTATGTGGCTCCCATCTCTCCAGCCCATGGGCCCACCACGTGTGGGAGGAACCGCTAGGGTCGGGTGCGCTGCCACATGGGTGGCAGTGAAGGTCAGGGGCCTCGACGGACCAGACCCGGGCAGCAAACGCTGGCTCTGGGGACGTGGAACGTCACCTCTCTGTGGGGGAAGGAGCCGGAACTGGTGCGGGAGGTGGAGCGCTACCGGTTAGATCTGGTGGGGCTTACCTCTACGCACAGTCTCGGTTCTGGAACCGTACTCCTGGATAGGGTTGGACTCTTTTCTTCTCCGGAGTTGCTCAGGGTGTGCGGCGCCGGGCGGGTGTGGGGATACTAACAAGCCCCCGGGCGGCGCTACGTTGGAGTTTACCCGGTGGACGAGAGGGTCGCCTTCCCTACGCCTGCGAGTTGTGGGGGAAAACTCTGATTGTTGTTTGTGCATATGCACCAAACAGGAGTTTGGAGTATTCGGCCTTCTTGGAGACCTTGAGTGGAGACCCGTACGGGGGCCAGTGGGGGACTCCATTGTTCTGCTGGGGGACTTCAACGCACATGTGGGCAATGATGGAGACACCTGGAGAGGCGTGATTGGGAGGAACGGCCTCCCTGATCTAAACCAGAGTGGTTGTTTGTTGTTGGACTTCTGTGCTAGTCATGGATTGTCTATATCTAACACCATGTTCGAACATAGGGATGCTCATAAGTGTACCTGGTACCAGAGCACCCTAGGCCGAAGGTCAATGATCGATTTTATAATCGTTTCATCTGATCTGAGGCCATATGTTTTGGACACTCGGGTGAAGAGAGGGGCAGAGCTGTCAACCGATCACCATCTGGTGGTGAGTTGGGTCAGGGGTGGGGAAGACTCTGGACAGACCTGGTAAGCCGCAAAGTAGCGGGTAAATTGGGAACGTCTGGAGGAGGCCCCTGTCCAACGGACTTTCAACTCGCACCTCCGGCGGAGTTTTTCGTGCATCCCTGTGGAGGCTGGGGGGGCTTGAACCCGAGTGGACAATGTTCAAAGTTTCCATTGCTGAAGCCTGCGGCAGGAGCTGTGGTCTTAGGGTCTTAGGTGCCTCAAGGGCGGTAACCCACGAACACCGTGGTGGACACCGGTGGTCAGGGAAGCCGTCCGACTGAAGAAGGAGTCTTCTCGGGATATGTTATCCCAGAGGACTCCGGAGGCCGTTGCAGGGTACCGGGGGCCCGAAGGGCTGCAGCCTCTGCCGTGAAAGAGGCAAAGCACCGGGTGTGGGAGACGTTTTGAGAAGACATGGAGAAGGACTTTCGGTCGGCACCAAAGTGCTTCTGGAAAACTGTTCGCCACCTCAGGAGGGGAAGGGGAACCATCCAAGCTGTGTACAGTAAGGATGGGACACTGTTGACCTCAACTGAGGAGGTAATAGGGCGGTGGAAGGAGCATTTTGAGGAACTCCTGAATCCGAACTAATAGCCCTCTATGTTAGAGGCAGAGCTGGAGGATGACGGGGATTGTCGTCGATTTCCCAGGCGGAAGTCACTGATGTAGTCAAACAACTCCACAGTGGCAAAGCCCCAGGGATTGATGAGATCCGTCCAGAAATGCTCAAGGCTCTGGGTGTGGAGGGGCTGTCCTGGTTGACACGTCTCTTCAACATTGGCGTGAAAGTCTGGAACAGTGCCAAAGGAGTGGCAGATTGGGGTGGTGGTTCCCTTTTTTAAAAAGGGGGACCAGAGGGTGTGTGCCAATTACAGGGGTATCACACTTCTCAGCCTCCCTGGTAAAGTCTACTCCAAGGTGCTGGAAAGGAGGGTTCGGCCGATAGTCGAACCTCAGGTTGAGGAGGAACAATGCGGATTCCGTCCTGGTCGTGGAACAACGGACCAGCTCTTCACTCGCGCGATCCTGGAGGGGGCCTGGGAGTATCGCCCAACCGGTCTACATGTGTTTTGTGGATTTGGAGAAGGCGTATGACCGGGTCCCCCGGAGATACTGTGGGAGGTGCTGCGGGAGTATGGGGTGAGGGGGTCTCTACTCAGGGCCATCCAATATCTGTACGACCAAAGTGAGAGCTGTGTCCGGGTTCTCAGCAGTAAGTCGGACTCGTTTTCAGGTGAGGGTTGGCCTCCGCCAGGGCTGCGTGTTCTGTCACCAATCCTGTTTGTAATATTTATGGACAGGATATCGAGGCGTAGTCGGGGTGGGGAGGGGTTGCAGTTCGGTGGGCTGGGGATCTCATCGCTGCTTTTTGCAGATGATGTGGTCCTGATGGCATCATCGGCCTCGCGACCTTCAGCACTCACTGGATCGGTTCGCCGAGTGTGAAGCGGTTGGGATGAGGATCAGCACCTCTAAATCGGAGGCCATGGTTCTCAGCAGGAAACCGATGGAATGCCTTCTCCAGGTAGGGAATGAGTCCTTTACCCCAAGTGAAGGAGTTCAAGTACCTTGGGGTTTTGTTCGCGAGTGAGGGGACAATGGAGCGGGAGATTGGTCGGAGAATCGGCGCAGCGGGTGCGGTATTACATTCCATCTATTGCACCATTGTGACGAAAAGAGAGCTGAGCCAGAAGGCAAAGCTCTCGATCTACCGGTCAGTTTTCGTTCCTACCCTCACCTATGGTCATGAAGGCTGGGTCATGACGCCTCCCTAGGGAGGTGTTCCAGGCACGTCCAGCTGGGAGGAGGCCTCGGGGAAGACCCAGGACTAGGTGGAGGGATTATATCTCCAACCTGGCCTGGGAACGCCTCGGGATCCCCCAGTCGGAGCTGGTTAATGTTGCTCGGGAAAGGGAAGTTTGGGGTCCCCTGCTGGAGCTGCTTCCCCCGCGACCCGACACCGGATAAGCGGACGAAGATGGATGGATGGATGGATGGATGGTTTTAGCTATGATTTTTTGATTGCTAACGGTAGCTCATAGACTGTGTGTTAGCTCAAAAAGCCATTAGCATCTTGGAGGCTACTTGTCTCAAAGTGACGTATGCGCAAACTCACATCTGCACTCGTCGCAAAGTGACGCATGCGCGACTCAAATTGGCGCTCGACTCACATCGGGCAGTGACAGTTGGCTGCTGTTTTTGAGCTAGATTGCTTGTGAAGGCTGAGTCAAACTAATGTTAGTCACACAAGGATATTTGAGTCAAACAAAACAACAGCATTATAGTACACACAAATATTAAGACATTTCTGTGATATAAGTCAATAATACAAAATACTGACCGAAATGTGTTTTAATCCAGTAACATTAGTCGAACAGCTCCACTGTAGTAAGTATTTGCTGTAGGTGTTGACTGAAAAAGACTGTTCCTCCTAGATTTTTGTTTCCTGCTACTTCCGATCTAATTGGAGACGAACAGCCAATCAGAATTGACCTTTAATTCTCCGATTGGTTGGTTTTGTGGCACACCTGTAACGCCATGAAAATTTGAGCAAGTGTGTCTAGAGTTGAGCGCGCAGTGAAGAGGTTGAGAGCGAGGGAGACATGACCGGAGCGCAGCAGCGTCTACCTGCGAGCAGAGAAAGACATGCAAATACATTTATTATGCATGGAATAGGTTTTTGTTTACTCAAACTAAATTATTTTTTGCGAGTGTTAATTTCTGTTCAAAATTCAATGTAATGTGCTTGCAAAATATAGTTCTCTGTGCTCAAAACATACAATTACTCGCTCAGGAATGAGACATATATAACGCCATAAGTTTGCACCCAGGAGGCTGAAACAAGGCAAGTTTTAAACGTGCTTTTAGCCTATTAACATGTTCGATATGTCATTACAAGTGCCTACCCATGTGAAGTGATTCCTTCCAAGTGAACACAGTGAATCTGACTGCAGTAGATGTGAAAGAAATGCATAAATGTGCTAATTCAGCTCTGTTTAGTTCCGGTATTGAGATGGCAAGACTTAGGAACCATCTACAGGGATACAACAAAAATACTGTATTTATTAATTTAATGACTAAATAAGGTAGTGTCTCCAAACTTACCCCAATTATAACTGCTAGTTGTACTACAGCACTTACTTTAAAAAAATAAGCATATGCCTATTTTTGAAAATATTTTTGTATCTTTTTCGGTGTTGTAGTTTGTAGACGGTCCCGAAGCACTCGTCCTGCCGTCTCAACAATTAGCAATCAATTAGCAAAACTTTGTGAGTAGGACTGATGGGAATTCTCATGGAGAGTCAAACAGCCGACATTTGATGGTAAGATGTTTGAGGACCGGCGAACAAGAGTCAGATATCACTTCTGCATTAGTGCACCACGAGTTAAAGCACACACCCCCACCTTTCGACTTGCCAGTCGTGTCTTTGGCCTGGTCGAGGAGCATTATCAGATAATCTATCTTGTTGCCGATAAAATAAAAAAAAAAAAAAAAAAAAAAAAAAAAAAAAAAAAAAAAAAAAAAAAAAAAAAAAAAAAAAAAAAAAAAAAAATGTTTGCCAACAGCATACTTGGTATTGGAATAGGTCGGTTCCGTAGCCTCACCAACAGTCCCCCACATCTTCCTCTCTTACACCCATATCGCCTTCGGTAACCAGTGCGCCAGGTCTCTGATGTTTTGATAGATGTTGTAGACAATTTTGGAGCATTTTGTCTGATTTGTCCAATAAAGTAAGTGATAAGGCTGCCTGTGAAAATCCTAGTTTTATACAGTGTATGGTGAAAACCCAGCGCAAAGCACAGTGAGACAAATTTATCTTGTTTTTTCAAAGTGTGTGGGAACCTGTGATGACCCACTGTCATTTCCAACCAATCACATAATTTGTGCTGCCCCGGCTGTTAGCAACCCAGGTTGTGCGCAGATCGTATTGAAATCAAGACACAAAAACATAGGAAAATAGGGTCCATGTTGAAAAAAACGGTAGTTATCCTTTAAAGGTGATTCTGATACTTTGATAAAAAAAAAAATAATAATAATCTTTTTAGACCCAGGATTATAAAACACACATGCTTACACTACCTGTTATCAGTGGAGGTAGTTAATGTACTGCATCATTGACATGACGTGTTCAACAGATTACAAAGCAGATAATTTTCCAGCTTTGCAGATTCAGTTTGGTGGCATAAACATTGCTCTGAACACAGATAATGCTGCAACATTGCAGAATCAAAACAAAATGTCTTTTGCATCAGCAAACCAATGTTCACAGTAATTTCTGTGATTTATAGTGTTTACCCGGAGGAGAGGAGGAGAGGATGAATAATTGTTTAATTTTCTCAGACTGGAGCACACTGCAGCTCTGTTCAAGGAAATGAAAGGATAATAAAAGCGTAAATCCAGTAAACTAGAAGCATAGATGTGCGATTCATAGAGAAAGAAGTATTTAATACAAAATCATATGAAGGACAATATAATACAGTATAGATGAAAAAAGACATGAAAAAGAAATAATAAGAGTAACAGAAGAATGCATATAAGTGGAGTATTACTATAATAACCTCTGGAGAGCACCTTTCCCACTGGGAAAAAAACCCATTGTTTTTTGTCTTTAGTGGAAAAGACAAAAGCCATTGTATTTACCCAAAGGATAATTAATGTGAGCTAATGAAATGACTCTGCAGTAGTCACAGGTATTTATCGGCTCCAGCTCCGATCTGCAGTGATGGAAACATGACACCTAGGTGGACACACCAATTTTCGCTCGCAAAATTCATTGTTGTGATGCTATGACACTTGTCGCCTCTGTCTGTAACTTATGTGTAACTTTGTCACATCAGCCACAAATTTCGTCCGTCTCTGTGCAATATTGCACAAGTGCGTTACCTTAATGCTTCTTTTCACCTGCATGATTTTAGTGCTCGGGTTAATAAAAGTAATACCCTTTTAAAGCCGTGTCTGACATTTTCAATGTTTCTGACAGCTCTTATGTGATTTGAAGGTTAGACTGAAAGGATGAAGTTACAGTGATTTTAATTGCCCTGTTAAAGAAATAGTTTGAAATGTTGGGAAATAAACATTCTGATTATATTATGATTGTCACAAGTTAGGTAATGGCGATAAGGTCCAGAATTCATCCTGGGACTCTTCTCTATCTCCTGCTCTTTGAAACGTATCAGCTTACAACATTTGAAAAATTAAGCTATCTTCGAGCCCTCTGAATGTATTACCATCTTCTCTAATTTTTAAAGTTTACCAATTATTGCCCCTGCTGTTTCAGCGATTCTAAATTCCTCCTTGTTGACAGGATGTGTCATTACATTACATTACATGTCATTTAGCTGACGTTTTTATCCAAAGCAACATCCAATTAAGTCCTTTCAACCTTCAAGGTACAAACTCCAGATAACAAGTAGTAAATGCAAGTACATTAGCTTCAAATAAGCAAAACTACAAAGAACCATATTAAAGTGCAGCTGTAAAAGAAATATATACAGTTTTTTTTTTTAACCAAGGTGCAGTCGGAAGAGATGTGTGTTTAGTCTTTGGCGGAAGATGTGTAGGCTTTCCTACTTATGGCCGTCCTGATGTCAATGGGGACCTCATTCCACCATTTAGGAGCCAGGACAGCCAACAGTCGGGATTTCGTTGAGTGATTAGTTGTCCCTCGCTGTGAGGGGGTGGCAAGCAGGTTGGCTGATGCAGAGCGGAGTGCGCAGGCTTTGACCACTGGGTTTGACCATGTCCTGGATGGAAGCTGGGGCTGATCCGTTCGTGGCCCTGTATGCAAGTACTAGTGTCTTGAACCGGATGTGGGCAGAAACTGGTAACCAGTGAAGAGAGCGGAGGAGCGGTGTAGTGTGAGAGAACTTGGGTAGGTTGAAGACCAGCTGAGGTGCTGTTTTGAATGAGCTGCAGGGGCCGGATGGCACATGCAAGCAGGCCAGCCAGGAGGGAGTTGCAGTAGTCTAGACGTGAGATGACTAGAGCCTGAACCAGAACCTGAGCCGCCTTCTGCGTTAAAAGGGGACATATCCTTCTGATGTTGTGCAGCATGTATCTACATGATCGGGGAGTTGCAGCAATGTTGGCAGTAAAGGAGAGTTGGTCATCAAGCGTCACACCCAGATTTCTAACAGTCTGGGTGGGGACTACCACAGAGTTTTCAATTGTTATGGAAGGAAAAGTCAAGATTGAGTTTTTAGATGGTGTGTGGACATCCAAGAATAAATGTCAGTAAGAACGAGGAGAATTAGTTGGGTGTCTTTTTGCGTAGCTGTGGTAGGAAAAGCCATGCGACGAGATAGTTGGTGTTCAGAGACCAGAGGAGGGGACCCAGGACTGAACCCTGAGGGAACCCAGTTGTGAGTGTGCAAGGTTCTGAGATAGATCCTCTCCAAGTTACCTGGTAGGTGCGGTCTGCCAAGCGAGATGTGAGTAAGGAGAGCGCAGAGCCTGAAACACCCAGATTCTTGAGTGTCGAAATGAGGATCTGGTTGTTCATTGTGTCAAAGGCAGCAGAAAGGACCAGAAGGATGACGGCAGAAGAGAGAGGTGGTGGCCGGCCTTGAAGCCAGACTGGTGGGGATCAAAAAGGTTGTTCTGGTGGAGATAAGTAGAGAGTTGATTAAAAATGGCAAGCTCAAGAGTTTTGGAAATAAATGGAAGAAGGGAGACGGGTCTGTAGTTATTTACCTAAGAAGCGTCGAGTGTGGGTTTTTTGAGGAGAGGGGTCACTCTTGCTTCTTTGTGGGCGGGAAACTACCAGTTGACAAGGACGCAGAGGAAAGGAAGAAGGTCTGGAGCAATAGACTGGAGAAGGTGAGAAGGGATAGGAAGTAATCAGGTTAAGAATTTGATTGGGAGATATATAGTATAGTTGTTCTCTTAGCACGCACTGAGTCAGACAACAACGGAGCTGGGGAGGATTTGTGAGCCTGCCGTGAAGTAAGAGGATAGAGAGAGTCAAGAGAGGAGGATAGAATAGAGAGGAGAGTGTCTGTGTCAGCGTTGGGAGGCATGAGTGAGAAAAAGTCAGGTGAAGGGAGGGTTGATAAAGTAGATGAAGCCAGAGAAGATGGAGCGAGTGAGCGAATGTTGCGGTGTACAGTTACAGTATCTCTTGACATATGGTTGTAAGCTTGGGAGAGTGGGAAAGAGTAAGAGATGAAGAAATGGTCTGAGGTATGGAGTGGGGTAACAACTTGTGAGTAGGAGGGGAAGGTGAGAGTGAGAGGGCAAAAGAAGAGAGAAGATGTAAGAAGTCAGAAGATATTATGCTCATTTTCAGGTTCATAATTGTATTTAGAGGTTGTACCAGAATAGGTTTACATGGTTTAATTTTCAAAAAACACCATATTTTTTTTGTACTGCACATTGCTGCAGCTCCTCTTTTCACCCTGTGCGTTGAGCTCTATGTTTTAGCTACCGAGAGAGGCATCTCAATCAGCACTGGCCCAAGCCTTTTGGGGGACCTAAGCAGAATTTGATTTGGGGGCCCCCCTCCCACCACGCGGAGTCACCTGTGCTTGACGATTATTGACACAAATGTCCCGCTATAATGTTACATTATAAATGAATACAGTGAGGTTATGTATCAATACAGTGACGGATTATGAACTACTGTCCCCCTGGGCACAGATGCATAAGGACCCTCCCCCCCTACTCTATTTGTGCAAAAGTGGGTGGAAAAGGTGAGGGGTGCTCCCCCAGAAAATTTTGAATTTGGTAGTTGTGATTTCCTGTATTCTGGTGCATTTTGGGGATGGTCAGCTGGAGAAGGGCAATACCTAAATTTGTTCAGATTCATAGCGTTTTGCTTTTTGATTTATTAAGGTAGTGACTTCACGCATCTACTTGGGCTTCAGGGCCAAACAACACGTTCTATCCCACAGGACTTTATGTTTGAGTAAAATATTACATCTATTTATCCTAATAGGGATGCATATTTAGATTTTTTTTCCTGATCGATAGCCCGCCCGTGTTAACCGCTTATTAACAGTTAACAATCAGCCGACTAAGTCCAAGTCCACCCGTCTGGGAGAGTTAGCAGCCACAATGTTGCGTACATTGTTGTTGACACATGCAGCAACTTTCCCATTCCCCAAGTCTCCACCACATCAATTAGTTTAGCTGCATGGTTGTCAGCTGTGGGTCTGCCTGAAAAAAAATCAGGATTCATGATTTAAATCGATTACCCCCTACTTAAAATCAATCTGCAGATGACAAATAAATGACAAGATCACACACACACACACACACACACACACACACACACACACACACACACACACACAGGGCATGTATACCATTAGGATTATTCATGCCAATTTTATGTAAATATATTGGTTTGAGTGTTTTCCCTACCATTGTATTGGTGCCCTCCGTGAAAGAATAACAAAATGATATTATGCTATATATTCAACAAATTATATAATTATGCTATATATTCAACAACAACTAAACGGATGCGTGAGATAAAGCTGTTTTCACACATACAGGTAATTCACTTCTCGTTCCTCAGTAAAAGTCATTTGTCCATAGTCAAATTGCCCCTATTTTCACCTGTTGCTGAGTAACGTACATTAACATGCCATGGTCTCATGAGTGTAGCATACCTGTAGCAAGCTCCATCGTAGTAATTAGCGGTAAAAAAAAACATTGAAGAGGAGCTCCATGCTACAGAGCGGTGATTGCTAGTTGTTAAAGCAGCTACAGACCTCCGTCACAGTTCGGTCGTATCAGCAGCTTTTAGTGGATGTGTTGAGCCGCATCAGAGTTCCTCAACACCGGGTCAATGGTGCTCCGTCAGGTCAGCGGTAGTTATCCAATAATAGGTGACTTTGAGCCGGGTACAGAGCACAATGAGATGCTGGTCATTTCGGCGGATATTACGGTTAAGTAAGTAATGAAACGAGTAGTTAAGAAATTAACTAATATTAGCCGCTGCCGCTGCCATGTTGTTTGTGTAACGCGTGGGGGGAGGGCTGGGCCCATTCTGAACTACGGGAGCCCAGATGGGACCATCGGCGAATGTTAAGAGAAAAAAAACAACACTCGATTGGGGGCCCCCTGGTGGCCATGTACTGTACTCTATTCTAATACCACTCAGTCATCTTAAGAAAACACTTACGGGCCAATGACAGTAGTATAAATTGTCCTTATGGCAACGGTCAGTGTTCAGAGTACACGTTATTTACATGCAGTGTCATGTTTCCGATGTGGTTCACAGCCTCTGCTGATTGTGACGTCACGCCACCTGTCCTGCCCATAACTGTTACACTCATAGTTGGTAATACAGACCTGCAAACCTTGAAAAACTTTTTTGATTTTCATTTATTGTCGAAGTTCTGGTTCATGAACACGGTGGCACACACGTGGAAAAAATGCCATTAAATGTCAAATCTGTATACATTTTAAACCCTAGAAAATAATTATGTTCAAGTAGGCTACTTGAATTAAATAAAACATGAATTATATTAAATACAATTAATTGGATCATAATATAATCCAATAAAATACATTACACTGCATAATGAGCACTTTTACTTTTGGTACTTTAAGTATATTTTGAAAATACTTTTGTACTATTACATAGGGAAGATGTTGAATGCAGGACTTGTAACTGACAAGTCATTTGTAACTCTACAACACTGTTTTTTCTACTTTTACTGCAATACATAATCTGAGTAAGTCTTCCACCTCTGGAAATCACCAACAACAGTTGTGCATGAATACCTGCAGCAGTGTTTAACACTGAAAACACACAGCTCAGTTCAGAGTTTCCTTGTAGCTCTGCTACAGTAGCAGATAACCTTTGACGTTACCTGCCGGTCACATCGTCTCTAAACAGTCCACTCACAGCGAAGTCCTGCACGGATCAACAGATGTTAGAGTCTGGCGGCTGCTCGCTCTGTTTGTTATAAGACGCACACCGAGCAGATTAATGCGCTCACAGAGCCAATCTATGCAGATGTTACCTCTCGGTGTTTGGCTAGCTAATAAGCCGTTAGCCTGTTAGCTTGAGCTTTGTCTGAAGGCGCCGAGCGGCCAGCCAAGGTCCGACAGACAACGACACATTCCGCACATCCTCTGCTCAGTTTAACCGCTAACCCCCCGGTACCGGTCAGAGAGGCTTGTTTACTTTGTGTCTCGATCCTGCGGTGCGTCCAGTAACGGGCTCCGGTCAGTTTTTAATTAGCCTACATTAGTAACAGTTAATTTTGTTACGGTATGAACTTAATCCTAGGAAAGGCAAAACATATATAAGACCGTTTGTAACGAAATCCAAGACTTTGTATACCAAATGCAAGGCTTTATTAATAATAATATAAATAATATTTCTCCAAAGTTGACAGTGGTAAATTAATTCATTTCACAATTTCACCTTTCTACATCAAATCAGTTTACCTTTGCAAGCACCGTCCTCCCTTTGGGAAACCCATAGATATATGGGGGAAACCAACCAAACTAAACAGGAATGAGGGAGGAATAACACTTGCATCTGATGCTTTCATTTTACTATCAGTAGCCGATATTAGAGGAAGGAACCCAACGCTGTGATTAGTCAAACTCTTCTTCTTTAGTTTTTTTTCCAGCATGCTCGTGGCTGCTACGCTGTTTTAGCCATAGGTTTTAGCCGTCCACTACCATCAAGTGTTACTGAGACGGTTACTGCGCGTCAACGAGTGAACTCAAAGTAGTCACCTGATTTTCGCGTAGTTTAAAGTGACAAATCGTATCACCGTATTTTGATGTCAAAATGCGTATCTACTACGCAAAATGCATACAGGTTGGCAGGTCTGGTAATAGGTGGCACAGGAACAGCAACAAATAAAGCCATCTTAGCTGCAGCCAGTATGAACGGTGACAGTGTGGGTTTGGAGCTGAGTTAATGGCAGACTGTTGTAGCCTTCCAATGAAGCAGTCTGCCATATGATGTCAGTCAGCCAGTGAGTCACAGTAGACCAAGTACAACACTGTCCATCTGCTGCTCCCTGCAATACCATACACACATTAATATATAGAGCCTCATATACTGTAAGAAGCAGACCACACAAGCCAAACAACATGAAACTGCACAGAGTTGTGTTTTGAAATCCTGAGCCATGGGACCTAAATACAATTAGTATTGCAACACAGTCTCACGGCAGTTCGTGAAATGTTCACGTAATTTTTTTATCTATTGATTCGTGTACACGGACACATTTATCTCGTTTTTTTGTGATGGTCAGCACGTTTTTTAACGTGCTGACCATTTTTGGCTTGGGTTTAGGAAAACAATAACGGGACGCGAGAGAAAAGAAGAACAGGGACGTGATCCCCAGTCTCTGGAGCACGCGGGACAACAACGGGACGGTTTGGGTTTTGAAAAGAAAAACGGGGAAAGGAAAAGTGACACGCAGGACACGATCCCCGGTCTCCGGGGTGAAAGTCCTGTGTTGTTTGACCCATCCACCACCCCAACCAACCTCCCTATGCGTATTTTCGGCCTTTCTTACTACTCGCTACCGTAGTCCAGGGGCTTAGCCCAAAGCTAGGGGGGTCCGGGGGCATGCTCCCCTGGTGGAGATTTTTTTCCCAATTACGTCAGCTAAATGCACTATTTTTCAGGCTGTTTGAGATAATAGAATGCCTAAAATTCTATACACTATCTGGGAAAATGATGATAGTTACTCAGTGTAAAAAAAAAAATAATAATAATAATAATCACCAAGTAGAGCCTACAACCTATTTTGTATTTAATTGTTAAGGATGACTCATTTTCACCCCTGGCAACTAAAAAGAGGCAACCATTATCTGACTATTTTTAAGTTAGCCTACATAGGTAAAATTGGAATTTGGTGTAAACATCATTACTAATCTTAAGAGTTCAGTTCTGTTTAGTTTGTGCTTAGCTGATAAATTTGCTACATCAGAATCCATGAAATGGAAAAAAGAACAATTGAAGCTTTAACTGCACAACAAGGTTTATCGTGTATTTTTAAACAATACACAAGTAATAATAATGTAATATAATAAAACAATAAATATCTGTTTTAAAACAAGAACAATTTATTAATTCATATATTTCAATTTATACAAAAATTATCCTTAACAGGTAAAATAGAAAGCAATTCAGGTGAGGATGAAGGCCAGGTGAGGAGGGTAGTGATGGTGTCGAGTGGAAGAAGAGCAACAGCACTTCTGATAATCCTGCAAGAAATGATAAGCACAAATCAATCCGAGGCAAAACTTACAATCTAACAACAACATACAACAGGAAAAGGTCACCACCTGCACCACCAGAACAAGAATGACAGTTTAAAATCATTTTTTTAGTTTTGAGTTGATTAGCTGATTAGAGATCTTGTCAGGTCGTATAAAAAATGATTTGTTCTAAAATTCTAATACATTTGTACTGGAGTTTTGATTTACATGAGCTGTAAGCCCTTATCAGCAAAATTAAAACAATAAAAGGCTTGAAGTATTTTACTTTTTATGTAATGAATGTAGAATATATTAAAGATTTACTTTTTAAATTAATGTATGGGGGGGGAAAAATCACTTTTCCAGTGATATTGATGCATCTGTACTTGGAATTGTTGTCATCAGGAGGAGGAAATAAACTTTCTCATGTCTTTCTGATCTTCTTTATCACTATATTTCTCAATTAGTCTCTCTTCTTATCCCACTAATGTGCCGAGATTAGCTGTAAAACATGCCCTGAGATAACTTTTGATAGCATTTGATACAAGCTGTGTGTTTTGGTTTTACGAGTTATATCCATAACTTCAGCCGGTTAGCCAGTAAGCTCGCGACACCGATGAAACATACAACATGACAACATGCATGACAACAGCCCGCCAGCCCCTGATGACAAGTTAACGACGAAGAAGAAGATTTATATTCTTCTTCGTTAGTTTTTATTGGCAGTTGGCAAACAAGCTGAGTGATGCGCGATGCATTACCGTCCGCCACCACGCACGGTAATAGAGCTTTTGTTTCATTTTTTGCCGCTCCAGTCAGAAAGACTGAGAGAGGAAATGAAACAAGAAGTTATTTTAAAAAAGAAAAAAGACTGGGTTGAGTATTGTATTGTTCTAATCTAAGGAGGGTTGCCATGACAATAATTAAATATTACATTAGTGACAGAATAAGACAAAGGTCATTATTTTGGAGTGCACATCAGGGCCAATGGAAGCATGAAAAAAAAACAATACATAACACCAGGAAGAAATCAGAAAAGCCGCCTTTCAGAATTGCGCATGAAGACCGTGATACACACACATCAAATTGTCTAACACACACACCTACTGTACATACAAGCAATCCTTTTATGTTCTGTTATGTTTGGTTGTTTACATTTATCATTTACTAGGTCAGGGGTGTGAAACATATGGCCCGTGGGCCATAACCGGCCTGCCAAAGGGTCCAATCAGGCCCACTGGATGACTTTGCAAAGTGTGAAAATTGCAGAAAAGTAATTAATTCCAATTCCAAATTCACCACTTTAATCTCAGAGAATCAGGTGTTTTCCCATAAATTTACAACTTTAATCTTAAAAATTAAGTTTTTTCTCAGAATATTACCCCTCTCTCCAGGGTCCGTATCTTTATTTTTTTTCCTACAATGGCCTTAGAATGCTGTTGTAGCGGAAGTAACTTGCATTTGCCAACATCAATCTGACAAGAAACTCTGTGGCAGATAGAGTTTCTGGTCTTTCTGGAGTGGTTTACTGGTTTGGCCCACTTGAGATCAAATTAGGGGTATGTGGCTCATGAACTAAAATGAGTTTGAAAACCCTGTACTAGGTAGTGACAGTTTTTGCTGCTAGTCCCAAAAAAATACCTGAGTTACAATGCTTTATTCTGTATCTTAATTACAAAAATGTAACATGTTTTTCTGTTTTTTCATTTGTTATTTGTAGCCAGACTTTTCTTAAACTCAATTTGCAACTAAATAAAACAATATACTCATAGACAAATTGTGTCCAAGGAAACAATGTAGGAATAAAATGCAATTGTGTGTAGAAGCAATCACACGCTGCACTTTACCATGACTCATTAAAGGAATAGTTTGACATTTTGGGAAATGATAGATGTGAGGATCAATACCACTCTCATATTTGTCCTTTCAATATAAGGCTACAGTCAGCTTAGCTTCGCTTAAAGGTATAATATTTAACTTTTCTGCATTCAAATGTCTTTTTAAAAAATTACTATACCTATGTTATACATTTTGTTGAGTTGTGTACTTTTGTATTATCCTAAATGTCTCCAACAATGTCCAAACCCAGAGAAATCCATAATTTTAATCAAGGTAACGGTCTGTTACATTTGTTTGCCTGTCATTGGCATCTTATCCCCTTTGTGCATGCATCAGCATTGTGTCATAAATATTGCGTACTTTTTATCCAGTTTTAAGCCAACAAGGAATAAAGGACTTAAGTCATAGGATGAGAGAAGAGAGAAACAAGTTTGTCACAGCCCCCCTCCAGGATGTGTCCACCTAACAGTGTGAGAGACAAACTGATTTTTAACGTGAATCTGCTTTATTCAGTGTTTTTACTGGTGTTAATCACAAAATTTGTTTTGGAGAAGAGGAGACCTCTGCGGATAATTAGGCTCCTGGTTTGATTGAGAGACCCCTAGCTGGTGGGAAATTACATATTGTACGTTTAAAGACTGGAAACATGGGTAAACCATTACCCTGGCTCTGCACATCCCACGAAACGGCACAACCTGTTTTTTTTTTACACGTTTTACAACATGATGTAAAATGTAAATACACTTTAGAGGTGTTGGAAAGTGTAGTTCTGTATTTGCTATACTAAGCTAATCATCTGCTGACTTCCCAAAATTCCCTGCACTTCCCTACTGCAGAATGACAAATAGGTGCAGTACACAAAACTCTAGCAAGCATCAAATCCAACCTTAAATGCACTCAAACAGAGGGTAAGCCACTCATACTAGGGCAAAAGCTTATTGAACACAAGGAAGGTCAAATTAAATCAATCTACATTGAGCTATAAACTGATGTGATCTGCAAGCTTTTTCCCCTATTTGACAGTTATGCTTAGAGGATTGAACAAAATTGCCATTTGAATATTGTGGGAATTTGTGGCACAATTTGTGATATGTCTATGATTGCAACTTTACAGCTTACTGGAAGTACTGTCTCTGTCTAACTCTTTCTAACCTATTTGTCTTCTTCTTCCCAGACCCATACGAAGACCATTCAGGCTCTCTGCGTCTCATCACCATTAAACCCATGACTGCTCAGCCAACATACTCTTATCCCTCCTCCTCATCCCACAGCCAAGACTCTGTGGTCCTCAATGTGGAGGTAAGTCCACATCAGGGACAGATCTACAGGGCGGAAAGCTGCCCCCCTAACTTCAGTGTTAAAAATCTGTACTTGTAAAAACACACTGCCACTATGTCCACAAGCTTCTTAAAACATTGAAACAAACAATTAATTTATACTAATTAATGATAAATAATAATTGTAGATGTAATCCTAGTCCCCTGCCCCTCATATACTTAGCTACATCCTTAGTGACTGAGCTGCCCCCGAGCCTCTGAAGGTGGAGTCAGTTTCCCCAGGTGAAGTTTAAACACACGTTTTATTTAAAGTTACATTTGTAATAAATGTAATGTATGCTAAAGGCGAGTCAGCATCAACAACAGTGTCTATTACGTTAGCCAAAAGTCAAATTGCCCCATCGTGACTTGTAAGAGCATTCTGCCCTTTGATTAGTTTTGATTTTAGTAAAGACATGAACAGCATAATACAAAATATTACAAACTGGCATGTTTTAATTCATAACGTTTACAGAGGGTTGCCGTTTCGGTGGCGTTATGTTACAACACACTACACATTGCTTGCTGAGACCGATCATTTGTATGTGATTAGTTAAAGCGTAACTCTTGCCAAAATGCAACCTAGGGTCTTTTTGTGAATGTACCCGAGTCAAACTTTCATTTAAAAGCATATTTAGGACGGAATCGCCACTTTTAAGATTTACCGTATTTTCCTTTTTCGGTCAAATGGCCTTTTGAATGGGAGTGCTATGGGCACTTTTATGCTAGCCTCAAAATAGCTATTTTAAAACACTAAGAAGGCTCGAAACAACATGAAACTTTGCTTGAAGTATCACCAGGGGCTCTACACCTTAACGGAAGCATTGAAAACATTGTTTGTGTACCCAGAGTTTACTAAAAAGAAAGGTTTTGAACAACTCACCCTAGCTTGTGTTGTTTCCGGCCGCAGCCATTTTATCAGTCAAAAACAATCGATTTCAACATAAAAGGGAGGAAAGTAAAGATGGAAAGCTCCTAAAGCTTAGTTCCATATAAATGCATGGATTATTTCTTGTTTTGTCATTATTGAAAAACAATATTGACCTTGTAATTGAAAAAGGAGCCTCATATGGAGTCTGTTCATTCGCATTCGGATATCGACTTGTTTTGACTGCCGAGGTGGTAGCGGAAACAACAAGAGCTACGGTGAGTTGTTGGGATTAAGAAGGCTAGTCTAAACATAACTGTTGTGTGCATGTAATAAATCTGTTCTGATGTTAAGTTTGTTATGCTACATAGCTACAGGGCCCTACAGTGTAATGTAATACAAGGATAACCAGAGACTTTTTACATCTTGAAGTTTGCAGGCCAGAGTAGCTGGAGATATTAGCTGAAGCCTAAAATTGGGGATATTGCCAGCTAAGAAAATTCTGAGTAGTGCACAGGAGGAAGAGGAGGGACATGAAGAAGGAGAAGGCAGTAAACTGGAGAGACCAGGAGGGTCAGAGCAGGAGAAGACCACAGAAGGAGATGCAGAAATAAGTGAAAAAGAAGAGGAAAATGAAGAATTGAGTGTGAGGGATGAAGAGGAGACTGCAGATTCAAAGAGAGGGACAGAGGCAGGGAGTGATCAGGAGGAGGCAGATGAAGACAACAGGGGGGAAGAGGCCTGCCGTTACCCCTGGACCATATGGTTTGTTTATATTCTCCTTCCATATAAATTGCAGTACAGTAGCATAACATGTCATGTCACTCAGTAAAATGACATTTTTTCAGTTTTGGGCTATTTCTATTCTGTTGTATATGTTATAGGGTTAGATATGTACAGATATACATATATACATAGATTATCTAATGATGTTTTACAGTTTCTCTATCATAGCATTTGTTTGACCTTTTGTTTGATCATAATTACTGATAAAATAATTCAATTCAATTTTATTTATAGTATCAATTCATAACAAGAGTTATCTCAAGACACTTTACAGATAGAGTAGGTCTAGTAGTTCTCCCCTTTCTACCTGCCTGGTCAGTGCTGCTGCACATGAGGAGAGAGCACAGAGGGGAGGGCGGGGCTGCTCCTCAGTCACACAACAGAAGAGAAAGGTGACTGTTTCGGCGGCCACAGGAGAGACATACATTGCGTGCTCGCTGGACAATACTGGCGACTCTTTTTTTATTTTACAGAAAGTCGCTGTCTTTTCTACAGAAAGTCGCCAGATTTGTCGCTACTCGCTTTTGTGAAAAAAAGTCGCTAAATTGGCAACACCGCCCACACACACTGGCTCGACGCACACACCAGTACACAAGTATAAACATCAGACCACTTACGTAGGCTACGGTGAAAGCTCCGAACTTCCTGTCGAAAGCATCTGATTTATTTATTTTTTTTTTAAACTGAAGGCATTTAATGGCCAAAATATTATTAATAAATATTTGAATATATTCGAATATTAATATTAATTAATAAGAAAACGAACTTCGAATATGATTTTTGGGCAAAAGTCAAAGCCCTAGTCTAGACCACAGTCTATAATTTACAAAGACCCAACAATTCCAGTAATTCCCCCAAGAGCAAGCATTCAGTGCGACAGTGGCGAGGAAAAACAGACCCAGGCTCTTGGTAGGCGGTGTCTGACTGACCGGTTGGGGGTCTGATGAACAGTGGCAATAATAGTCACAATAAAGATAATGGATCAGTAACTACAAATAGTAGCTGTAGTATTTCATGGAATAACAGGGCACTGCAGGGTGTCACAGGATGTAGCAGGGCGTAGCAGGGCATAGCAGGGCGTCACAGGACGTAGCAGGATGCAGCAGGACGTAGCAGGGCACTGCAGAGCGTAGCAGGTGTAACAGGGCATAGCAGGGCGTGCAGCAGGACCACGGCGACAGGCTGCAACCATGATTTAGGGGCCACCCTAATCCAAGGAAACATGCTGGGCGAAAAGAAAACATATGGACTCCGGGGAATAAGCTCCCCAGAGCTAGGTTAGTAACAAGCATTTCTGGAACATGGATGCACACAGATGGAAAGAGGGAGGAGAGAGAAGCTCAGTGTGTCAAAGGAAGTCCCCTGGCAGTCTAAAACTATAGCAGCATAATTAAGAGAGACAGGTTAAGGAGAGGAGCCTGGTCGGGCTAGAACTCTCCCCAACCGGATCGGGCTGTACTGGCCTGTCTCCCTCTACTTTGATTATGTCATTGATTATATGGTAGATGAATCTAACGACTATGAAGAGAAGCCGAGAAGAGAAGGGAAGGGGTGCTGTGTCTGGAGAAATACACCCTCCCCCGCCGGTCTAGGCGAACGCTGCAACTCCTCACTCCCTAACTATAAGCTTTATCGAAGAGGAGAGTTTTAAGTTTACTCTTAAATGTGGTGACGGTGGTGACATTCTACTTTTAGAGACTCTAGGAACCACAAGTAGCTCTGCATTCTGGGAGCGCAGTGCTCTAGTGGGGCAATAAGGTACTATGAGCTCTTCAAAATATGATGGTGCTTGACCATTTAGAGCTTTGTAGGTCAGAAGAAGTATTTTAAATTCAATCCTGGATTTTACAGGAAGCCAATGCAGAGAAGCTAATACAGGAGAAATATGATCTCTTAGTTCTTTTCACAACACGCGCTGCAGCATTCTGGATCAGCTGGAGAGTCTTAAGGGTTTTATTTGAGCATCCTGATAGTAATGAATTACAGTAGTCCAGCCTGGAAGTAACACATGCCTAGTTTTTCAGAATCGTTTTGAGATAGGATGTTCCTAATTTTGGCATGTTACAAAGGTGAAAAAAGGCTGTTCTTGACGTTTGTTTTAAGTGGCCGTTAAAGGATATATCCTGATCAAAAATAACTCCTAAATTTCTGACAGTAGTGCTGTCCTTGTAATGTAATAATGTAATGGAGTCCAGGGCAATACCATCCAGAGTAGCTATATCTTTGGATAATGAGGTTCAGAGGTGTTTAGGGCCCAGCACAATCACTTCAGTTTTGTTTGAGTTTAACATCACAAAATTGTAGGTCATCCATGCTTTTATATTTTTGATGCATGCTTGGAGTTTAGTTTAGCTTAGTTTCGTCTGGCTTAATTGATAGGTATAATTGGGTGTCATCGCATAACAATGAAAGTTTCCTAATAATATTGCCTAGGGGAAGCATATACAAGGTGAATAAAATTGGTCCAAGCACTGAGCCTTGTGGAATGCCATGGCTAACTTTAACGTACCTGGAGGATTTATCGTTAACATTAACAAATTGAGATCGATCAGATAACAAGGACTTAAACCAGCTTAGTGCGATTCCTTTAATGTCAACTAAGTGTTCCAGTCTCTGTAACAGGATGGTATGGTCAATAGTGTAGAATGCAGCACTAAGATCTAATAAGACAAGTACGGAGACAAGTCCTTTGTCTGAAGCAGTTAGAAGGTCATTAGTAATTTTCACCAGTGCCGTCTCTGTGCTATGATGCATTCTAAATCCTGACTGAAAGTCCTCAAGTAAGCTATTGCTATGTAGAAAAGCACATAGCTGATTGGCAACTACCCTCACAAGGATTTTGGAGAGGAAGGGGAGATTAGATATAGGTCTATAGTTGGATAAGACCTCAGGATAGAGGTTGGGTTTTTTCAGAATAGGTTTTATCACAGCTACTTTAAATGACTGTGTTACTTAACCTGTTAATAAACCCATATTGATCATATCTAGTAATGAAGTGTTAACCATGGGTAACGCTTCTTTAAGTAGCCTCGTTGGTATGGGGTTTAAGAGAGAGGTAGTTGGCTTGGCTGAAGAGACCTTTAACATTAAGTTGAAGGTCTATAGGATAAAAGCAGTCAGTTTATGTCAGGTCTTGTCGTTCTTTCTAGCAGTCCTGTGTTTTTAGGTGAACCGTTAGAAGTTGAGGGCAAAATGTGATGAATTTTATCTCTAATTGTTATCATTTTAAAATTAAAATCAGAGCTATAGGAATAGATGGCTCAGTAGAGCTGTGACTATCTGTCAGCCTGGCTACAGTGCTGAAAAGAAACCTTGGGTTGTTCTTATTTTCTTCTATTAATGATGAGTAATAGTCTGATCTGGCATTTCTGCGTGCCTTCCTGTAGGTTTTTACACTGTCTTGCCAATCTAAACGAGATTGTTCCAGTTTGGTGAAACGCCATTTATTTTAAAGTTTTCGCGAGATTTGTTTTAATTTGCGAGTTTGGGAGTTATACCAAGGAGCTAGTTTCCTTTGCTTCATGATCTTCTTTTTGAGAGGAGCAACAGAGTCTAAAGTTGTCCGTAGCGAGGCCGTAGCACCGTCTACAAATTTATCAATTTGGGAGGGACTCTGTTATATTAAGGCACGACATTGAGTTAAATGCTGTTGGAATATCTTCCTTAAATTTTGCTATAGCATTGTCAGATAGGCATCTAGTGTAGAAGCTTTTATCTAATTTCGTATAGTCGGGTAGTGAGAATTCGAAAGTTGTTAAAAATTGGTCTGATAATAAAGGATTCTGCGGAAATACTATTAAATCTTCAATTTTGATGCCATATGCCAGCACAAGGTCGAGGGTGTGGTTAAAACAGTGAGTGGCCTTATGCACACTCTGACTAAAACCAATTGAATCTAGTAGTGAGTTGAAAGCAATACTAAGGCTATTGCTGTCAACGTCCACATGAATATTAAAATCACCTACAGTAAATTGTCTGATTTAAGGACTACACATGATAAAAACTCTGAGAATTCAGATAAAAATTCAGATAACGGACCTGGAACTCAGTAAACAACAAGAAATATAATTGGATGTAATGATTTCCATGTTGGATGTTGAATATTAAGAACAAGGCTTTCAAACAAGTTATAATTTAGTTTAGGTTTAGGATCAATTAACAGGCTTGAATCAAATACGACTGGGAGGAGTGGCTTCATTTAGACTAATATATTCTTCATGGCCCAGGCAGGTTTCAGTAAGAATAGATCAGTTTGATTATCTGATATCAAATTGTTCACCAATACTGCTTTAGAAGACAGAGATCTAATATTTAATAGCCCACATCAAATTTTCCTATTCTGTTCTATCATTGCAGTCGTTTTAATTCCAATTAGGTTGTTAACTATAGCCCTTCTTTTGTTTACCTATGATTTAACCGATCTGAGTCGGGGGACAGACACCGTGGTTATTACTATGAGTTATTACTATGAGTGGGCGACTGCTCTAACGGAAGCACAGAGGAGCGCGTTGCACTGCACCTCTGATTTGTAATATCAAACTTGGGTTGTCATGGTTTATGACCGATAATAGACTCGGCCCGATTTTTTTATATGAGAGTTGCTCTGTCCAAAGTGGGATGAATGCCATCTCTCCTAATCAGACCAGGCTTTCCCCAGAACGCCCTCCAGTTATCTACGTAGCCCACATCATTAGCTGGGCACCACCCCGACAACCAGCGGTGGAAGGATGACATGCGGCTGTACATTTCATCGCTGATCAGGTTTGGCAGGGGTCCAGAGAAAACTACTGAGTCCGAAATTGTGTTTGGCTATAAGCGCTTAAGTATAACTGGCAGCGCCGGCCCGAGCCTTTGGGGGGCCCTAAGCAGAATTCGATTTGGGGGCCCATCTCCCACCACGCGAAGTCACCTGTGCGATTTTTGATACAAATGTCACGCTATGATGTTACATTATAAATGAATACAGTAAGGTTATGTATTAATACAGTGACGGATTATGAACTACTGCCCCCCTGGGCACATATGCATAAGGACCCTCCCCCCCTACTCTATTTGTGCAAAAGTGGGTGGAAACGATGACGGGGGGTCAGGGGGTGCTCCCCCAGAAAATTTTGAATTTGGTAGATGTGATTTCCTGTATTCTGGTGCATTTTGGGGATGGTCAGCTGGAGAAGGGAAATTCCTAAATTTGTTCAGATTCATAGCCTTTTGCTTTTTGATTTATCAAGGTAGTGACTTCACGCAACTACTTGGGCTTCAGGGCCAAACAACACGTTCTATCCCACAGGACTTCATGTTCTCTATTTATCCTAATAGGGATGCATATTTAAATTTCTTTTCCTGACCGATAGCCCGCCCGTGTTAACCGCTTATTAACAGTTAACAATCAGCCGACTAAGTCCAAGTCCAGCCGTCTTGCATACATTGTTGATGACACATGCAGCAACTTTCCCAGTCCCCAAGTCTCCACCACATCAATTAGTTTAGCAGCATGGTTGTCAGCTGTGGGTCTGCCTTACATACTCTGTGTTAGTAGGAAGTAGGGCTGGGCGATATGGCCTCAAAAAAATCTAAAATGGCCCCCTACTTAAAATCAATCTGCAGATGACAAATAAATGACAAGATCACACACACACACACACACACACACACACACACACACACGGGGCATGTATACCATTATGATTATTCATGCCAATTTTATGTAAATTGTATTGGGGGGGCGCCCTCCGTAAAAGAATGACAAAATGATATTATGCTATATATTCAACAAATTATATAATTATGCTATATATTCAACAACAACTAAACAGATGCGTGAGATAAAGCTGTTTTCACACATACAGGTAATTCACTCGTTCCTTAATAAAAGTTCAATTCATTTTGACTTTAGTCTGCAACCTTGCCTCTATTTTCACCTGTTGCTGAGTAACCTACATTAACATCCCATGGTCTCATGAGTGTAGCATACCTGTAGCAAGCTCTTTCGTAGTAACTAGCCGTAAAACAAAAAAAAATACATTGAAGAGGAGCTCCGTGCTACAGAGCGGCGATTGCTTGTTGTTTAAGCCGCTACAGATCTGCGTCACAGTTCGGTCGTGTCAGCGGATTTTAGTAGATGTGTTGAACCGCATCAGAGTTCCTCAACACCGGGTCCGGTGCTCCATGGTGCTCTGTCAGGTCAGAAGGCGATTCAAGTCGAGCTACATGTTCAATTTGCAATGCCGATTTGTCAAGTGGTGGCAAGGACCCTAAACAATACACAACATCGCTGCTGTTAAAACATTTGCGTATGAAACATCCGAAAGAATACGAGTTGTGCATGAAAGAATCTACAGACAGCAGCCAAAATGCACAGGTATGGCAAAGGAAGGACAGTAACAGCTAAAAACTGTGGACATTGTTTAATTCATTAATGTGTTTACTGTGTTAATGGACTGAGGATGGGAGTAGGATTCGGTATTCAGTTTCCAATTTGGCAGAATCTTAACCACTGGATTCAATATTTGGCCGAACCCAAAAAATCTGGATTCGGTGCATCCCTAAACTGGATACTGGATTCCAAAATGGCATCAATAAAATTGCTCGGCTGGCACATACCGCAAAAAGTTTATAATCTTCTGTGTTTACGTAGTAATATGTGGCCCATTGAATATGCTCACTAGTGTTTCTCCCACTGGCCCCGTCCGCAAGTTCCCATAGACTTTACATAGTGGTGACATCACAGGTTTTTAAATCGCTTTTCTTGGCTTGAGAAAGTTTTTTCAAATATAAAAAGTCCATGGATTAAAAATTCTTAATAGAAAGAGTCATAACGGACCTTGTTTGCAGTTGTGCCCTGTCATCAATTTTACAGGCTTTTCTATTACAATGGTGGTATATGGAGAAAATTATTTTTTTTCGGGATTTTGCGTTGCAATACTGTGAGTGTCCACTGGAAAAAAAGAGGCTGCAAGGCTAAGCAGCGGCACCGTATCCAGTTCTGATTTTACATCCATGATTTGTACTCAGAATGAGTGTAGTAGTTTAATAACTCCACAACATCAGCGTAACATGAGCAGTACATGGAGTGCTGTCAACTAACTTTCTCACCTACTTACAGTTCTTCACGTCGACAGTGTGTAATAACTCTCACTGCCAGAGGGAGTGACCAAAGTTAGAGACTCCAGCTTTAATATGGCAGATGTTTTTTCAGTCATTGTTTGGTCATGTTTATGTTTGGAAGTGTTTTTTTTTGGAAAGATTGTGTTTGACCTCTACTAATTTGAAGAACTAGAGATTACTACTTAAAAAAAGATATCCACATAGTGAGTGAGCTGTAACACCAGAGCACTAGTTTTTGTGATTGAGAGTGCATTAAAACTAGTCAGCAAGCGATCAGAGAAGTCTAAATAGTTGATTAGTTAATTACCAGATAAATGACTGAAATAACTAGCTGGAGTAATGGATGAAATAGTATTCTAAAAGTTTTGGATGGATCAGGGTTGTTAACTCTCACCTCTCTGTAGCTGGAACTGCGATACACAGGCTGATTATCCCTCAACTTTTAACATAAAATCAGAAAATCCCCTCGGGGCCTTCTGGTTTTCCAGTTCATTTGCAATTGATTAAGTGCGTTAGTAGAAAATATGTTTAGGGTGTGACACATTCTCTGATTGTGTCGGGAATACTTGTTAAAACACATTGATTGCAACACAAATACAAGTGATTGCGTTAGAAAGAAAGGACAAAAACATTTTTAAAAATGAAACAGTTCATCATAAAAAATGCTCTCAATTACTTGCCTCTAAGCGGATAGAGCCAGGTAAATATGATTGCTTAAAATCAATATGGATTGTTTGCAGGCAAACCATGGTGGGCTGAAACAAAAGTCTGACATTGAGCACTACAGGAACAAACTGCGGCAGAAGGCCCGGAGGAAGGGCTATGGAGAGTTCTCTCTGTCTGAGGGTGGCAGCCATGGTTACAGTCACCATGACACCAGGCACAGTCGGAACGACAATGGGGTCAAGGAGCCAATGACTGCTGAGGAAAAGAGGGCATCCTTCGCAGGATGTCATAAGAGGTATGGCGTACAGTAGATACCAGAAAACATAGGAGTTATTTAATCTGAATATAATTTAATGCACGTCATCATTGAAAACATAAGAATGTTCCTTTACTCACAGCTTCATTGGCCGTAACTGCATTGCACTGGTTAAACAAATATTAAGTTATTAATTAAATATTTAACCAAAATCACCAAACATTATGGCAGTTATGTAGAAATGTTTGACAGTCCCAAAATTAGAGGATTCAATTTATGTGACATATTCTGGTTTTGTTCCATTTTATCTCAACTATTTAACTGCTTAAAGTGCTTTACAACGCTTCCACCAAGAATTATAGATCGACTGTCTAGATGTAAAACATAGTTGCTAAGCAACACATAAGGAGTGAGTGGTGATGGGAGATTTTTGGTCAACACATTAATATTTCACAGTTCATGAAGATGTCTGTTATATCTCTTATTTTGGTCTCGAACTGATTTAACACATTCAACCTTTACACAGTTCAATAATGATTTTATATTTGCTGTTTAAGCAAAGACAAGCACTTATTTGCCTCCTGAAAGTTAAACGGAAAATCTGTGGATGTTCAGTAGATGTTGAGTGGATGTTCAGTAGTTTGACTGAAAAGTCATATCTGAAAAAAAAAAAAGAAACACCACAGCATGCAGTACCAGGGTTTGTATACAAAAATGTGAATTGGCCTAAATTAATTCCTGCTCATGCTCAATGTCCATTTTAATCACGTCACTTGTCATCTTTCTTGTAAATCTTTATATATTTAAGATTAGTTCCCTTTTCATTGCTGACGAGTTGAAGTGTCTGAGTGCCACGCAAATGCACGGTCGCAAGGAGCGGCGTCCGCCAGTAACTCCAACGCGCGCAGAGGCGCGAGGGCCTGTCCAACGCTGCTTGCAGCTTTAATTAGGGCCCAAGCACCGACAGCGGCGAAGGCCCTATTGAAAGAATTATTATTCTTTATCCGGCAAATTAATTGCCTTTTTGAGGGGCTTACCATACTCAAAAACTCACCAAAATCGGCGGTCGCATCAAGTCTGGTGAAAATGTACGTATTTTAAGGGTTTCGGGAATAGGCGCACAAAAATGGCTCGCTAGCGCCCCCTACAAAATTAAAAAAATGTAGCCCCTGCAGTACGTTTAACGTAGACTCACGAAACTTGGTACACTTATGTAGCATGTCAAGACGTACAAACACGCTCATTGGAGCCATACCCTAAACCCAACAGGAAAGCTGCCATTTTGAATTGAAAGTTCGAAATTAGTGCAATTTTGGCCATTTCCACGTGTCGTACTTTAATGAACTCCTCATAGAGATTTCATCCAATCAACTTCAAATTTGGTCTGTGCCATCTTAAGACCTTAGAGATGATAGCAAGTTATTAAAAGAAAAACTTTTCGTCATAGGGCGTGGCCATTTTGTGCATTTCACCATCGAAACAGGAAGTGGGTATAACTTGCGTGTACATTGTCCAGTTGGCTCGAAACTAAACAGGATTCACGAGTGTCCAACCCTGACATCTGCAGGCTGAAATTGGCTCAAAGTCATTACGCCCCCTAGTGGCAACAAGAAGTAGGCCTAAAACTCCTCCTAGAGATTTCATCCAATGGACTTCAAATTTTGTCTGTACCATCTCAACACCTTAAAGATTAAAATGTATTAAAAGAAAAACTTTTCGTCAAACGGTGTGGGCATGGCGGCCATTTTGAGTATTTAGCGTAGACGAGAAAGTGGCTGTAACTACAGTGTACATTGTCATATCTGATTGAAATTTCACACAACAAGAGTCCAGGCCTGAGGACATATACAGACAAATTTTGACTTTTGTTCATAGCGCCCCCTGCTGGCAACAGGAAATCAGCCTTATATGACAAACATCATCCAATTTACATGATACTTATAATGTGTGGTCTACATGTGATACTGAGGAGCCCTCTATACTATGCCTGCGTTCATGCCACCTCGGAATAACAGGCACCGCCCCCCTGGTTACGTTGTTTTTCCGACTGGCAGCGTTCACATGGTCGGGATGCGTGTTCTTCTTCTTCTGTTATATTGGTGTTTGGCATAACAACTTTTTGCATGACTGCCACCAACTGTTGGCCGTAGCCGAGAGCATCAGGTGTGTGAAAACATGGAGGCCACAATAACAAAAGATTTTCTGCTGTTTTCTTATGCGAGCATCCAAACAGCACATCGCCAGGTGTTTGTTTGTGTTATCTGCAGGACAACCAACGGGAAAGGACACGGATAATGTTTTTTTTTTTTTATACATGGGCCTATTTATGAATAATTTGAAACATATTATGTCTGTGTATGTTTCTTGGCAGAGGCATTTGTCCACAATAAACAGTTTATTGTCATTAAAATATGTTCAGTGAACCAAAGTCGCCTCCATCAAACGTCAGTTGTCAACAACGCGTCACCAACTGGGAAACTCGGGTATCAAAATCCAGCCCGAGTTTCCCACAGGACGTTATGTGAATGGTGACGTTTTCACTCGGAAAAACGTTTTTCCGATGTCCATGAACGCACGGTTTAACCACGTCCCCTTTCTCAGGCCACACCCCCTTTCATAACATTTGAACCGTTTAAGGTAGAGTCTTGTGTGAGGTATCATTGAACTCAGCAGATAGTTCCTTATTCATTGGTGATGGTTTGGCTCGCCCCCCTATGATCAAGCCATGCCCCCTTTCATAAATGCTGACCCATCTAAGGTAGAGTCTTGTGTGAGAGTTATCAGTGAACTCAGCAGAGACTTCCTTATTCATTAGTCATGGTTTTGCCCGCCCCCATTCATAACTGGTGACCCATTTAAGGTAGAGTCTTATGTGAGGTATCAATGAACTCAGCAGAGACTTATTGGTAAAGGTTTGCCCCATCCCGTATGCTTTGGCCACACCCCCTTGCACAGTTAATGAACTATAGAATGTAGATTATTGTGTGAGGTATCATTGAACTCAGCAGGGAGTTCCCTTTTCATTGGAGACAATTTTCAGTGTCTGAGTGCCGCGCAAATGCACGGTCGCAAGGAGCAGTGTCTGCCAGTAACCCCGACGCGCGCAGAGGCGCGAGGGCCCATCAAACGCTGCTTGAAGCTTTAATTGGGGTTGTGTTTATTAATGAAGCCTCAGCCTTCAAATAAAAACAAAAAATGTACAATGCCATTACATCTGCATTGAAAATAAAATACAAATAATGAAATGTCACTGGCTACAGAAACCCCAAATTACAAATGTGTCCTACTCCTGGCACTTACCAGTACCTCTTGCATTTTGCTGCATCAAAATGAGACTTGGCCCTCTTTGAATTTTTCTCATCCACCTTTCTCCTTACGTTTTCTACTTGCCATTTTCACATCTGATGTAGGCCTATAGAATGGGTAAACTAAGCCCGATCTGCCGGCAATTTGATTTCGCCCTGTAATGTTCAATCTTAAAAGATTAAGCTTGTTCTGGTGATAGCCAGACTAGTAGGCCTACTCTTCTTCCTCAGTTTTTTTTTACACGTAGCATATAAGTGATCATATTAGCGCCCCCTGCTGTTGGCTGTTAATATCGCTTTATTAGACTTTTTTTGTGCTGATGGCCGTCGGTTGGACAGCCGTTCTGGACTTTTCCCGAATGCACAGATTGTCAGTCTGTCCCTGGTAGTAGATAACATCAAAAAGTGTATATGCTACGTATATATATCGTATAACATCTCATACATACAAGTTACAATAATTAAATAAAATTATAAAATTAAAATTAAATAATTAATTAGGCTGTTTTGAAAGTAAGTGAGAAAGACATGCAGAAAGAAGCACTTAGTGCACGATACAAAAGGTGTTAAACGATCAGCCAAATGCAGCATAAAAAAAGGTTTTACTAATCAGTTAACTACAAATGTCCACTGTAAAACATAATGGAACTGTACATAGGCACCGGCAGGAATCTATTTCACAGTACCGCCTGCCAACACCTTGGTTCCCACTTAGAGAGCGACTGAGTGAGCAAGAGAAAGAGAGATTGATTCATGTTTTTTCCACTGAAGTTGAAACAGGCAGGGTTTACACAATCATCATTGCAGCCTTCATAAAGTAGCTCATATTTGCAGAAGAGTCATGCAGAAGGTCAAATACACCACACAGCCAGGAACAAGACCAACACACACACACATTCTATTTTTGTGATTTACAATTTCTTTATTTTTTTTATTTTTTGGGGCTTTTCCCTTTATTAGACAGTGGATAGATATAAAAGGAGGAGAGAGAGGTGGAACGACATGCAGCAAAGGGAAGCAGGTCGGATTTGAACCCTGCACCACTGCAGCCAGAGGCCGCCCCAATTACTTTATTTTTTTAAACAAACAAAACATACAATTCGCAACATGAACATATATCCCGCCCTTTCATCATCACCACCCACCCAGACAAGAATCAAGAAAAGATAACACAGTAACTACAATATTCAAGACCATTCAACAAAATAGTAACAAAATAGACAAAAACCATAAATCAAATAAACATATCTATAAATGACAACACCATAAGCCCATCATACACATCTCTCCCCAGCACAAAGCTTCTTAGGAGCCCTCCAGAAAGCTCAGGTACTTTCCCCACTTCCCACTTTCCCCTTATCTAAACATTCTAGTGCCTTCGAGGTTGAAGAACAGGATCCAAAAATCCCCACTAACAGATGACGAAGTTGCAAATATCTAAAGAAATTGAGACCTTGGGATTCCAAATTGATTTACCACTTCCTCATAGGATTTCAATATGCCACCAAGATACAGATCTCCCAGTGTGACAATTTTCCTTTTCCAACCAATCCCAAAATGTGAGATCTACCAATACATAACTTTGGATTTCGACAAACACTTTATGAAGTATTTAGATATGGATCCAGTTCAAAGAGCCGGGCCGCTTAAGTGAGAGATTATCGGATGTGTTTTTGCCACACCATACTGTTTAACAGACAGGCTTTGTAAAGGCTATAATGGGGCAAGAACAGATTGCTCACAATACCAGGGTGGGGCTCTCTCAGGAGGAAATGACCAGTGGGCCAGATGCCTTAAGTTAAAAGTATAGTGTGGTGGACTCACCCAGTAAGAGCGTTTGCCCCATGTTGGTGGAGTCCTGCAGCGGCGTGGGTTTGAATCCAACCTGCTGCACTTTGCTGCGAGTCATCCCCCATCTCTCTCCCCCTTTCATGTCTATCCACTTACAAATAAAGGGAAAAGCCCCAAAAAAGTAATCTTTAAAAAAAGTTCAAAGTATAGTAATAATACAACATATTTGGTAGAACCAAAACTCCTCTATCAATTGGTCTTTGTAAATTTATTAAAATGTAACCTTTTTTTTCCCATTCCATATAAATGTCTTTGTTATCCTGTCAAACCATTTAAAATATGACAGGGGAACCTCCAATGAAAGAGATTGGATAAGGTAATTCAGCTTGGGAACACAATCCATTTTTATAACTGTTATGTAGTGACTGTAGGATTACATCCTACGACCAGTAGGGGACTCCATTGTATTGGTTATAAGGAGTTTACACAGAGCGGGGAGCGGCAGTAGACCGTAGAGTAAATACGTCATGTAGGTCATGTTGTAACGTTACCAAACTGTTGCCTGCAATAAAGCTAGCTCGACGGAAGTGTCTGCATTATTAATGGATATCTGAAGATATCACAATAACATTGACCTTCCCTGCTATTGAGAGATTGAATGTCACCCATCTATTAACATCACAAGATATTTTATTCAATAATGGATCCAAGTTAACTTTAACTAGGTCTTTTAATTGGGAGGGAATAAGATACCCAGATATACAATACTGCAGACTGCAGTCTAAATGCTGAAATGTCCTTCGGCACAAATGTGTGTTAATGTTAATAATCTGATGCGTAGGTGGCACCTCGTATGGTAGCCTCGGCCACCAGCGTCTGAATGTAGAGCGCTTTGGGTAAAGACTGGAAACGCTCTATACAAATGCAGTTCATTTACAGTTTTTTAGAGTGTTTTGTCTTACACCTGTCCATCAGGTACTCCCACCCACGGGAGCCCACCTATTGGAGCCGGCAGTCTCTGAGCAGCCCAAGCCCAGTAGAGACGGAGATGGACCTGCTGGTGCTGAGAGAAAGATCCAGGAGGGGCATCCGGAACAACGGCTACGATGTGAGAAACTGGACAAGTCATGGATCTTCTGATGAATGACGTGTCAATGTTATTTGTTGTATTTGAAAACACTAAGAGAAATTAGGTTAGAAAAACATGTCAGATACAGGAAAAGACTGTAGCTGAAGCAAACACCTCTATAACACTTAAGTTTGAACCAGGATCGAGTGAGTAGAGAATGTGAGGGATTTACTGTAGGAGAAATTCAGAGAGGAAAGACCATGCATAGCTTTTAAGAATTTTGAAGTTGGATCCTGTAAGAAACTGTAATAAAGCAGCTGAGGTTCAAACTCTGACCAGGTGAGTCATACAGAGCGATAATGAAACTGTGGATGGATCCTTCTTCCAAAAAGCTCACATGATAGTTGTAGCAATGTAAACCTCTGCCACTTTGTCAAACGAATAAATAATTAATTAGTCCTTTCTTTTCCTCCTTTACTCCAACTCTGATGCTGTGAGCTTACACATTGAAGATTAACAAATTCCCTTTCAATGAACTTTATAAACCTACACCAAAAAAAAGAAAGATAAAGACAAAGGGAAGTAATACAGAAAGAGAGGAAATGACAAAAGATTAGAGAATATGCACTTCCTTCATTTTAATGGCAGCAGAACTTGGAAAAAGGAAGAAAAAATAGGTAAAGTGGAGACAACAGTTCTGCAATAAAGACCACCTTCATGAAAGTTATAATGTTAACAGAGTTTCTGATTCAAATGTATGGTTATTTTGGAGGATGTAGTTTGTGGTGCTGTATTGCGTTGCACTCACACACCCAGTTCAACAGCAACACAAACTACATCCACCAAAATGATGATACAGTTGAATCAACACCTAATAAACTGGTCACTAAGTGTATATTAATTATTATTATTATTGTTGTAACTGATGTACTGATGTAGTAATATTGCAAGAGAACCTGCTCCATAGAGGGTAAAGGTCTGATGATTCAACCTGATGATGACAGAGAAAAATGTCTGGGAAACTGCAGACGTGTGGTGCATTTTCTATGGCTATCTACTTCATACTATCTTGACTCACTAACTTTAGTGAGTGCTGCCTGTTTTCAGCTTCTCCATGAACTGAGAATACTTTTTCAGAGATGGCAAAAGTACTCACTTCCCGTACTTAAGTAGAAGTAACAAAGTACAGGCTTTGAAATGTACCAGGTTTTGAAAAACCAGGTTCTTTATATGCCATTGTCTACGTTTTAAATGGATGTCTGCCAAACATCACATATATGATTATTGTGACAGAGACTGGGAATCCAGCTTAATAAGATTCTGACTGAGTAGCAAGATATGAATTCAATTGTGATTCTGTGAGAATTCACAGATCCAGTTTCTCTTTTTTAATCGTCCCCTTAACATTTAAAGGAATCTACATGTATGTGTGTGTGCTCAAATATAGAAAGAAAATAAAGGATACAATATGAATTACTAAACATAGATTAATTAAGAAGTTCCCCATACTTTTAGAGTTACACAGCACATTGGCCAGGAGTCATACTTGATGCCTCCTAGCCTATCTCAAACATCTCTCTCAGATAAGGCCAGGGATGATTGGGAACGTCTTGCTGCTTGTCTGCCTAATCTCTGGGATCTCTGTTTTCTTCATTTTCAATCATGTCGCCGTCCATACTACTAGTGCTAACGTTACCGCCATCAAGCTGCAATTATTTGCCGCAAATGAATGCAGAATGCGGCCGAATCTGTCGAGTCGTCTTGTAGTGGTGCGTTACATGCAACGTAGCCTACAGTATATTCCCATCCAATTAGATTGAATTCGGTATTGATCACATGAAAAATAATAACGGTAACTCCAGCGAAATTATTTGAAACTTGTTAGTGAGGACTAGATTAGGACCGTATTTAAAGCTGATGCTGGTTTCCAACTTCGCACCCCCCCTCCCCCCCAGGTGTGTCTGTAAAACACGGACAGAGACAACTTCTCTCTTTTGATGCTTTACAAGCAACGTGAAACCTAGCTAACAGGTGAAGAACACAAACAACTAAATCACTAGCTAACCTACTTTAACTGTGCAGGAACTATAGAACAATACAACAACAGGCTTAAATGAACTGACAACATAAGTTATACGACTTAGAGTTCTCAAGGACACACACGATCTCAACTGATTATCCTCCGGACAGCAGTTCTTTCTTTTTTTCTCACTTTTTTCTGTGGCAGACGCTACCGGTCGGGGTGAGGCGGTGGTCCGCTATTCTCCGACATTATCACGCCCTCTTGTACAAAACTAAAGTAACGAGCCAATTTTTAAAATGTAAGGAGTAGAAAGTACCGATATTCGTGTTAAAATGTAAGGAGTAAAAGTAAAAAGTCGCCACAAAAAAAAAATAGTAAAGTAGAAATATCCGAAAAATCTACTTAAGTACAGTAATGAAGTATTTGTACTTCGTTACTTCCCATCTCTGTACTTTTTAATACCAAAATTGTTCATATATTCCAGAGGGCATGTGTTCTTACGTTCATACAGTAGGTGGGTAGAGATGGAGACTTGATTTGTCAGAAACACGTGTTATTTCGATGTCCTCATCCCTTAATGGCTAAGTTGATGAATGCACCCGTCTTGCTGACAGTGTGTGTGCTCTGCAGGGCGAACCAGAACCGTTTGAGGAGACCAATGTGGACCGTCTGATGAGCTCTTTGGGTTACGGAGGTGTCACCGTGAACGGCAGCCTTGGGGTGAAAGCTCATTGTGGCTCCGACTCCTCCACACTCAGCTCTCAGCCTTCCATTGATGAGGTCCGCACGCAGATGCATATGTTGCTGGGCAACGCCTTCAGCCTGGCACCTCCGGACCACGCCCCCCCTTCTCCTCCAACCAAGTAAATTTATAATTTTCACAGATTAGTTATTTCTTAGCATGCCTGATTTACAGTATTGTGGAAAGGATAGAGAGAGTTACCATGATACACAATTTGTTTAAGAGTGTACATCCCACCACAAGTTGTAGAGTAGATTTTCTGAACATGTCTGCTTGATTTTATATAGTACACTAGAGACAAACTAAAAAGAGAAGGTGTGCATCTGTTGACTTTTTCTTTTTTGTTAACGTTTTTGTTAACGTCTCATCAGGAGCCACTACCATCACCACCATCATGCCCACAGAGCCTACAACCCATCCCACACCAGCCACTACAGTGACGGGGTGACCAGTGCCCCAGGGACCATGAACCATCCCTGTGGAGGCAGGCAGAGGAGTGCAGGCTACGAGGACATGCATCAGTGTAGCCTGCCCAAACCGGTAAGCAATAGAAGGACTTTTAAGGGCCAAATTACCCAAATTATATAAAAAAAAAAAAAAGTCCTTAATTTCAACAACAGATGCTTTGTTTACATGAAATGTAATAATTAGGATACCAGCAGGTGCATTGTCATATCCTGACTAATATGCCCAATGAGTGAAGAAATGTTGCGAGAATTAGGCCTACCATAGAAAATGAACTTACACAAACCTCAAAACCCGACAGTAAACCAGATACAGATCCTAGCTATTAGCGTTTCTCCAGAGATGCATTCTTGCAGGCTAGTTGATTGCCCTACCCTGTGGCTTCTAATATGAACCTTAGCCTCTAACTATAATCCAAGGAATCTCTATCTTTCTGTTTGTCCTTCACATATCTCGCAAACTGTTCATCCACTCTACTTTACCTAAGAACTTGTATTGTGGAATTTGGTGCAATTTGGACACGCAACATGTTCAATATTAATCAACTTTGAATAAACAAGCAACTAGCTGTATGCAGAAGCGGGGGCTACAGGGCTCTGTGGAGTTGAACATGTTTTCCACAGTGGGTTAAAGCTACTTCATAGCACGGTGGTTATGTCAAAGCAAGCTACTAATATGCCTATTTTAAAATTAAAAGGTACAAACACCGTAGCAACATGTCCACAGATAGAAGATGAACAGTACTGTGTGTATGACTGATTTAATGAGAGACAAATGAGAGAGAGGTGCTGAAAAAACAGTATATTTATACAACTCAGAACAACTTCAATTTCACTACTGTTCATGCTTGGAGCAGCCATTTTGGATTGTGATGTAGGGATTGGTGAGGTTCTCCCGACTTTCGAAATCGGAAATCCGACAGGGGGGTTCCAGTTGACATTTCCGACTGGGACTGGGAAATTCCAACTTCCCAAGTCAACTTCAATGCACCAGTACTACAATTACAACCAAACTCTTATTCACTTCGAATGTATTTTACCGGTGTTTCTGATCGTGAGTTGCCGTGAGTTGGATGTGTGATGAAACTAAGTCATGCTCAGGTGTATTGCTCAGGACCCAAGGAAGCGCAGTGGTGTACAGTAGTCACAACAGGACCCAGTGCATGCTACTTACTAGTTATGAAGCATACACACAAACATACACAAACACACACACACACACACACACACACACACACACACACACACACACACACACACACACACACACACACACAGTATATATATAGTAGGAAAATGTACCTAAATCAGTTTGAGCCCATCATATCATCATATGTTGGTTCATCTGCATATGCAGGTATATACATTTTTGCACACATTTAATTTTTATTTGTAGATAGGGCCACGCAACACAACATTTCATACAACCAACATCCTCAAATTATTATATCATCACTAGATCCTTTAAAATGTTTCCACACATACTTGTACAGAGGTTGGACAGAAAAGCTGCCGTTAGTGCTCTCAGTATATGAATTGTCAACAGCTGATCTGCAAGGGAGAAGCTTTAAAGAGATTAAAGAGACTAATGCAGCTTGAATTTGTATTTATCTTCTGTTTTGCTCTGATCAGACATCCATCCGATTTTGTAGCCCTTTTTATCCATCAAGATTTGTTTGTTGTTCCGTACACCATTGTGGCATTTTGTACTTTGTAGAGTCCAGATGCTAGTTAAATATGTGACATTTGTGGCTTCTGCAGGGTTTTCGGTTCACCCAGCTTCCTGATATGGGTATCGGGTGTCCCCCGCCACTGATTCCCTCAAGACCAGGACCACCACCTGGGACCTCATTACGACGGTACCACACACACTCACACAAATATAGACAACAAAAGACACTCGGATGAGAAAATTAATTAATTAAATATATAAATAAATAAATGTAAATTTATCGAAACAAATAAACACAAGGAACACACTGCACCCTCTGTAAAGGATAATATATAGACTAAATGCTATAGAGGTAAATGCTCTACCAGGTAGCAAAACATCCACTGTGCTGTTAAGATTAAAAAAAAATGTTGGGGGGCATTAGTAGAGTAGACATGCTTCCAGAGGCTCCTCCGTGCCAATCTTCATATTTAATATTTTCAGAGTCTCACATCTCATTTCACTTGCCTCAGGAACTTCCCTCATACAGTGTAGTCCAGGTAGTGGACTTTTCACGACACTATGCTTAATATTGAAGCGGCCTCACCACTTTAATGAGAGGCGCCGCTCTGCTATGTTTCAGAGAATTTACATAGTTTGCCTGTTTATTTATTCCCAGGAGGAGTTAACAGTACAAAGTACCCTTTGTTTTTATACAGTACAGGCCAAAAGTTTGGACACACCTTCTCATTCAATGCGTTTCCTTTTTATTTTCAGAACTATTTACATTGTAGATTCTCACTGAAGGCATCAAAACTATGAATGAACACATATGGAATTATGTACTTAACAAAAAAGTGTGAAATAACTGAAAACGTCTTATATTTTAGATTCTTCAAAGTAGCCACCCTTTGCTTTTTTTATTAATAAGGAAAAAACTTCCACTAATTAACCCTGACAAGGCACACCTTTGAAGTGAAAACAATTTCAGGTGACTACCTCATGAAGCTTATTGAGAGAACACCAAGGGTTTGCAGAGTTATCAAAAAAGCAAAGCGTGGCTACTTTGCTTTGTTTTGGCTTGAATAAGTGGGCGTGGTTAAAGTATAGGAGGCGGCTCAGTATCACATGTAGACCACACATAATGTCATATAAGGCGGATTTCCTGTTGCCAGCGGGGGGGCGCTATGACCAAAAGTCAATTTTGGTCTGTAGATGTCCTCAAGCCTGGACCTTTGTCAATCGTGAGAAATTTCGGGCAGATGTGTCAACGTACACTCAGAGTTAGAGTTTTATGAATCATGAAACGTTTTGAGCCAATTGGACAATGTGGGGCGCTATGAACAAAAGTCAATTTTGGCCCCTGGACCCTTGTCAAGCATGAGAAATTTCGGGCAGATATGACAACGTACACTCAAGTTACAACAATTTCTTTGTTCATCGCTAATTAAATTTTAATGATGATAAGACGGAGGTGATGGTTTTTGGTGGTACCACTGGGACCCCCCTGTAGATCTGGGTTCCTTGGGACGGTATATTAAACCTAGCATTAAAAACCTAGATCAAGGCTGTTGTCAGATCAAGCTTTTTCCACTTGAGGCAGCTGGCCAAAATAAAGCCAATACTGTCAAGACAAAATTTTGAAACGGTAATCCACGCCTTTGTTACCACTCGGCTGGATTACTGTAATGCACTTTATGTGGGGGTAAGTGGGTCCTCCATCGCCCGTCTACAGATGGTACAGAATGCTGCTGCACGTCTTTTAACTGGCACACGCAAATATGAGCACATTTCCCCCATCTTAGCCTCACTCCACTGGCTGCCTATTCAATTTAGGATCCATTTTTAAATTATTAGGGCCCGAGCGCCGACAGCGGTGAAGGCCCTATTGAAACTGAAGGAATTATTCTTTCTTTCTTTCTTTCTTTCTTTCTTTCTTTCTTTCTTTCTTTCTTTCTTTCTTTCTTTCTTTCTTTTCCGTCAAATGAATTGCCTTTTTGAGGGGCTTAACATATTCAAAAACTCACCAAATTTGGCGGTCGCATCAAGTCTGGTGAAAATGTATGTATTTTAAGGGTTTCGGGAATAGGCGCACAAAAATGGCTCACTAGCGCCCCCTAGAAAGTTAAGAAAATTGAGCCCCTACAGTGCGTTTAACGTAGACTCACGAAACTTCATTAGAGCCATACCCTAAACCCAACAGGAAGTCCGCCATTTTGATTTCAAAGTTCGAAATTAGTGCGATTTTGGCCATTTCCACATGTCGTATTTTAACAAACTCCTCCTAGAGATTTCATCTGATCAACTTCAAACTCGGTCTGTGCCATCTTAAGACATTAACGATGAAAAGTTGTTAAAAGAAAAACTTTTCGTCATAGGGCGTGGCCGTGGCAGGGCGGCCATTTTGTGCGTTTCGCCGCCGAAACAGGAAGTGGGTGTAACTCGAGTGTACTTTGTTCGATTACCTCGAAACTTTTCACGATTCATAAGAGTCCAACCCTGAGGACAAATAACGGCAGATATTTACTTAAAGTCATAGCGCCACCCAGTAGCAACAGGAAGTAGGCCTAAAAGTCAAGGTGCTATACTTTAACGAACTCCTCCTAGAGATTTCATCCGATGGACTTCAAACTTGGTCTGTACCGTCCCAACACCTTAACAATGAAAAGTTATTAAAAGAAAAACTTTTCGTCAGACGGTGTGGGCGTGGCGTGGCGGCCATTTTGAGTGTTTAGCGATGAACAAAGAAGTTGTTGTAACTTGAGTGTATGTTGTCGTATCTGCCCGAAATTTCTCACAATTGACAAGGGTCCAGGCCTGAGGACACCTACAGGCCAAAATTGACTTTTGGTCATAACGCCCCCCGCTGGCATCAGGAAATCTGCCTTATATGACAAACATCATCCGATTTACATGAAACTCAGAATGTGATACTGATCCGCCCCCTATAATATGACCACACCCACTTATTCAGGCCCCGCCCCCTTTCATAACATTTGAACCGTTTAAGGTAGTCTTGTGTGAGGTGTCATTGAACTCAACAGAGACTTCATTCTTCATTGGTGATGGTTTGGCCCGCCCCCTAAGCTTTAGCCACGCCCCCTTTTATAACTAATGACCCGTTTGATGCAGACCCTTGTGTGAGGTATCATTGAACTCAACACAGACTTCCTTTTTAATTGGTGATGGTTTGACCCCGCCCCCCAAAGCTTAAGCCACGCCCCCTTTCATAACATTTGAACCATTTAAGGTTGACCCTTGTGTGAGGTATCAATGAACTCAGCAGAGAGTTCCTTCTTCATTGGTGATGGTTTGGCCCACCCCCTATGCTTTAGCCACGCCCCCTTTTATAACTAATGACCCATTTCATGTAGACCCTTGTGTGAGATATCATTGAACTCAGCACAGACTTCCTTATTCATTGGTGATGGTTTGACCCGCCCCCTATGGTTAAGCCACGCCCCCTTTCATAACTTTTGACCCGTTTAAGGTAGAGTCTTATGTGAGGTATCATTGAACTCAGTACAGACTTCCTTTTTAAATTGGTGATGGTTTGAGCCGCCCCCTACGCTTTTGCCACGCCCCTTTTCACAGCTAATGAACCATATGACGTAGAGTCTTGTGTGAGCTATCGTTGAACTCGGCAGGGAGTTCCCTTTTCATTGTTGACGATTTGCGGCGTCTGAGTGCCGCGCGAATGCACGGTCGCAAGGAGCGGCGTCCGCCGGTAACCCCGTCGCGCGCAGAGGCGCGAGGGCCCGTCCATCGCTGCTCGCAGCTTTAATTTTATTCGCTTTTAAAGCCTTGAATGGTCTTGCCCCGCCCTACCTCTCGGAGCTTCTATTCCCTTATATCTGCTGCTCCTGAGTGTGCCTAGAACTAAGCGGAAGCTCAGAGGAGACCGTGCCTTTGCTGTGGCGGCCCCTAAATTATGGAATGATCTGCCTCTGCACGTTAAACAGGCCTCTTCTGTTTTTAAATCCCGTCTTAAAACCCATCTCTTCTCTGTGGCCTTTGACACCTAGTGTGATGTTGACTTGATGTACTTCTTTTAATTATTTGGTTTGCTTGGTTTTCATAGTGCAACTAATATTTTGTATTCATGTTATATTGTTATGTATTTTATTTATGATGTTTGATTTATTTTTCTGTACAGCACTTTGTTCAACTTTGGTTGTTTTAAAGCGCTTAACAAATGAAGTTGGATTGGATTGGATTGGATCGCTAAACACTCAAAATGGTCCCCACGCCACGCCCACAACATCTGACGAAAAGTTTTTATTTTAATAACTTTTCATCTTTAAGGTGTTGGGATGGTACAGACCAAGTTTGAAGTCCATTGGATGAAATCTCTAGGAGGAGTTCAATAAAGTATAGCACATTGACTTTTAGGCCTACTTCCTGTTGCCGCTAGGGGGCGCTATGACTTTAAGTAAATATCGGCCATTATTTGTCCTCAGGGTTGGACTCTTATGAATCCTGAAAAGTTTCGAGGTAATCGGACACTTCCTGTTTCAGCGGCGAAACACACAAAATGGCCGCCCCGCCACGGCCACGCCCTATGACGAAAAGTTTTACTTTTAACAACTTTTCATCGATAATATCTTAAGATGGTAAACACCGAATTTGAAGTTGATCGGATGAAATCTCTAGGAGGAGTACGTTAAAGTATGACATGTGGAAATGGCCAAAATCGCACTAATTTCGAACTTTGAAATCAAAATGGCGGACTTCCTGTTTGGTTTAGGGTATGGCTGCAATTAAGTTTTCTGTACATCTTGACATGTTACATATGTCTACCAAGTTTTGTGAGTCTACTTTAAATGCACTGCAGGGGCTCAATTTCTTTAACTTTCTAGGGGGCGCTAGCGAGCCATTTTTGTGCGGCTATTTGCGACACCCTTAAAATACGTAAACTTTCACCAGACTTGATGTGACCACCAAATTTGGTGAGTTTTTGAATATGATAAGCCCCTCAAAAAGCCAATTCATTTGACGGGAAAAATAATAGAATAGAAACAATAATTCCTTCAGTTTCAATAGGGCCTTCGGCGCTCGGGCCCTAATAATTCCTTCAGTTTCAGTAGGGCCTTCGTCGCTGTCGGGGCTCGGGCCCTAATAATTCCTTCAGTTTCAATAGGGCCTTCGCCGCTGTCGGCGCTCGGGCCCTAATAATTCCTTCAGTTTCAATAGAGCCTTCGCCGCTGTCGGCGCTCGGGCCCTAATTAAAGCTGCAAGCAGCGTTGGACGGGCCCTCACGCCTCTGCGCGCGTCGGGGTTACTAGCGGACCTCACTCCTTGCGACCGAACATTCAGACACTGCAAATCGTCAGCAATGAAAAGGGAACTCCCTGCTGAGTTCAATGATACCTCACACAAGACTCTACGTCATACAGTTCATTAGCTGTGAGAGGGGGCGTGGCCAAAGCATAGGGCTCAGGGCAAACCTTTACCAATAAAAATAGAAGTCTCTGCTAAGTACATTGATACCTCACATAAGATTCTACCTTAAACAGGTCACCAGTTATGAAAGGGGCATGGTATAAGCATAGGGGGCGGGCCAAACTATCAGCAATGAGGAAGGAACTCTCTGCTGGGTTCAGTGATAGCTCACACAAGGGTCTACCTTAATCGGTTCAAATGTTATGAAAGGGGGCGTGGCCTGCGTAAGTGGGCGTGGTTAAAGTATAGGAGGCGGCTCAGTATCACATGTAGACCACACATAAGTTTCATGTAAATTGGATGATGTTTGTCATATAAGGCTGATTTCCTGTTGCCAGCGGGGGGCGCTATGATCAAAAGTAAATTTTTGAATGTCCTCAGGCCTGGACCCTTGTCAATCGTGAGAAATTTCGGCCAAATTGGACAATGTACACTAAAGTTACAACAACTTCTTCGTTCATTGATAAATGCTCAAAATGGTCGCCATGCCCACACCGTTGGATGAAAAGTTTTGCTTTTAATAACTTTTCATCTTTAAAAGGTCTTTAGAATTTGAAGTCGATCTGATGAAATCTGTAGGAGAAGTTTGTTAAAGTATAGCACCTTGACTTTTAGGCCTATTTCCTATTGCCACTAGGGGCGCTATGACTTTGAGTAAATATCGGCCTTTATATGTCCTCAGGGTTGGACACTTATGAATCCGGAAACGTTTCGAGCCAATTGGACAATGCTCAAGTTATACCCTTCTTGTTTCGATGGCAGCACAATAACTTCAGTTTTGTTAGAGTTTAACATCAGAAAATTATAGGTCATCCAGGTTTAGCTAGCTGACTGGTTTCGTCTGGTTTGATTGACAAGTATAATTGGGTGTCATCCGCATAGCAGTGAAAGTTAATTGAGTGTTTCCTAATAATATTACCAAGAGGAAGCATATATAAGGAGAATAGAATTGGTCCAAGCACTGAGCCTTGTGGAACGCCATGGCTAACTTTAGCGTACTTGGAGAATTTATCATTAACATTAACAAATTGAGATTGATCAAAGAAATAGGACTTAAACCAGCGATTAGAGCGATTCCTTTAATGCCAACTAAATGTTCCAGTCTCTGTAACAGGATTGTATGGTCAATAGTGTCAAATGCAGCACTAACATCTAGTAAAACAAGAATGGAGACAAGTCCTTTGTCTGCAGCAGTTAGAAGGTCGTTAGTATTTTTCACCAGTGCCGTCTCTGTGCTTATGATTCTTTCTAAATCCTGATTGAAAGTCATCAAATAAACTATTGCTATGTAGAAAATCACATAACTGATTAGCAAATACCTTCTCAAGGATCTTGGATAGAAAGGGAAGGTTAGATATAGGTCTATAGTTTGCTAAGACCTCAGGATCGAGAGTGGTTTTTTTCAGAAGAGGTTTTATCACAGCTATTTTAAATGACTGCGGTACATAACCTGTTAATAAGGACATATTGATCATATCTAGTAATGAAGTGTTAACCACGGGTAATGCTTCTTTGAGTAGTCTCGTTGGGATGGGGTCTAAGAGACAGGTAGATGGCTTAGCGGAGGATATCTTTAACATTAATTGTTGAAGGTCTATAGGATAAAAGCAGTCTAAGTATATGTCGGGAATAGTCGTTCTTTCTAGCGGTCCTGCGTTTAAAGGTGAACCGTTAGAAGTTGAGGGCAAAAGGTAATAGATTTTATCGCTAATTGTTATAATTTTATCATTAAAGAAGCTCATGAAGTCATCACTACTCAGAGCTAGAGGAATAGATGGCTCAGTAGAGCTGTGACTATCTGTCAGCCTGGCTACAGTGCTGAAAAGAAACCTTGGGTTGTTCTTATTTTCTTCTATTAGTGATGAGTAATAGTCTGATCTGGCCTTTCTTAGGGTCTTCCTATAGGTTTTGAGACTTTCTTGCCAATCCAAACGAGATTCTTCCACTTTGGTGGAACGCCATTTACTTTCGAGGTTTCGCGAGATTTGTTTTAATTTGCGAGTTTGGGAGTTATACCAAGGTGCTAGTTTCCTTTGCTTCATCATCTTCTTCTTGAGGGGAGCAACAGAGTCTAAAGTCGTCCGTAGGCAGTTCGTAGCACCGTCTAACTGAGGTTAACAGTTATGAGGTTAACATAAAGGTCCTCTGTTATGTTAATGCATGACATAGAGTCAAATGCTTTTATCTAATTTAGTATAGTCAGGTAGTAAGAATTTGAAAGTAATTAAAGAATGATCTGATAATACCGAATTCTGTGGAAATATTATTAAATCCTCAATTTCAGTACCATATGCCAGCACAAGGTCGAGGGTGTGGTTAAAACAGTGCGTCGCCTTGTGCACACACTAACTGAAACCGATTGAATCTAACTCAATAATGAGTTGAATTTGAGTATTAATATGACTGGGAGGAGTGGCTTCATTTAGACTGACATATTTTTCATGGCCTAGCCATGTTTCAGTAAGACAAAATAAATCAATTTTATTATCTGATATCAAATCGTTTACCAATACTGCTTTAGAAGACCTAATATTTAATAGTCCACATCTAATTTTCCTATTTTGTTCTATCGTTGCAGTCGTTTTAATTCTGATTAGGTTGTTAAGTATAGCGCATCTTTTGTTTACCTTTGATTTAACCGATCTGAGCCGGGGGACAGACACCGTGCTTATTAGACTATGAGTTGGCGACTGCTCCAACGGAAGCACAGAGGGACGCATTGCACTGCACCTCTGATTACTAATATCAAACTTGGGTTGTCATGGTTTATGACCGATAATGGACTCGGTCAGATTTTTTGATATGAGAGCGGCTCCGTCCCAGGTGGGATGAATGCCGTCTCTCCTAATCAGACCAGGCTTTCCCCAGAACGCACTCCAGTTATTCACATAGCCCACATCATTAGCTGGGCACCACCCTGACAACCAGCGGTGGAAGGATGACGCACGGCTGTACATTTCATCACTGGTCAGGTTTGGCAGGGGTCCAGAGAAAACTACTGAGTCCGACATTGTCTTTGCGTATGCACAAAGTGACTCAACATTAATTTTAGTGATCTCCGATTTACGACCATTTACGTGAAGTATGATCTTACTGTATTTACAGTTCTTTTTAGCCAGCAGCTTTAGATGGGATTCTATATCGCTCTAGCCCCGGGGACACATATGACCGCAGCCGCTGGGGCCGCCGGCTTCACATGTCGCAGTATGGAGCTCCCAATAACCAGAATTGGCTTCTCAGTGGGTGTATCACTGAGTAGGGAGAAACTGTTAGAGAGGCGAAGATGCTCCGGTTTAGACCGTCATATGTGCACTCCCTGGTTTAGATCTAACGCTACGCTTCCCTCGGACAGTCACCCACTCGCCCTGCTGCTCGGGGTCTGCCGGGGGACAGCTAGCAGAAGCTACAGAAGCTACAGTATGTTGGCCCGCTTCAGCTACGTGGCGCTGGCTAGCTACGGAAGCATATGATTCTGATTCCATGATGAGGAGCCGTGCCTCCAGAGTAGCGAATATATTACATTTATTACATGTATCGTTATCACTAAAGGAGGGAGAGGAATAGCTAAACATTTGACACAGATCAAGAGAGAGCAGGAGAGGGAGAGGAATTAGCCATTGCTAAAGTAGCTAACAGCGTTTTCACAACTGTAAGATCAGCGAGGCAGTCGCTGTAAGGGAAGCGAAGTATAAGTGCTTGAGTAGAACAATTGTAATTCAAATGCAATCCAGGCAAATAGCCGCTAATTTAAACAATAAAGCAGAGTTGAGTAAGTTTTTGCTGGAGCAGCAAACTAGCGTTTGTAACACGGGAACACTGGAACACCGGAAGTGACAATACGCTTACCGTACACGTCAGCACGTCAGAGTCGTTCGATAACTGACTGCAGGAAGGTTCTCTTTTCAGGTCTCCAACAATTGTGTCTCAATGTCCTCTGCTATTTCCTCAATGCGCCGAGTGATGGTGCTAGCCGAAAGAGGCACCTGTGCTATCTTTTTAACCGTAGCCTCTCCTAGAAGTTCACGGCAAATGTCTTTAGTGGCGGGCACGATCAATTCTTCACCAATGGTGAATGGCTTCTTAGCCATAGCAATGCGATTAGCCACCAAGTATGGTGCTCTCAGTGCACTCGCATTTGTTGATGTGATGGCCCTCAGTAATAGCTTCTGTCCTTCTTGTTCATGCTTTTTTCTTTCAAAATACTCCGAAGGCTTGTCTTTTAATGCAGGATGCTTGGTTTCCAAGTGGCAAAGCAGTTTTGAAGGCTTCATTGCCTCATTAGAGAGCCGGTCGCCGCATATTATGCAGAGCGTATCACCTGTCGCGATAAATCCATATTTTAAGTAGGACTCCTGGTATTGTCTGTTAAATGCAGCTTTCTTTTTCTTGGAAGTCGTAGGCTCTTCTTCTGTCTCCTCACTGGGCCTTTTCCCATTCGCACAGAAAATTTCCAAAAACGTTTGTTTTTACTCATTTTGCTAGCTTGTGGGTTTAATTTTAGAGGCAACGTATCACGTGACCGAGACAAGCGTCAAGAGTGAGTCATAGACAGATGTATCAGAGGGAATCAGGTCATTTTTCAAAATAAAACATTGTTCAGACTCAGATAATGAATAAAACAGGAATAATGTAAGTTATTTATTCTTTCGCTGCGGCCCGGTACCAAATGACCCACGGACCAGTACCGGTCCGTGGCCCGGGGGTTGGGGACCGCTGCGCTAACCGACAACCACAGACCGGGCTGCAATGTAACCACACATACGTACAAATGTGCATCGCTAATTTTAAAACCTCTTTAAGACCTTTCTGTTTAACCAGCTAGCGCTAAACCCACCAGACTCCATTTAAAAAAACAATACTTTTAGCTTGAATAAATCCAACATGTGAATCGGTAAACTATGACTAAATCAAAACTAGAGTTGTGATGGCTGTAAAAAGTGGAAAGATGACCCAAAACGGCTTTTCATAGGTTGATTTTGTTTCTGTCAACTTGTATTTTACGATGCTAAAATTACTGTTTATTTACATGGTGGCTTTAGCGAAGGCAATTTCGCGAATGTTTCGTTATGAGGAGAGGTTAGTCTGTAAAAAGAAAGTACGGTTAAGATCGGTATCTATTAACGCAGTGGTTCTCAAGCTTATTTCAATAATGTACCCCCTTTGAACAGTTTTTTTAAGCCATGTACCCCCTAACCAGCGCGAATAGTTTTTGGTAGAAAAAAAAATGAAGTCTCTATATAAAGAGGAACAATACAGCAATGTCAGCGATAGATTTACTAAACAACTTCAACATTTAAATGCTGATTTTTTTTTTTTTAAACAAAACCTTGGGAAAAGACGGTAGAAAGAAGGAAGTAAGGCAAGAATAGGTCGAAAATAGTAATACAAACTTAAAAAAAAACAGTATGACGGAAGGCAACACTATAAAAGATAAAAGTTACAAAAAATTAAAATAGGCGACAAACTGAAAAAAAGACGGTAGAAAAAAGGAAGAAAGGAAGAATAGGTCAAAACAAATGACACAAAACCTTCAAAAACAGGGAAAAAAAACTTTGAAAAAAAGCAAAGAAAATGACAGTAGAAGTAACTACAGCCCAAGTACCCCCTGCAGTCCTCCAAAGTACCCCTAGGGGTACACGTACCCCCATTTGAGAAACAATGTATTAACGTATCTATGTCTTTATACAGCAGAATGAATGAAATTCATTCAATGAAAGCATATTCTTTAAATATTACCCTTGCTCCAGTTTGTAGCGCCTGCTACAATTTGTCTCTGAGTTGTGAAGACGGCGTACTGCTTTCTGTAAATTACAAGACCAAAAAAATACACTTTTATAAAGCAACTCACCCGCTTAGCTCTGCTAATGAATTGTGCTGAAAGAAGGCAGGCACACAGCTGTGCTGCTCGCATGCATGGTGTGGTTTAAAACATTACTGCCAAAGTCCAAGTAGCCACCTGTTTAACATCCAAAGACAGTCATTGTACTTCTCAAGAGTTAATAAACAGTACAGACTAGCTCGCAGTTTCATTAATAATCATATACTTACATTGTCTTTTCCTTTTCTGTGGGCGCATCTTTACAGAGCCCCGGAGGTGACATGGAGGAGAAAAAAAAACGCTCCGTACATCTTGAACAACTCCTGTGTGATTCCAAGTGAAGTTTGACAGAGTGTACAGAAAACTCTTTTACCAGTTGGCCTGAAATACTCCCATACTTTGGAAGCTTTTGATCTAACTCTCGGAATCATCTCCCTCTGCTATTTTTCAAATCGAAGCAGTGAAGGCGGGGCGGGGGTAGGGGCAGAGTGATAGAGAAAGACAAAGAGGAGGCAGATTAACCAGCAGGGCGCGAACAGCGCACACACTGGTGTGGAGGTGAATTACAGTGAGTTTTAATGAAATACTGGGAGTTTAATAACAATAGGACAATTCAAGTCCAGATTATGAGGCCATTTCAGCAGAGCCAACAGCTTCATATGCCATGGACATGTGAATATGGTGCTGAATTTGCCAGTACTTTAAAAAGACAAATGGTTGGGACTTTGTCATGCAATGACACAGCTGATATGCTTTATGTGAAGCACAGTGTTTTGGTCAGCAGAAAGACTTCTCTTAGAAAACTGTACAATGGTGCCTCTGTCTCCATTCCACCAGACAATCTTGGATGAGCAAGACCAAAGAAAGGTCACTGTAGTCATGCCACTATGCACACTGGTTGAGCTCTAGGAGACTGAATGAATCATGGAATGCACATTTTACCTTTGTGGCGAAGCCTGATTAAAACTAATTGTTGAAATAAATTGGTATGTGTATCTTTTTACATAACATTGGTCATTGCTAATGGCATACACAGTAATTAATCTAGCATACTTTCATTAAATAAATCAGTTCAAGCTCAAATTTAAGAGTCTACAATTAGGCTATACTGAGCCTGATCTAATACCTTTTAGAAAAATGTCACCTGGGGTAAAACTCCACCTGCTGCTACCCTGATTTGCATTTGTATAGCTCACAGCATTTTCATTTACATGTTAAAGCCTCCAATAGAATTAGGGGGAGGGGGGGTCATGGAGGGACAACTGCCAAGCAAGGCCCACGTCAATTTCCGACAATTCACGGCAGTTTTCGGTGTTGCCTGTAAATTGCCGTGTACAGTCGTAAAAAGTTCCACGACAATCTACAGTGCCGCTTACTGACGAAAATCCCACTTTTCATGCAGTGAGACCCTGCAAGTGACAGACCAATCGCTCTTTAGAATTGTGACCAAAAGGTGATAAGTAATCTTCTAGCCACAAAATTGGGTAAGCATATCTCAACAATTGTACATCCTGTCCAGAGTGGATGTATATTATCATTTAGCAATATTTGTCTGCTTTTGAATACATATGTGTTCCATGAGAAGGACACTCAAGCTGCCATCTTATCTCTCGATGTCCAGAAGGCATTGGATCAGATTGAATGGTCTTACATGCTAGAAACGTTAAATCGATTTGGGTTTGGAGTGAACTTTATAGCATGTGTTAAAATAATTTATTCAAATCTAGTATCTTCTATTCCGACTAACAGACAAATCCCAACCTTTTGATCTGCAGCGCAGTGTGAGACAGGGTGATCCCCTTTCCTCCTGCTGTTTGAAATTGCTTTGGAACCTCTTGTAATAGGAATCAGGGGTGACTTGGGTATCCAAGGTTGAAAGTCTTGTGAATCTGTGTGGATGATTTATTAATTTGTTTATCTGACCCGCTAGTGTCAGTGCCCAACCTCCTGAACTACATTAAATAATTTTGTAAACTAGGGCTCCTGGTTAGCTCACCTGGTAAAGCGGGGGCCCATGTATAGAGGTTTACTCCTCGACGCAACGGCTGTGGGTTCGACTCTGACCTGCGGCCCTTTGCTGCACAGAAAAACATAGCAAAACCCTCTCCATGCCAAAAACTGTGTCAACCACTAGTGTGGATGCTATACAAATAAAACATTACATAAATGTAGACACTCTGTGTTAGACTGTGGACATTAATAAAGAAGAATCAAAATTTCATTATGATACCTTATTGCACAAACGACATGGTGTCAGAAGTGGGATATCGTTCCTGGAGACATTCCTCGGACAACTTCGTCTGTAGGAATTCAATTCAATTCAATTCAATTTTATTTATAGTATCAAATCATAACATAAGTTATCTCGAGACACTTTACAGATAGAGTAGGTCTAGACCACACTCTATAATTTACAAAGCCCCAACAATTCCAACAATTCCAGTAATTCCCTCAAGAGCAAGCAGTGCGACAGTGGCGAGGAAAAACTCCCTCTTGGGAAGAAACCTCGGACAGACCCAGGCTCTTGGTAGGCGGTGTCTGACGAGCCGGTTGGGGGTGTGATGAACAGTGGCGATAGTAGTCACATTAATAATGGAACAGTGACTGGATGTAGCGGGAAGCTGCAGGGTTCAGCAGGACGCAGCATGACATTGCAGGGCATCGCTGAGCTCAGCAGGGAGTGCAGCAGGACCACGGCGACAGCTGCAACCAGGGTCTTGGTGCCAACGTTCTCCAAGGAAATACGCTGGGGGAAAAAAAAAGCATAAGGACTCCGGGGAGTAAACTCCCCAGAAGCTAGGATTAGTAACAAGCATTTCTGGGATGGGCTGCACACAAATAGTAATAGTAATAGTAACAGTAATAGTAACAGTAATAGAAAGGGAGAGGAGAGAGCAGCTCAGTGTGTCAAAGGAAGGAAGTCCCCCGGCAGTCTAGGACTATAACAGCGTAACTATAACAGGTAACTAAGAGAGACAGGTCATAAGGAGAGGTAGCTTTTTCGGGCTTAGAACTCTCCCCCTGCCGGATCTGGCTTGGCTGGCCTGCCTCCCTCTACTTTGTTATGTATTATTAATCTAACAATTATGAAGAGAAGCAGTTGGGCCAGTTAGGTGAACACTGCAACTCCTCACTCCCTAACTATAAGCTTTATCAAATAGGAGAGTTTTAAGTTCATTCTTGAATGAGGTGACAGTTTCTGCCCCCCGAACCCAGATCGGGAGCTGGTTCCATAGGAGAGGAGCCTGATAACTGAAGGCTCTGGCTCCCATTCTACTTTTAGAGACTCTAGGTACCACCAGTAACTCTGCATTCTGGGAGCGCAGTGCTCTAGTGGGACAATAGGGTATTAGGAAGTAGCCTACGTCAACGTTTTAAGTTTCGACCACGGTAAGCAACAACACCAAAATGGCAGATGGATTCAGATGTCCGGACCCTCTCTTTTTCGACGAGAGTTTGAACGAGAATATGATATTTTCATTGCCGCCGCATACAGTGATAAACCTGCCCTCACCAGAACTTATATACTCCTTAACCTTGCAGGACCAGAGGCTATAGAGAGGGAGCAGTCATTCACCTATGCGCCCGCGGTACTAGGAACAGATGACAACATCGTTACTCCAGCGGAATCCAGAGAGGACCCTGAGTGTCTTAAAAGGAAGTTTAAAGAAATATGCAACCCTGAAACAAACGTGATAATGGAGAGGCACAGCTTCAACACCAGACATGAAAAACTGGCGAAACGATCGAGGCATATGTGAGTACATTGAGATATCAGGCTAAAAACTGCAATTTCGGTGCATTGGAAAACGAACTGATAAGAGACAGACTGGTCTGTGGAATAAGTAGCGAGAGTGTCAGATGCACACTGCTAAAAGAGGCTGACCTAAAACTGTCCAAAGCAGTATGCATTTGCCAAATTAGTGAACTCACAGAAAAACATAGCAAAACCATCTCCACGACAAAAACTGTGACAACCACCAGTGTGGATGCTATACAAATAAAACATAAAAAAGTCTACAGCAAAATGAAGCGCACTATGAAGGAAAATTCCTCATCCATCTCCAGCTGTCGAAATTGTGGGGGAACCCAATCAGCAGAACGTGACCATTTGTCCAGCTTTTGGCCAACATTGCCACAACTGCGGGAAGCAGAACCACTTCAAAGGCCAGTGCAGGTCTGCCAAGTCAAGTAGACCAAACAGCTATATGCCGAAACAGACTCTGGCAGTGACAGTGAAGACCCATTCACCATTGAAGGCTTGTCTTTGCATGATGATGAAGGGAAAACTGACAAGGAAGGACACGGAGACGTGGCTCTGTGGATTAATACCGGACTCTGCGCTGCAGCTGGCAGGCTTCCAACTCTACAGAGCGGACAGAGACACGGACCTCTCCGGCAAAACTAAAGGTGGAGGAATCGGTTTCTACATCAATAGCGGTTGGTGCAACGACGTGACAGTGATCCAGCAGCATTGTTCTCCTAACCTGGAATATTTCATCATAAGCCTTTTTATTCACCCTGTGAGTTCGCGTCATTCATTCTGGTCGGTGTTTACATCTCACCGCAGGCCAACGTGCAGGACGCGCAGCGCATGCTTGCCGACCAGATTCTGTGCGTGGAGCGGACCAACCCGGAGTCCCTAGTTATTGTCCTTGGTGACTTTAATAAAGGGAACCTCACTCACGAACTCCCTAAATATAGACAGCATATTAAATGCCCGACCAGAGAGGAGAACATTCTGGATCACTGTTACACCACAGTCAGGGATGCTTATCACGCCGTCCCCCGTGCTGCACTGGGACACTCTGACCACGTCATGGTCCACCTGATCCCCACCTACAGGCAGAAACTAAAGCTCTGCAAACCTGTTGTGAGGACATCAAGGAAGTGGACCAGTGAGGCTGTGGAGGATCTCCAGTCGTGTTTGGATTCTACTGACTGGGATGTGTTCAGGACTGCTACCAACAGTCTGGATGAGTACACAGAGGCTGTGACGTCATACATCAGCTTCTGTGAGGACTGCTGTGTTCCATCAAGCACCAGGGTGAGTTACAACAATGACAAACCCTGGTTCACAGCCAAACTCAGAAGGTTAAGGCTGGCTAAGGAAGACTCGTTCAGGAGCGGGGACAAAGACAGATTTAAAGAGTCAAAGTACAAGTTTAGCAAGGCGGTGAAGGAGGCTAAACGACGGTACTCTGAGAAACTCCAAAACCAGTTCTCAGCTAATGACTCTGCAACTGTCTGGAAAGGACTTAGGCAGATCACCAACTACAAGCCTAAAACCCCCCACTCCTTCGATGACCGACACCTAGCCAACGACCTGAACGAGTTCTACTGTCGATTTGAAAGACAAAAGGACAGTCCTGGCACCATCCCCCACGACACCTCCCTACAGCTACAGCCACTGTGCATCACCTCCACCTCCCCCACCTCAGCAGGGCCCTGGGCCCCCCCACCAATGCCCTCCTTAAAGGTCTCCACCTCCACCCCCCTACCCACCTCAGTGACGACTCTCTCCATCCACGAGAGGGACGTCAACAGACTCTTTAGGAGACAGAATCCCAGGAAAGCTGCTGGACCAGATGCTGTCTCCCCATCAAGCTTGAAGCACTGCGCTGACCAGCTGTCTCCAGTGTTCACAGACATTTTCAACACCTCACTGGAGACATGTCACGTGCCAGCCTGCTTCAAGACCTCAACCATCATCCCTGTCCCCAAGAAGCCAAGGACCACAGGACTTAATGACTTCAGACCCGTCGCCCTGACCTCTGTGGTTATGAAGTCCTTTGAGCGCCTTGTGCTTTCACACCTCAAAGCCATCACCGACACCCTCCTGGACCCCCTGCAGTTTCCCTACAGAGCCAATAGGTCTGTAGATGATGCAGTCAACCTGGCCCTCCACTACATCCTCCGGCACCTGGACTCCGCAGGAAACTACGCCAGGATCCTGTTTTTGGACTTCAGCTCTGCCTTCAACACCATCATCCCGGCTCTGCTCCAGGAGAAGCTCTCCCAGCTTGGTGTGCCTGACTCCACCTGCAGGTAGATCACTGACTTTCTGTCTGACAGGAAGCAGCATGTCAAGCTGGGGAAACACGTCTCCAACTCACAGACCATCAGCACCGGATCCCCTCAGGGCTGTGTTCTTTCGCCTCTGCTCTTCTCCCTGTACACCAACAACTGCACCTCCAGTCATCAGTCCGTCAAGCTTCTGAAGTTCGCGGACGACACCTCCCTCATCGGACTCATCTCTGATGGAGACGAGTCCGCTTACAGGTCGGAGGCTGACCACCTGGTGAAGTGGTGCAACCAAAACAATTTAGATCTCAACGCTCTAAAGACAGTGGAGATGGTTGTGGACTTCAGGAAGAACCCAGCCCCACCAGCTCCCATCACCCTCTGTGGCTCCACAATTGACACTGTGGAGTCTTTCCGCTTCCTGGGAACTACAATCTCCCATGACCTTAAGTGGGAGCTGAACATCAGCTCCCTCGTCAAGAAAGCACAACAGAGGATGTACTTCCTGCGGCAGCTGAAGAAATTCAACCTGCCAAAGACAATGATGGTGCACTTCTACACAGCCATCATTGAGTCCATCCTCACATCCTCCATCACCATCTGGTACGCTGCTGCCACTGCCAAGGACAAGGGCAGACTGCAGCGTGTCATTCGGTCAGCTGAGGTGAGGTGCAATTTCGCGCCCGAACTTTCCGCTCCAGGACCTTTACGCCACCAGAAAGCGTGGGGAAAGATTGTGGCTGACCCCTCCCACCCGGACACAAACTCTTTGAGCCACTCCCCTCTGGCAGGAGGCTGAGGTCCATCAGGACCAAAACCCCCACGCCACAATTAACAGCTTTTCCCTCCGCCACGCCTTATTAACAAGGCCCGGAAACCACCCTGACTCTCCACCTGGCTCTTCATGCCACTGTTCTCTCTGCTGTAATGCTCTTTGCTCTTTATTTATTTATTTTATTTTATTTCTATCTTTATTTTTAATTTAATACATACTGTGTACATATACTTATATTGTTTATACCTATACTTATATTGTTTAATATTACATTTAGAGAATGTGTGATGTGCACCAACAACACCAAAACAAATTCCTTGTATGTGTCAAAAAACGTACTTGGCAATAAAACCCTTTCTGATTCTGATTCTGATTGCTTTGTGACTGTTAATGACAAACAACTAAGTCTGTAAGTGGACACAGGAGCGAAATGTAACGTTATGTCCTTACACACATACAATATGCGCATCTGCATAGACCCCAGAAACCATAACAAGGCCCTCATGGGCCCCGACCATCCCATGCGCACGGTGGAGGAGGTTGCCGCTCAGATGTCAGGTGCCACTATCTTTTCCGTCCTTGATGCCAAAAGCGCCTTCTGGCAAGTCAGGCTGGATGATGCCTCATCTCTCCGCACAACATTCACAACTCTGTATGGCCGATTTAAGTTCCTAAAGATGCTGTTCGGAATTAGTACAGCCTCAGAAGTGTTCCAAAAAGCCATGGAACAAATCTTTGCAGGATATCCATGTGCTATAATCGTGGACAACATCATCATCGGTGGCAAAGATCCTGATGAGCATGAAAGAAACCTAAAAACGGTACTGGATCATGCCAGACAGGTAAAACTGAGACTGAATCCAAGCAAACGCAAGTTTGGACTCAACGAGGTGAGCTATGTTGGGCACACATTCACAGATAAAGGAATAAAAGCGGACCCTAGCTCTTCAGCGCTTTTTAGGGATGGTAAACTACTTGGGCAAATTCTTTCCAAACCTAAGTGAACTCAGGTGTGAAGTGGTGTGGAATTGGGCGGAGCACCAACAGAATGCTTTTGACAAGTTCAAGACCTGCATCACAGCCCACCTGTACTCCATTACTATGATGTAAGGCAACCAGTGACACTCAACCTGCGATGCTTCACAATATGGTTTAGGAGTTGCCTGCCACCAAGAGGGGAATCCGGTGGAATACGCGTCTTGCACACTGACCCAGACGGAGACGAGATACACAGAAATAGAAAAGGAACTTCTAGCAGTGGTCTTCGCCTGCTACAAGTTCCATGACTACATCTATGGCAAGCCGGTCACAATTGAGACCGACCACCAGCCCTTGGTCACCATTTGCAACAAACCATTTCACACCATCCCAGCGCGCCTGCAATGCATGATGCTACAGTTGCAAAAATTTGACCTGACTCTCACCTACAAAAAAGGAAAGCACCTCTACTTAGCCAACACAATTTCCTGTGCACCAAGATGCAACGTCAGCCCCCAGAGGTCAGAATGGCCCGATTTTTTGGTGATGACAGTTCAACTAATATCTCCACGGCGCCTTGTCGAGCTCCGTCAATACACTGCTACAGACACAGTGCTGCAGAAACTCACCTATTTCACCCAACAGGGCTGGCCAAAACATTCGTGCAGTGTACCTACAGAGTTGAGAGCATTCTTCAGTTTCCGTGATGAACTCACCATCGAAGACAAGGTCATCATGAAAGGAAACAGGGCAGTCATGCCCACTGCCCTGCACTCTGAATATCTGAAGGTGCTACACATGAGACACCCAGGAGTTGAATCCACGAAGAGAAGGACGAGGGAAAGTGTTTTCTTTCTTTGTTTTTTTTTTCATATTTGCATTTCTATTATAAAACTGCTGTTAGTGCAGAAGTATGTGATTCTATGTTTCTCATGTTCAGGAGCCACAGCTAAAGAAGGGAGACGTAGATAGTGGTACTGTTTAACTGTTTTGACCCTAAAGTGTTACCGTACTATGAGTGGGTCTTGCGGGATGGACTTCGGGAGTAGAATGTTTTTGTAGAGCGGGAACTCCATACAGACTGTGGACGTTAATAAAGAAGGATAAAACTTTCATTCTGATACCTTATTGCACAAACGAAAAAACCCTAAGCTTTTATTTAAACAAACTTTTCTGGACGTGGTAGACAAATTAAAAGATAACATTAGGAACTGGAAGTTGCTTCCCCTTTCAATGATTGACCGAATCAATGCTATCAAAATGGTTGCACTTCCAAGGTTCTTGTACCTTTTTTAAAACCATCCTGGTAATTTAACAATATCCTTTTCTTAACAACTGAACTAGGTTACCCTCTTATTTGTCTGGGCAGATAAACCCGCTCGCATTGCTAAGGCCCACCTACAGAAGAATGTCAAAAGTGGTGGCCTCGGCCTTCCGATATGTAAGCATTATTACTGGGCTGCAAATACAAGGGCTCTCTCTTTCTGGCACTGGGGCTGTCCCAACAACAACTGGTCTGACGTTAGATTTTGTTCTCTCTACAAGTGCTTGAAAGAAAATCATGTGTTTATTAAGCTAGTAGTGGTGTGCGATACTGCAGTATTTGGTATTGATCCGATACCAAGTAAATACAGGGCCAGTATCGGTGATACAGATACAATATCAATACTTTTTAATAATTAAGATGGATGCATCATAAAATTGCTAAATCTGAATGAATTGTTATGACCTTAAGTGTTTTTGTGATTTTACCTTTGGATTATTAATTAATTAAAACCCAGGAAAGAATTTTCATATGCTTGAATACATCTGTTGTGTTACCATTGTATCTTACAACCTTTTTACAAATCATACAGCTTCATTTTTGGACTGAAAATATAGCCACACGGCGCTACTCTTCCTGATTGATTGATTGATTGATTGATTGATTGATTGATTGATTGATTTTATTTGACCACTTAAATATAAAAAAAAATATGAAACAGCACTCTGTGTCATACATTATAAATACATAAATAGTCAGTGATAACACAATAAAGCCCAAAGACACAATAAAGCCCAAAGACTTATTTCCATTGTGGTCCCTGCCATTCTTCTGCCATCTCTGTCCTGCTTGTGTGTGTGTGCTGCTGGCCACTGCCAGGCCTGGCTGCTTGCTTGCTTGTTTGCCTGGCACTGAGTCACGTGACGGTACAACATCAAATCACAAGAGGGGAGAGGAGGAACAATGTGTGCCTGCTCCGCGCTGTGACAGGAGCAGCATTTGAAAGCATCGGTACTTACACAAACACAGACAGCCAGGTCGCCTTTTTGATGAAACCGCAGAAACTGAAACTAAACTATCGATCTCATACACTGGTATTGATCAATATCAATACCAACGTTGGTATCGATATTATCGATATTTAGATCGATCTGCCCACTACTATAAGCTAGTATCTACCTTTCACTCTAAGCAATTCCTGCAGTTAAGATAGCACACCGGAGAATACAGAGTTTTAAAATGGGCTAAAGAATTTTAATCAGCATCATTTGAACCAACTGCCCTCCATCCACACTATCTGTGTCTCTCACTCTTTCTCTTTCAGGCCCATATGTTAGTCTGTATCATTTGAACCGAGCAGCTTCTTAATTTAAATGCTGTTGCTGTGTGCACCGTGTTGCTGGGCACTTCAGCACTGCAGAGAGTGATTGACTGTTCAGCTGTTGTGGATTGCATGGAGAGACATGTTTGCCATCTAGTGGACAAACTGATTAAGTAACACTTACGAGTAAACATGTTTGACCTGCAATGTACTGCAGACTGCCAGGAACAAACTGACATTCAGTAAAATTAATTATTATTTGTATTTAATTTTTTGCAGTTGTTCACCTTTTTATAATGTTGATATATAATGTATAATTGAGATATAATACAGGACTTCAAATGTTTGTATTTTGTATGACAAAGACAGCTCTGTTGGTTTTACAATTATTTAGGGTGTGTGACCATTATTCTTGCTTGAAAACCAGAAACAGAAATGTGTGAGTAGTTAATAAGTCAGCTTGTCATACATCAGTTCCTCTGTGCCCTCAGGGTGGAAGAGTGCGGCATTTTAATTCCTCTTTAGTATGCAGTGTGACTGAGGCATTAGTGTGCATAGTGCATTATGGTCCTGAGCCCTGGCAATGACATCTCTCATCCGGTCTCATGTACAGTGGCTAGTATTTCTAAAATTCAGAAGAGGATGCTGCAATGTAGAAGAGGTAGAAAAGGATAATGACAATACCTGTCACACTGAAAAATTGTGATCTACACGGAGAACAATAACAAGGCTCTGGAACAAGGACATTGCTAAGGTTTTTCAGATGGTGAGGTCATGAGTTTAAGTACCCAAAATTTCAACCTGACACCAAAAAAACAGTCCAAAATAGGTTTTAATTGTTTGGATTTGTTATATTGTATTTGTTATGTTTTCTGTAATATTCTGTCAATGGAAGTTCTAGTTGCAAAGTTGCAAGGCCTTCTCTTTGTTACTAGGAAAACAGTTCTGGTGGGGAAATATTGAATAATTAATTGTTTTTGTTGGCCTATAAGTGGGAACAATCAAATCTAAATTCACTGAAATTAGCATATACAATACCAACCGTTATTTTTCTACTAATTCCACCTCCTTCCCTGGAATTTTAGTTTTAATGGCAGCATATATATATTAAAATATACATAGCTAATTATTTAGTATTTTGACACCAACATTTGGGTGTTTTGCTTTGACCAGATGTTTGCTTTGAGTGCAGTGTTATTGGGCAGTGGATATTTTTATCCTTAAAATAATTAACGATTTCATAAAAATTAAACTACAGTCATATCATAAAAAAACAATTTACATATTTCCCTCATCTTTCACTTGCTGTGAACAAAACATGCCATTACAACAGTATTACTACTGTTGTAATATATAGTCATTAGTATGCTATGCAGCAGTCTTTTAGAGACCTTGGCTAAAAATATTTGGGTATAATCAGCCCATACTTGTCTTGAGTCTTGTGTGTCTATTGGAATAAGTAATTTAAAAAACAAACAAACATGACTATTATGCCTGTTTTTTGGATGGCCTTTGATGGGTGTAAATTGTCTTGAATTTAAACACATCAACCAACCTAATTTTGACTCTTCAGCTGACTTACCTAGTCACTGCTTTGATACCAACTGAAACTTCAACTGTAAACATCTTACAAACTTCAAATTCATCTCTGACCCCTTACAATTAACTGAAATTTCAATTGCTTTCATCATTTGCACTTTAGCTGACATTCCAACTGCTTTTCTTTCTCTTTAAATGATAGTTCATCTCCTTTTTTTTCAAATGACAGTTCAACAGCTTTCAGCACTTAATAACTGTCATTTCAGCTCACTTTCATTTCAGCTACCATCACTTACTTTAGGGGTTGGCAGTAGCTCAGTCCGTAGGCACTTGGCTTGAATTGAAAAAAATCTAATTTCCCATTTCTGGGATCAATAAAGTATGTCTTCTTCTTCTTACAGTTCAGATGTCAGTTCACATGTTCAACTGTTACGTTAACGGCTGCAGTTGTGTGATTACTGTAGATCAGGTCAACATCCATCCCTCCTCTCCACTGACAGTTCCACCCCTGATGTTAGTCTGAAGCCCCGTGTGTCAGAGGCCTCAGACCTGCAGGCCCAGCAGCACAACGGAGCCCCATACCTGCCGCTGTCCAGGACCCCCTTCCCTGCTGTCACTGTCGACCAGTCCATCAGCACCTACTCAGGTATGACATAGTGGTGGTGTTGTAATACAGACAGTAGCTATAAGTGAAGTTCAGTCATTGGCTAAATCGATCTTCATATCTTACAGGAAACCCAATAACAGCAGTCTACGCTATATCTGCCAACCGCCCTGGTTACTCAGACTACTTTGTCATGTCACCGCCGTCCTCATACCGTAGCCCATCCTGGATGTCCTACCCACCTGAGCCTGAAGACCTGCCGCGCCATTGGAACGACACACCAGTGAGACACACACATGTAGTTTACAGTCATACATGACAAGCTGCAAACACTTTCTGAACCAGTATTTTGTTCAGTATGTGAAGTATTTCTTCTCTTCCCCCGCAGAACTCACGTCATCTTGAAACCATCTGCTAAAGTCGTCTGCCTGTGACACTGAGTGGAAACAGCCGATAGCTTGGTGGGTCATACCATCTCAGCACTGCAATGTTATGTTGTCATGCTTGTATACTGGGTGGAGATTTGTTTTTTTATATTTAAAAATATATTTATACCTCAAGACAGCAGATATTTGGTACTTTTGGTGAGAAATGTGATAGTATTTAGATATTAAGATGCTAGATTTTGATGAAAACTATTATTCCAAATATGACAATATATCGGAATTTGACACAGGTCATGTAAACAGCATGTTCCATTTGGATATTCTGAATATGGCCTTCCAAATATAGCATTTTACGATTAAAATGTGGGATATGTCGGTAATATTTGGGTTTTAGAAGCATTCTTTGGTGATACACAAAGATGTTTGCAGCGCATTTGAGTTATGTGTCTCAATTGGGTTTTTTACCGCAGTTTGAAACAGCTTACAGCCTCTTGCCTGTTTACGGCTTATGGACAGCTCTGTGTGTTGCTATGGTTGTTGTACACAAACAAACTAGCTAACAGTTTGCAAGGCTAGGGTAGAGATGCATACCCAAAAGAAAAGCCCACATTTGTGATTGGAAGCAGAAAAACACCTACATTTAACAATAGTTAAAGAAAGACTTGGATATCAATTAGTTATCAGTTGGTTATTGGATTGCAAACAACGCAATAGCAACCTCATTAAGTAGGTGGTTGAAGGAATGAAAGAGGGCGGCTGTGTTTGCAAATCCACCACCGGTGAAAAATAATCCTATTTTGCACGGCTGCATTTAACGGGAATATTAGTGGAATATTAATTTTCATTAGCCATGTAAACGGCTTAGTAGGAAACTGACACTTCACTTAAAACACATTACATTGTAATGTCTTCTGGTGTTTCTAGTTTCCCCTCACAGACTTTCTGGAAAGTTATTGTAGAATTTGTCCCTGGGTTGGATACAACAGGCTGTGTAGATTGTGTAGATTTTTACTTTTGTAAAAAAAAAAGCATATCTATTGTTGCATATATGCACTACTATAATCAAAATAAACAATTTGACATATATCTGCAAACATGTGACCCAAATGTCCTCTTTTGCCATAACAGTATGAGTAGGTGTAACAGATGTGATTAGGGTGTGAAGACAGACAACCTCAGCTGACAGTTTTCCAAGATGTATTTTCTCTGCAGAAGACAATATAACATTAATTTGCTTCTGGTCTACTGTTTCCTTCTATCTACACCTCTGCTCCTCAGCAATACAAGACGTTATTGTCAGGGTGATCTCATTTTCTATCATACGTACACAAAAATCACATCACAGTATAGCATCTCACTCAACTCTTAGTATGCACATTGTTAGCCAACAGGAGCAATTAGAATATACTCGGAAAACCTTACTTGAATTATAACAATAGTCTATGTGACAAACATGAGAACCAACATTTTATACTTTTTAACACTTTCAGTGGGCAAAGTTAAACAGTACGTGGGTTTGGGGACTGCACAGATAACAAAAAGAGTATAACGTCTAACAAAGAAATACACATACCTGCAGAAGACAATATAACATTAATTGGCTTCTGGTCTACTGTTTCCTTGTATCTGCACCTCTGCTCCTAAACATTAAATAACAGAATTTACACACTCAAACTGGACCACTGAGCCTCCGTTATTTACAATGCACAGAAACAGCGCAAAAATGGCGCAAAAAGAAAGAGTTAAACAAAGCATCGTTAAAACTTATATTTAATCATAAAAATGGCACTAAACAGCTTAGTTAATATCGTATTAGCTTAGAGGCCCTAAATAGTGAAGGGTCACAACACAATTTTCAAAGAAAACAATAAAATAGCACAGCAGCATTTTACACACAACCTACCTCAGCAATACAAGAGGTGAGGAGAAGACGGAAGTTACGGCGACTTAGGAGGTACAATAGAGGCGCAGTGAGCAACAACATCTCCGCCGGAAACAATAGAAATATGATAAATAAATTAAACTCAATGAGATAAAATTCACAAATACCCCAAAAATCATTAAATAATGATTAAAATATGATTACAATTAAATTAAACACAAATTGGAAATTAGAATTAATAAAGTGCATTTTTAACTCCATTACATACTGTACGTAGGGCAAAAACACGGCATTACGCCAACCAAGCAGGGAAGGAGACTGCTAGCAAGCCAACATAGGTGTAACCTCTCAAATTAAAAAGCTAAAAACAGCTTTGTAAATGATTATTCTGTAAAGAAATGCACTCAACATGTTTGCTAGGCCTCAAGGACACACATAATGCTCAGTCCATCCAGAAAAACGCGATTATGCGATCGCATAATTCAATGCATAATCAGCCAAAGTCTGCATATTTATGCGGGGGCCGCATTTTTTCAAATACGCCGCACTTTCGCCGCATAAATTGCCGATTTCCACGCAAAATATGCAGGACTTGCATGATTTCATAATCCCCGCGTTTTCATTGCAAAAAAGTCACATATATCTTAACAGAAAGTTAAAATATGTTAAAATATGTTAAATATGTAAAATATGACATAATTACGCAACGTGAACATCATCGAAAAGCAGGGTGTTGGGGGAATCACTTTTTTTGCAAGTTCCCCCAGTTTTTGCAAGTTCCCGCAATTTCGTTGCATAAAATTGCATAAATATCCCGCATATTCCATCGCATTTTTTAAGAAAACGTGCCGCATAATCAAGGATTTTTGCCCGCAACAATCACGAAAAAACTCTTTTTTCTGGAAGGACTGAATGCTTTTTGATGATTAACACTGATTGTGAACAATAAACCTACACAGGGCACTTTTAACAATACCAATACATGTACAACATATTACTTAAACTCTGCCTGTAAACATTTATTTTGTTCAAACGTATGTTGTTATGTTATGTATGTTTGTTTTTGCCTTGTTTGTTGAACTTTTGTTTTGCTGGTCTAGAAAGCCTTTGGCACACATTATCTCTGTTGGAGTTTAGATTGCAGACCAGCCTTCAGGCGTTGCACTAGTGCTCAGTGGAAGGCGACGCTGTACCTATACTGATGCTTTTTTAAGTCAGTTTAGAAAATACTTTAAATTGAACCAGAGTAGATAATTAAAGCTTATGTGGTAGTAAATTTACTAAACTGTGTTTAACATGCAGTGGCACCCCTTCAATTAGATAAAAATACAAAAATAGAGGAATAACACAAAAAATCCCACATCACATAAAAACAAGTCAGCAGGGAGACCTAAATTTGAGACTTGAAACATCATTAAGTCACACAATAAAGTGACATTCACAATATCTCTGCTGTGCATTTTGTTCACCTTTGCACACCATTTTGTGCAATACAAAAGTTATTGAAGAGGAAAAATAAAGCTGCCAGAGCTAACAAACTTGCTAATGGTCAGTTTTCAACATCATAATTGGTCACTAACAGGACAATAAGTCCAAAACGTTTATTCAAAATATGTGTTCTGCAAATCATTGCTCTTTAGTTGATCATTTATATTACAGAGGAGGACAAATACAAATGTTTTATGTGTGCAACACAACTAATAAGCTCCAATAGCTTCCTCTATTTGGATTCTCCCCTCAAAGGTCAGCACTGTCAAGACAGCTTGTTATTGATCAACAGCACAAATTTGTGTGCAATTGTTCAGTTGAACTCTAAACAAATTGCGCCATTTTGAATCCTTGTGTGTCCAGGCATTTGTACTGAAGGACACAAATAGTAGCTGATGAGTGAACATTTAACCTAAATCTGTAATGGAAGAGCAGGTCAGTTATACTGTATGTGTTTTTCTCCAGGTGTCTCTTTGGATGGGCAGAAGACCTCCCTCTCACTGAAAACTCCCTGGAGCTATATCACCCCACCTTCACTTCGGCCCGGTCTTTGTCCTGTCTGATTTATTCATCACAGGTGGACACGCCTCCGCTACCACCTTACCCCCACCTCCTCCTCTCTCTGCTGGGCTTGCCTCCTTCTATCCTCTTTCAGCCCGCTTCATCTGCAGCTTATAGCGTTTCTCATCCACCAAAACTCCTTTGTCCCATAAGCCCCTTGACCTGGTCAAAGCTCTGCTTCAATCTCCTTACCAATGTAAATGTTCAGCCATAATTCTCTATCTTGTATTCTCTCTGAGCCCCTGGCCTCACTGGCCCTAACAGGCCCCTCTGGGCCTCTAGTCACTATATATTTGTACACTGCCTCCTCTGTGGTAACCACCATTGTACAGCAAGAGGCCCCTCACACTGCTGATCTGAACTGAGCTGAGCTGCGTGAAGCTTTACTGTGCTTCCCTGTGTAATAACACGTGCAGTATGGATGAACAGGGTGAGTACATTACAGTGTGACATGCAGGGCGACATTTTAACTAGTTCTCTGCCCCAGCAATCATCGCACAGTAGCTGCATCTGCCCAGCACACGAACGCTGCATTATCAGTATCGTAGTGCCCCAGCCGTGGCCAGTAGTCTACTCCTCTCATCTGGACTGGACCATCCTGGACTTGTCCCTAATTTCCACCATAAAACCAGGAAACCTGGACTGACTTAAAACTGTGCTTTTTTGATGAATCCAAATTCCTACTGTATGTAAACATTATACAGCTGGTTAATATGTGTATTTTAAACTTAAGTGAGAAAACAAATCTAAAGAAAAGGGAGAAAAAAATCTTGTCTTGAGCTGTCTCAATTTCAGTTTTTTAATATTTATGTGCTTTTGTCTTTTACTTTTGTGCATTGATTATTATCAATGGATTACTGTACAAAAAAAACTTAGTGAGTGTTTCTCTTTCACTCACAGTATTTTAAGTAAAAAAATATATATTACATTTTTCAAAACAGAGAAATCGGTGGCTTAGTTGTCAATGGTAATAATGGCATTACTGTACTTTTAAAAATAATTACTTTGTTTACTCTCTTACTTCATCAGATTCAGTAATGAAAATAGGAATAAGTCACTTTGTTATGTTGATCATCTAATTCTGAAGTTTTTGTCTGCTAATCATTAGGCAGACCTGGGTCAACTATTCTAAGTTCTGCATTTTGTAGCTTTGCAGCCGCTGCAGGATTTGTTTGACTTCTGACAAAAGATAAAAACATTTACTACATGATGACTTTGATTTTAACTTCTTTCAATTCTGGTTTGATGCAGGTCTGATGAAATTATGAGAACACACAATTATTTATAGGAATACAGTTATTTTACTTGAAAGGTATTCTACTGTACAAGGACATTTGACTTGATTTGTCTTGATGAATACTTGGTCACTGGACTATGGTGTAGTATTGTTCAAGAGACTTGCTGGGCTCAGATGAGCCTTATATGTAACGATTAAATGTATTACTGTATATAGCAGATTATTTAACAGAGAGATTTATGCAAGTACTGTGGGAGGGATACTTCACTTGACATTTTTCTGACCTCATTTTTCTTTCTTAAATTTCCACTTCGTTTATGATGGACTTCATAGTATTACTAAGAAAAAAGAGGACAGAAAATATTACAGATAAATACATTACTAAAGGAACAGATGGATGTACAGTATTATTTATGTTTGAACAAAGCCATATACCAGTTAAAATAATGCATTTTTTGCAATTTCTTCAATACATAGAATGTCACAGTCTAAATTATATTTACCTTATTTTTTTTATATGGTAACTGGAAATCTGTGAGCACACTGTGTGTAAGGCTCCTCATCATTTAGATGGTACAATATAGTCATATGTTAACAGCTAGGATATACAGTGTTATGTTAAAAGTGGCAAATGATACCAAATGAGAAAATATTAGATAGGAAGTAATGAGGTAAGTAATAAATATATAGTAAAGATAGAAATGTAAAGATAGGTTAGTATATATATAGTTAAACATGAGATGAGCACTTTTATAAAGAGCCCAAACTTTGGCGAAAAAAAAGCAGAATCATTGTAAAAATGCTGTTGTATAGCATGGAATATTTAGATTCTATAAATCTACAAACCATTTGGAATTTCTTTCAACTTAGCCTGAAACTGTACAAAGGTTTTTAATATTGTTTTTTTTTTCAACTAAATTACGATTCACTTTTCTGGACAGGACATGTTCACAGTATTATGTTGGGGAACATTCTGAAATGTGACTGTTATAGGCCAAAAGGTAAGTAACTAGTAAAACATGTGATAGCTTTGAAACAGACAGTTATGTAGGGAGATAAAATTTACAAATCAATAAATTCAATTTTGACAGTTACATTAATAGAGGATATATGGAAAAAGAAAAATTTCAGACTGCTTTGGAGGCTAGTCAAAAGTTTCTTAGGGGACTTGGCATACATTAGAGGACTTTGTAATCTTGACCTCAGTATTTCTACAATCCTGGCTATAGCCTGCCTCTAGATTTATGACTTTGAGATTGAATTCCAAAGGCAATATTAATATGTAGAATATATCTACATGCATTTAATACAAAGCCTGTATCTGGAAAGTAGCAAAGATAAGAAGTCATCTTTCTTTCATCGGTCAGACAGTCTTCCCCTTTTTAAATCTAGGCCTGCACATTAGTTATGGTCATCTGGGGGGAGTGGGAGCAAAGGTAAGAGATGACAGTACTAGAGCATTATGAGCGCACACAATTGGTGTTTTAAATCATCATTATCTTCACTGGAGATCTGCAGCAATCATATTTAAATCATACTCTGTATACTGTATAAACCAGCATATGGTTGAAAATAAAACTCTTCCACTCCTGTTTATCATTTTATTTGACTCCATGTAAAAGAGAGGGGTGGGTTTTTGTTTTTAAGCAGTAACTTTAAGAAGGAGACTTGATGCTATGCTATAAGTTAATGTGCAATGTTTGTGCTTTACACGGGTAGCGGCAAGATGCTTTTATTGACGACGGACTCTAGGATGGACTGACAGTCAGTAGTTTTTTTCTGCCGTTTGAGCCATGTCATGATGCTGAGATATCATGGCGGCGCTGATGATGTCACACTATCTTTATTCGGGTGTTGATGAGGTCACAGTGACAACAATAAATGCTGTTGGATGTAGTTAAAAAGAAAACTTTTTGGTGAATTTAAAAATAAAGACAACTTACAATTCTTTTGGTTCTCATGCTTTTTATTGTTGTGTCATTTACTCTTTTTTTACAATACATTTGTGATACAACATATATTGCCTTGTTGATATATGGTCCATATTATTAACTAATTAACTTCTGTGCATGTATACATTATACAGTAGATCCCCATATTATGACCACTAGAGGGAAGCAGACATATACAGTACAGGCCTTATCTTCAGCACTCCTTTCGGACATGCTTCTTCAATCAGTGTTTTCCCCATTTGGAAAATTCTTAAAGCAAGTGATCAAAATTACTTATCTGTTTATTTCTGTGTTGCGTGTGCTGGCAGCCAGATGCAAAATAATGGAAATACATTCTGTTTTAAGGTGAGGGAGTTGCATAATGAATAAAACAGCTCAGCTGGTCTAACAGCCTCCAGTCAGTGACCTTGACTCTTCAAACCCAAGCAAAAAGACAACAGGAAGAAATGTGGCTGTGGTGATTTTGTTTACAGACACTGCTACGAATCACAGTACAGTCAGCCCTGCTCATTAGGCCTCTGATTGTAGCCTAAATTAATGGTATGTGCAACCTTAGTCAATGAATTTTTTTCTTAGAGAGTTTTGAGCCGAAAACATTTTTACAATTTTTTGGTATTGTATTTAGAACGAAGGAAAGAACAGCTTTCCAGGACCTGGTTGCACATTTGTGTGAAATTTGGAAATTAGAATTAATAAAGTGCATTTTTAACTTGCATTACGTTACATACTGTAGGTAGGTTAAAAACATGGCATCACGCCAACCAAGCAGGGAAGAAGACTGCTAGCAAGCCAACATAGGTGTAACCTCTCAAATTAAAAAGTTAAAAACAGCTTTGCAAATGATTATTCTGTAAAGAAATTAACTCTTTGCAAAATGCAGCCATTTTCCCCTGTTGCCATGGGAAAGTTATGAAGTGACGTAATTACGCGACGTGAACATCATTGAAAAGCAGGGTGTTGGGTAATTTCACTTTTTCACTTCATAATATAAAATTGCATAAATATCCTGCATATTCCATTGCATTTTTTAAGAAAACGTGCTGCATAATCAAGGATTTTTGCCTGCAACAATCACAAAAAAAACTCCGCATTTTTCTGGAAGGACTGAGCAGAGCCAGGAGGAGTGTGTTTGTAGGCAGAGCTGAAGTCCACAAACAGCATCCTGACATAGGTTCCTAAGGAGTCCAGGTGCCGGAGGATGAAGTGAAGAGCCATGTTGAATATGTCGTCTACAGACCTGTTGGCTCTATAGGCGAGCTGCAAGGGGTCCAGGAGTGGGTTGGTGAGGGTTTTGAGGTGAGCCAGAACAAGGCGCTCAGAAGACTTCATAACTACAGAGTTCAGGGCGACGGGTCCTGTTATCCTTGTTTTCTTGGGGACAGTGATGATAGTGGAGGACTTGAAGCAGGCTGGTACGTGGCATGTCTCCAGTGAGGTGTTAAAGATGTCTGTGTGTCTGTGTCTTCAAACATTTTCCTATTTATACATCTAGCAGACATGAAGCAATGTTCTTATTCATTTGAAGCTGTTTCAGCCTCCTGATAATGTAAGTTTTATGTAAGACCAAAGGCCACCAAATCATGAGGGAAATATTTCGCTATTTAGCCACAAAATGGTGATATTCCCTATGGGTTTTTCACAGCAAGCGACTCATTTCATATTACACATTATACAGTCATTTGATGTATTGTAAAAATAAAACTATCAATTAGTGCAGATTTAAACAGCTTTTTTGCCACTTCTGGCCTGAGCAACAAGCTGAAACACAACATTAACATAACATTACCATATAAAGTTGTCTCTGATATTTACTCTACTTTTTACTGCTTTGGTCTGCACCAACTCTTGAGGAAACATATCTGGCTGTTCGAATATTATATTGTTCAAAAAAGTGTAGTTCAAAACATGGTTTGTATCTGTAACCATAGTTTTTTAGCTGCTAAATGATTCACTATGTCCACCAGCTAGTTATTAGCATTTAAATGGTAATTTTGGTATTTTTCAAACTGGACTCTATTTTCCCATGCATTTGTGTCGAAGTGACGAATGTGAAAAAAATTCTTTTAAATTGGTCCATAATTGAACGAGAATGCTCTAACATGCAAATGTGCACCGTCAATTGACTAGAAGTAGTTGTTTTTGCCATTGACAGGTTAAAATTGTTATTATAAATGTCTGACTACATTATGGCAAGATTAGAAAAGTTATGGAGGACTAAAAATGACAGAAGGAAAAATAAATAAATAAAAGTATAAATAAATGCAGAAATATAGTGAAAATAAATACATTTTGGTAAAATAAATGGCTATTTCTGTATTTTTACATGTATTTATTTTTTATGCATTTCTATATGTATTTATTTATGTATTTATACATTTATTTATATATTTATGTATTTATATATTTATATATTTATTTATTTATATATTTATATATTTATACATTTATTTATTTATTTATACATTTATTTATTTCTGTATTTCCACATTTCTACATTTATTTATTTCTGTATTTTCACATTTCTATATTTATTTATTTCTGTATTTCCACATTTCCACATTTATTTTTCCCTGCACCTGTATGCTAATTGAGTGGGGGGTGCCAACATCAGTCTGAAGAAGGATTGGTTAGCTGGGGGCCGTGTCGCTAACCAGACAGAAGCAAACGATCCATCTATCCATCTCTGGATGCAGGCTACCTATGAATGCTGCAGCTAGTGTGTAATACGGTGTAATACAATCTATGGTAATGAGTCGGGCGGTGCTTAAAGAGCAATGTGCAGGTTGAATTCATAACTGAATTAATAAGTAATTTATTGTGTTTGTGCTGGTTGCACAAAGTCCAGTCTGTCAGAAAATCGTGTACATCATTTTCCTTGTAGGAAAAGCAAGGTTTTTCGTTTTTGGGTGCGTTTTGTGCAGGTGAAGTGAGCAGACTTCACTGCCGCGTCTGTCACCACACACTCGGTCGTTTGTAGTGCTCATTTCACTCCGGAGAGTTATAGACCTGGGGTCTCATTTATAAAACTGTGCGTAGGATCCTTACTATAAGTGTACGTGCGCCCAAAAGCCCAAATTGGCGTACGCTGAAAAAAAGTCAGATTTATAAAACCGTGCGTACGCACACCTGTAAGCAATGTTCCCTTTATAAATCACAGATTGACTACAAGTGTGCGTACGTGGATCAACCTCTTATCCCGCCCTGTACACGCCCATTTTTAACCATAAATAGTCAATGTAAAGCACCTCGTGAATGCTGATCAGTATGTTAAAGACCCTGGCAGTTGTTCTTCGTTACACCGAAACATGCCGAATCATGACGACTGGCGGAGAAAAAAAAAAAAACTCTCAGACGCTCGGGAATTGCTGCCAATTGAATTGATTAATTTTGGCCTGTTGTCGCACAGCGTATGGAAAACGGATCTATAGACTACCTTTATTCATAAAATCTTCCAAATCAGCAGGCATTACGGTACTCGGGGACAGCTTCGATATACCAGACGTATATAATAAGATTTAACAGAACTATATATTATATCCAAACAAGCCTTAGTGATGAAGTTGAAGATTATATATAATATTTATTTAAAAAAACACTTAGCTGTCAGCCATTTCCCTCTGGAAACAGCCGGTTTCACCCTCTGTGGTGAGGACCTGTATTTGGACTGGGATGGCACGGTTCCGGCGCGTTGCCCTCTCTACTGGACCCAATTCAGTACATAGATCCAAGAGCGCAGCTATATTACTATTACAGCTACATTAGGGAATTTAAATCGGCATATGAGCAATCGTCATCGTCATGGTGCCTGAAATCTCTTTTTCTCCTGATTCTTCCATTGCTGTCCTCCTGCAGGGCCAGCAGTGCCATCATGCAGCATTACACACGGGTTCACCGCAGAATTTATGTTTAGTCTACAACAATTTTTGATTGTTAACACCTTGCTAAAATCACAGCAACAACTGGTATCCCCCACCCCGAGATACAATTTGAAATCGAAATGTAATAGGCAAACACACTTTTCTTCATGCAGGGTTTGTTATAAACAGTATTAAATTTTAGACCGATAACAAGGACATAGAGCGTAACGATTGCGCGAGAGCTTAATGGCTGTATTTCCAGACTTTGACATTTGATGATATATGCACAGTTTTAAAGACAGATATTTAGTTATTTACACTGTGTTGTGCAGTTATCTAATGGTAGGGTATTTGATGCTATCCTGTATTCCATGCAGTCGGGCCATCTCCTACTCCTGCGCTCCGTAGCGGACAATGTGATGGCAAGACAGCGCTGATTAAATATTAAGAATGAGTTTTTATTTAAGATTTGAGTTTGAGGTGTTTATGGAACAATTATCACTCAGTACAAGCGCAAATAACACTGCTGGATTTAATCTTCATATGGTGTGAAGAAATGTGCATGAGGCATTATTTTTTAATACATATTAAGCAACACATTCTCACACCCAACTCGTAAAATAAGGACGTTCGGTCAGGAGCCTTTCTCGTTCTTATTTGACGTTAAAAGTCTCCTTTAGCGTCTCATGTAAACGTGCTTGGTCGCCACTATTGCCGTCCCTTTTTCGTCCCTTTTGACGCGCTTTGCGGAGGTTGGGTTTAGGAGAAAAACAACGGGGAAAGGACGCCTCAAAAGCCGGGAAATACACCGCGGGTGAAGCGCGACAATAACGGAATCGAGGTTGGGTTTAGGAGAAAAACAACGGGGAAAGGACGCCTCAAAAGCCGGGAAACACACCGCGGGTGAAGCGCGACAATAACGGAATCGCGGAGGTTGGGTTTAGGAGAAAAACAATGGGGAAAGGACGCCTCAAAAGCCGGGAAACACACCGCGGGTGAAGCGCGACAATAACGGAATCGCGGAGGTTGGGTTTAGGAGAAAAACAACAGGGAAAGGACGCCTCAAAAGCCGGGAAACACACCGCGGGTGAAGCACGACAATAACGGAATCGCGGAGGTTGGGTTTAGGAGAAAAACAACGGGGAAAGGACGCCTCAAAAGCCGGGAAACACACGCCGTAAACGGGGGAAACAAAAGAAAAACAACGGGGAAAGGACGCCTCAAAAGCCGGGAAACACAAGCCGGAGACAGGGAAACAAAACGCCATAGACGGGGGAAACAAAAGAAAAACAACGGGGAAAGGACGCCTCAAAAGCCGGGAAACACACTCCAGAGATGGGGAAACAAAACACCACACGCTGGGCGCGAACCCGAGTCTCCTGAGTGAAAGTCCAGTGTTTTACCCATCCGCCACCCCAACCACCGTCCTTATGCAGCAATTTCCCATTACATACCACTCGCTAAATCTCATCCAACTGCGGCTCTCCCCAGTACGTTACACACATACGCCGAAGGGTGCCTTTTTCGTCGCATCAGACGCTGAAGGACACTGACCAAACGTACTTATTTTACGAGTTCGGAATGAGAACGGGTTGTATTAAGAGTAGCCTAACCCTTATTCCCACTGCAGTCTTCAGACTTCAGTTCACCACCTCACCATCTGCGTCGCCAATTCCTATTTTGTCTCCAAAATGTGCGTACGCATGGGTCAGAGTTTGCGTGGAGGACCGCACATTCTCCCATCGAGTTTGTCAAGGACACTGGCCCTCATTTATGAAACGTGCGTACGACCTAAAACAGGCGTACGGTGGGCGTACGCCGATTCCTACGCAAAGCTCGGCATTTATCAATTTGGACGTGAGCGTAGGCTGCGATCAAATCTCACGTCTGGTCTGAACTCGTTTACGGAAGTTTTCCAGTGTGACTAGCAGTGGTTCATGGTATAACCACCCGGTTCAGTAGATTGTGGTGAAATGTTTATTCAGTCGCCTATTTAAACGAGCGCATTGGCAGTCCTGAAGTTGAAGCAATGGCAGATCTGGCTCTGTTAGAGGACCTTAATGCTCGCTTAAGACGCGAGAGGGTTTTTCTGGACCGTGCTGATTTCTTTATGGAGAGTGACCAGTGGCTAATGAGTCGTCTTCGTCTCCCAAGGCATGTCCTTCTGCAGCTATGCCACGATTTAGAGCCTCGGTTAAAAAGAGAGACTCACCGGTCCAATGCCATACCTGTGTCAGTGCAGTTGCTCTCTACATTGGGGTTTTTGGCCACCGGGACCTTTCAGCGGGAGATCGGGGACAGGTCTGGTATATCACAGCCAACAATTAGTAGAAGTATGCCAGCAGTTTTGGCGGCTATCAAGTCCCTTGCTGCTAGGTATATTCAATTCCCATATGATGATGCTCAGCAAACTGTGATTAAAAGACAATTTCATGAGATTGCTGAATTTCCAAATGTGATTGGGGCGATTGTACTTATGTGCGTCTGAAGCCACCATCCATGAATGATTACGCATTCATCAATCGCAAAAACGTTCATTCAATCAACATTCAGATCATATGTGATGCCAGGATGTCTGTTCTGAATATGGTAGCCCGGTGGCCTGGGGGGACACACAACTCTTTTATTTTTCAAAACAGCAGCGTTGGAACAAAGCTACAGGAGGGCGCACTGCATGGCCGGAGTCATCTCCTCGGTGAGTTATGCCCGCGTACAATTAGAAAAGTTTTACATAGTTCTTCGGTGAAACGGTTTGATGTGATTCCTCTAGGTGACAAAGAATCAGAATCAGAATCAGAAAGGGTTTTATTGCCAAGTACGTTTTTTGACACATACAAGGAATTTGTTTTGGTATTGTTGGTGTACATCACACATTCTCTAAATGTAATATTAAACAATATAAGTATAGGTATAAACAATATAAGTATATGTACACAGTATGTATTAAATTAAAAATAAAGATAGAAATAAAATAAAATAAAATAAATAAATAAAGAGCAAAGAGCATTACAGCAGAGAGAACAGTGGCATGAAGAGCCAGGTGGAGAGTCAGGGTGGTTTCCGGGCCTTGTTAATAAGGCTAGTGGCGGAGGGGAAAAAGCTGTTCATGTGGCGTGAGGTTTTGGTCCTGATGGACCTCAGCCTCCTGCCAGAGGGGAGTGGCTCAAAGAGTTTGTCTCCGGGGTGGGAGGGGTCAGCCACAATCTTTCCAGCACGCTTCAGAGTCCTGGTGGCGTAAAGGTCCTGGAGCGGTGGGAGATTGCAGCCAATCACCTTCTCAGCTGACCGAATGACACGCTGCAGTCTGCCCTTGTCCTTGGCAGTGGCAGCAGCGTACCAGATGGTGATGGAGGATGTGAGGATGGACTCAATGATGGCTGTGTAGAAGTGCACCATCATTGTCTTTGGCAGGTTGAATTTCTTCAGCTGCCGCAGGAAGTACATCCTCTGTTGTGCTTTTTGACGAGGGAGCTGATGTTCAGCTCCCACTTAAGGTCATGGGAGATTGTAGTTCCCAGGAAGCGGAAAGACTCCACAGTGTCAATTGTGGAGCCACAGAGGGTGATGGGAGCTGGTGGGGCTGGGTTCTTCCTGAAGTCCACAACCATCTCCACTGTCTTTAGAGCGTTGAGATCTAAATTGTTTTGGTTGCACCACTTCACCAGGTGGTCAGCCTCCGACCTGTAAGCGGACTCGTCTCCATCAGAGATGAGTCCGATGAGGGAGGTGTCGTCCGCGAACTTCAGAAGCTTGACGGACTGATGACTGGAGGTGCAGTTGTTGGTGTACAGGGAGAAGAGCAGAGGCGAAAGAACACAGCCCTGAGGGGATCCGGTGCTGATGGTCTGTGAGTTGGAGACGTGTTTCCCCAGCTTGACATGCTGCTTCCTGTCAGACAGAAAGTCAGTGATCTACCTGCAGGTGGAGTCAGGCACACCAAGCTGGGAGAGCTTCTCCTGGAGCAGAGCCGGGATGATGGTGTTGAAGGCAGAGCTGAAGTCCAAAAACAGGATCCTGGCGTAGTTTCCTGCAGAGTCCAGGTGCCGGAGGATGTAGTGGAGGGCCAGGTTGACTGCATCATCTACAGACCTATTGGCTCTGTAGGGAAACTTGCAGGGGTCCAGGAGGGTGTCGGTGATGGCTTTGAGGTGTGAAAGCACAAGGCGCTCAAAGGACTTCATAACCACAGAGGTCAGGGCGACGGGTCTGAAGTCATTAAGTCCTGTGGTCCTTGGCTTCTTGGGGACAGGGATGATGGTTGAGGTCTTGAAGCAGGCTGGCACGTGACATGTCTCCAGTGAGGTGTTGAAAATGTCTGTGAACACTGGAGACAGCTGGTCAGCGCAGTGCTTCAAGCTTGATGGGGAGACATCTTTCAGCTTTCCTGGGATTCTGTCTCCTAAAGAGTCTGTTGACGTCCCTCTCGTGGATGGAGAGAGTTGTCACTGAGGTGGGTAGGAGGGTGGAGGTGGAGACCTTTAAGGAGGGCATTGGTGGGGGGGCCCAGGGCCCTGCTGAGGTGGGGGAGGTGGAGGTGATGCACAGTGGCTGTAGCTGTAGGGAGGTGTCGTGGGGGATGGTGTCAGGACTGACCTTTTGTCTTTCAAATCGACAGTAGAACTCGTTCAGGTCGGGCGTAGGTGTCGGTCATCGGGGAGTGGGGGTTTTAGGCTTGTAGTTGGTGATCTGCCTAAGTCCTTTCCAGACAGTTGCAGAGTCATTAGCTGAGAACTGGTTTTGGAGTTTCTCAGAGTACCGTCGTTTAGCCTCCTTCACCGCCTTGCTAAACTTGTACTTTGACTCTTTAAATCTGTCTTTGTCCCCACTCCTGAACAAGTCTTCCTTAGCCAGCCTTAACCTTCTGAGTTTGGCTGTGAACCAGGGTTTGTCATTGTTGTAACTCACCCTGGTGCTTGATGGAACACAGCAGTCCTCACAGAAGCTGATGAATGACGTCACAGCCTCTGTGTACTCATCCAGACTGTTGGTAGCAGTCCTGAACACATCCCAGTCAGTAGAATCCACAGCCACAGCCTCACTGGTCCACTTCCTTGATGTCCTCACAACAGGTTTGCAGAGCTTTAGTTTCTGCCTGTAGGTGGGGATCAGGTGGACCATGACGTGGTCAGAGTGTCCCAGTGCAGCACGGGGGACGGCGTGATAAGCATCCCTGACTGTGGTGTAACAGTGATCCAGAATGTTCTCCTCTCTGGTCGGGCATTTAATATGCTGTCTATATTTAGGGAGTTCGTGAGTGAGGTTCCCTTTATTAAAGTCACCAAGGACAATAACTAGGGACTCCGGGTTGGTCCGGCTCCACGCACGCAGAATCTGGTCGGCAAGCATGAGCTCGCGCTCCCGTACGTTAGCCTTCGGGTGAGATGTAAACACCGACCAGAATGAATGACACGAACTCACGGGGTGAATAAAAAGGCTTACAGTTTATAATGAAATATTCCAGGTTAGGAGATCAATGCTGCTGGATCACTGTCACGTCGTTGCACCAACCGCTATTGATGTAGAAACCGATTCCTCCACCTTTAGTTTTGCCGGAGAGGTCCGTGTCTCTGTCCGCTCTGTAGAGTTGGAAGCCTGCCAGCTGCAGCGCAGAGTCCGGTATTAATCCACAGAGCCACGTCTCCGTGAAGCACAAAACAGCACAGGTAATGGTGTGCGTAATCCTTGCTGGCGGAGACGCACAAGCACACCGGCCCATTTCCCTCTCCTCCGGCGTTTCGCTGCATGAGCAAAGGTGAGCGCACCTTTGACCAGAATGTCCAAAATTTACAGTGAAGGGAGAAGAAAATTTATTTAAAAAGGTTATCCCCTGACTGAGTACCTTATAACACCGCTTGCAAATCCCCAAAACGAGCAGGAGCGCAGGTTCAACAGTGCGCACACACGCACACGAACCACAGTGGAGAGGTGCATAGGTTTGCTCAAGGGCAGGTGGCTCTGTCTTGGGTCAGCGGGGGGAACTCTGCTATACACCCCAGAGAAGGTCTGCAACATAATTATGGCATGCGGGGTTCTTCATAATATTGCGCTGGAGAACGGGGTGCCATTCGATGAAGTAGGCCTACAGCCAGATGACCTTATGCATGGAGATTTGTGGCCACATCAGCCACCATTGGGGGCTCTACGAAGGAGACAGGATCTAATTCAGCGCTTCTAATATAGTACGTGCTATCTTTGGGTAAGAATACCTCAAAAAATACAATGTGGAACGTTTAGTGAGAATAATTCATTTATTTATTGGAAATGCACTTCAGGTTCTCATTTATCTCTTTTAATGTATCATTAATGGCCAGAAGTGAACTATTTATTTCACCCATCCATCTGCAAATTTCTGCCTGTCTCTCCAGGACTTCAGCCGTTAGTACAGAGGCCCGTGGTGGTGGACCAGAACGTAGAAAAGCTCTCCTCTTCCGCCGGTCTGTGTGGACACTGCTCTGCGGAACTTTGAGCACTGGTGCTTGGTTCGGACTGATCTTTAAAAAGAGAAAATAAAAGATTCAATGCACTTCATTTGTGTGATTATTTAAGGCAGGCAACAAATCAGTGATACTTTTGTAGGTAGCATCCAAAAACAACATTTGTTCCCCAAATTTTTTAAGATGCTCCAGCTGCCATGTGGAACTGTAAATCTGACAATCATCATGGGTTGATCCTCACTATGTGAGAGTGGTTGAAAAAGTAAAATACTGTCTTTCAACTCAGACTGGATTAGTTTTTCAACAGATACACTGTCATTTCCATCCATTCTGATGTATTTATTGAAACTGTCTCTAATTTGTGTTATGTCCTGTGGAGAGACAAATAATGTTCTGTCCATGAAGTCTGTTTTTCCCCAGCTCTGAGACCAGTCAATGGATTTTAAAAGAATGGTGCTATTTGAGAGTCCTTGAGGAATACCACCGTGAATGAATTCAACCAAGTCCTCGTTTATGCGGTTCATTCTATTTTCTTTTGAGTTGGTTATGTCATGGCCACTATGCTCGCACATCTGCCTCACAACACAACCCCTGATATTGGCAGATGTTATGAAATGGAAGGACACATATGCCGGACAGGAATTTGCCCTTGTCGTCTTAGGGTCACCAGCTGAAGAACCTGTTTGACGGTTTGATCGCTCACACCTCCACTGAATTACATTTTTCCTGTTCTTCCTATCGGAGAATGTCCCTTTTCCATTCTCATTTAGGACATCCAGTTGGTTCCTCATGAAAAGGTCAACTGGAATAGTCATTTCATTCACATTTTCTATTGTGCGCTCTATTTTTGGATCTCTGTCTTTCTTAAAGGAGAATTCCGGCCAATTTTTACGTTAATCTTGATCGCTATAGCTACGCGAATACTTTCGATAGAAAAAACCCCGACCCGAATCAGTGCAGGTAACACGGAGAAGCTGCAGCTACGTACGACAAGCGTCCCCTGAGTTAAAACGGCAGTGCTCGGGGCAAGTTTTAGAGTGCCTTTGTGCCTCTTAACAGACACAAAATGCAATTAATATGTCTGTGCCACATGAATAGGGCCCTTACGTGTCAACAAGATGCGTTTTCAACTCAGACATTGTTTAAATTCACCTACCCTGGTCCCTGTCTCGATCCTGCCGGTAGCTAGCTTGCCCTGCTAGCTGATAGACGTTAGCTGCTAGCTGCCGTCCGGTGAGTGTATTCAGACAGGCTTCTGTGATAATCATCCCAATAACAATCCACAGAGCGGTGGTGGTGTGGCTATGTCCTCCAGAGGACAGGTCATGTCACGTCTTGAAGTGTGTAGTGCGAAACAGTAGTGCGGTAGTAGCTGTTAGCTGCTAGCTGCCCTCCGGTGAGTGTGTACATCCAGATAGCTGTTAGCCGTTAGCTGCTAGCTGCCGTCCGGTGAGTGTATTCAGCCAGGCAGTTACTGAAGGCTAGCTTTAGCTTGTGCTTGGAGCAGCAAGTTCATCTGCCTGTTTCCCCTCTGTCTGTCAGTCTCGTTCTTTCCAACTCTTGTGAGTTGTGCTAGTTCTTCGTCTGTATACTCGGGTTCGAATAAATAAGGACGACCATCAAACTCAAAAGGCTCTTCCGTGTGTTGTATATCTGCTATATTCTTCATACTCCAAGCTTCTTCCCTCATAAACAACTCCGCTTTTCACTCTTCACACACTACGCTCCAATCTGCACACTACTGTTTACCTTTTTCTGCTACAACTGAATTCCCAGGAGACAGCGCGATGCAACAGCTAAGCTTCAGTAACGCTATTACTGTGCAAGCCACAGACATCGTTTATCCCGTTTCCATGTAGTTACATAGTCACTGATATGGTCATAACCACTACAGTGCTCAATTACCTATTTTGAGGGGAAAATAATCTAAACCTTTCGCTGCAAAGGCATGATCTGTCCTATGCAGGACATCCACCAGCCCACCGGGCGCTCCATGGATTTTTATTGGGATGATTATCACAGATGCCTGGCTGAATACACTCACCAGACGGCAGCTAGCAGCTAACGGCTAACAGCTATCTGGCTGTACACACTCACCGGAGGGCAGCTAGCAGCTAACAGCTACTACCGCACTACTGTTTTTTTTAGGGGGGAATACACTTCAAGACGTGACATGACCTGTCCTCTGGAGGACATAGCCACACCACCACCGCTCTGTGGATTGTTATTGGGATGATTATCACAGAAGCCTGTCTGAATACACTCACCGGACGGCAGCTAGCAGCTAACGTGTATCAGCTAGCAGGGCAAGCTAGCTACCGGCAGGATCGAGACAGGGACCAGGGTAGGTGAATTTAAACAATGTCTGAGTTGAAAACGTATCTTGTTGACACGTAAAGGCCCTATTCATGTGGCACAGACATATTAATTGCATTTTGTGTCTGTTAAGAGGCACAAAGGCACTCTAAAACTTGCCCCGAGCACTGCCGTTTTAGCTCAGGGGACGCTTGTCGTACGTAGCTGCAGCTTCTCCGTGTTACTTGCACTGATTCGGGTCAGGGTTTTTTCTATCGAAAGTACTCGCGTAGCTATAGCGATCAAGATTAACGTAAAAAATTGGCCGGAATTCTCCTTTAAGACCATCCTCAATGGACTTTCTCCAATATGTCTCCATTCTCTAAAGAGGAGGAAAATAGAATAGATTATACATAGCACAGGTACATATACCTCCTTATCTTGTCAACTATTAGCAACCAGTATAGCAAAGCAACTCCTCATCTAAGCCTTACCCTTAACCGTCTTATGTCTAGGTGTCTTAAAGTTATCTAGCAACAACTGGATGTCTGTGAGTAACTCAGTGTGACAACATCCCCTTAACTGCCTTGCAGGTATCTACAATTCAACAGGCTGCCTCAGAGGTAGCCAGTATTACAAAGCTGCTTGGAAGTTAGTCTGTTTTAACCTACATATGTCTGGGTGTCTCCAAGTTATCTAGCAACAACAAGCTAGTTGGAAGTCAGTCTGTCTGTACCTAGCTCTTTCTGGATACCTTCCAGTTATCTAGCAACAATTGGCTACCTTTGAGGCACCTAGTGTTACGACATCACCTCAGCTGCCTTGCAGGTATCTAAAATTCAACAGGCTGCCTCAGAGTTAGCCAGTATTACAAAGCTGCTTAGAATTCAGTCAAGCTTTACCTAGCTCTGTCTGGATACCTTCCAGTTATCTAGCAACAAATGGCTGCCTTTGAGCTACCAAGTATTACAAAAACATTGTCTGTGCTGCCTTCCAGTTATCTACAATTCAACAGCTGCCTCAGAGGTAGCATGTCTTATTGCTATGTCTAGATGTCTTACAACTTATCGGGAAAGACACCCACTCAACCACTGATCCGCTGCCGTTACCTGCCACAAATCCCACACCACCTGAAACTATCTGCTCACATCAGGATAGTCAATTCATCACCTTTTCCTAGCTAGCTGTACAATTAGTCACAGAGATAAAAAAGGTTTTCGATCAGCCCGTTAAAGGCAAAGAAATTTTCAGTCGGCTGTTATCTCTTTGCCAGGAAGCTAAATCTGTGGCCGAATACTCCATTGAGTTTAGAATCCTAGCAGTTGAAAGTGGTTGGGGTGAGATAGCACTCCAGAGCATTTTTTCTCATGGCCTCTCTGAAACCATTAAAGACGAGCTGGCGGTGAGGGATGAGACCCAGTCCCTCAAGGATCTGATTTCCCTGGCTACAAGATTGGATAATGGAATGAGAGAGCAATGCAGAGAAAAAACCCACTGTCCCAAAACCCTTTCCCTCAGTCCCAACCTCCCTTCCAGAGCACTTCAGATTACCCCTCCAGTACACATTCTTTCCCCAAGGATCCACCCGACGTCTCCAGAGCAGAGCCTATGCAACTCGGACGCACCCGACTCACCCCTTCAGAAAGGCAGCGGAGATTCAGGGAGGGGCTCTGCATTTACTGTGGACAAGCCGGACACCGTCTTCAATCCTGCCCGCAGCTGCCAAAAGCCTAGGCTCACCAGAAGCAAGGGGAGTTCTGGTGAGCCAAAATCAATCCTTCTCTCCCATTCCCCGTCTACACACACAGATTGAATCGGTTTTAAAGTGGGAACAATCTTCCTTCCCCCTCAAAGCCTTCATTGACTCGGGAGCTGATGATAATTTCATTGATGACACCTTTGCTCTCCAATGCGGTCTACCCATTCATGAACTTCCCACACCACAAACTGTTAGAGCACTGGATGGCAGGCTTCTTTCCAGGGTTACCCATCAGATTGCATCCATCACTCTCCTTCTGTCAGGCAACCATCGTGAGTGCATCCAGCTGTTCCTGATACCTGCCCCTAACATCCCACTGGTACTAGGTCAGCCCTGGCTTCACCTGCACAACCCCCACATAGACTGGTTCTCTAGCACAGTTAAAGGCTGGAGCATTCACTGCCATGCTGTCTCCAATCAGCAATGTCATCTCCAGCGCTCTCAATCCCTTCAACTCCTGAGCCCCCAGATCTGTCATCAGTCCCCAGTGTTTATCGCGACCTAGCTGAAGTGTTCAGCAAAGACAGAGCCCTTAGTCTTCCTCACATCGACCTTAAGATTGTGCTATTGATCTGCTGCCAGGAGCCACTCCCAGTTGGCTCTACAACCTAGCTCGCCCTGAGAGAGCTGCTATGGAGAAGTATATACAGGAGCTGTTCTCTCTCAGTGTAGCCCCAAAGATAACAAACTTCACCCCTGTTCTGCCCCCACTTTGTGTTGCATTAGAGACATCTAGTGGTTGTATTGCATTTGAGTTCTGATATTTTAGTCCCTCCTCTCTTGCCGTTGGTTTCCTTTTTGCTTCTGACTCTGGTCTACATAGAGTTGCTGAAGTTACTCTTGTCTCTTTGCCTTTGCTAGTTTTGAAGGTCTAAGTCTGTAAGTATTTCTGTATGAAGTATATCTACTTTGATATAGTCTTTGTGTATTTTCCGTTTTAGCATAACATGTATGTTGTATTACTAGATGCTAATCACGATTAGCATTTCTCCATAGACATCCATGGTAAAGTTATCTTAAATGCTTATTAGTCCTGCAAGTCTCATGATAATGGCCAATTTTTCTTATGGGATCGCTATATGTTAGACTTGAGTTGCATATTCATGTGCAGTACAGGCCAAAAGTTTGGACACACCTTCTCATTCAATGCGTTTCCTTTTTATTTTCATGACTATTTACATTGTAGATTCTCACTGAAGGGATCAAAACTATGAATGAACACATATGGAATTATGTACTTAACAAAAAAGTGTGAAATAACTGAAAACATGTCTTATATTCTAGTTTCTTCAAAGTAGCCACCCTTTGCTTTTTTATTAATAAGGGAAAAAATTCCACTAATTATCCCTGACAAAGCACACCTGTGAAGTGAAAACCATTTCAGGTGACTACCTGATGAAGCTCATTGAGAGAACACCAAGGGTTTGCAGAGTTATCAAAAAAAGCAAAGGGTGGTTACTTTGAAGAATCTAAAATATAAGACATGTTTTCAGTTATTTCACACTTTTTTGTTAAGTACATAATTCCATATGTGTTCATTCATAGTTTTGATGCCTTCAGTGAGAATCTACAATGTAAATAGTCATGAAAATAAAGAAACACATTGAATGAGAAGGTGTGTCCAAACTTTTGGCCTGTACTGTATATGTAAATATGGGCAGTTTGTAATGCCATATTATTATGTTTCCACAGTTTTACAAAATTGGAAAGATCCTTACCAAGGGCCTCTCTCTACTCCGGTTTCCTGGATCTTTAATTTCATGGATCTTATGTTAGCTATCTGCTACGCTAACCTGTTAAAGCAAGAGCAGAATAGTAAAAAGACTTAAAATTCAGTCTGCTATCAAAAGAAGAGTGAGTTTTCAACACTGCAGTCCAGAAGCTCAGCATATAGATTTAACAATCTATCACACTGCATGAAAAGTGGGATTTCCGTCCCCGTAAACACCTGGAAATGCCCGGAAATCCCCCTAATTTTCAGCAGTTATCGACAATTTACAGGCTGTGAACGTCACGTTCGTCTGTGCCACATATTGTCGGAAACGAACCATGACGTATGTGGAGAGCTCCCGCGGAGGTGTTAATGGATCTAATTTGAATATGAATAGCAGCAACACCGCGCCTGGCCAGAGAGTGTCTGGCCTGGCTGGAATTTCCTCACTCAGGATTGGATGCAACCACTACTTTTAAACAAGAAAAATCTCTCATGAGTGGTTGATAGGTCTGTCATGGGTTAGGCTATTGGTCACCCTGGGCCATTATTATTAGAATTATAATAATAAAATTATATATATATTTTATGTATTATATATTTATGTATTATATACTTATTTCATATATGCTATGTTTTATATTCATGTCATTGTTATCCTAAGGAAAATGATTTGCCAGGAACGTGCTGTTTATTCAAAAATAGAGCTTTATTGACACAAAACACAAACACAATCAGAAAAAAACTATGTACAAAGTATAGGAGACACTCACAGCACACACAACAAATATCCCACGCTCACGAGAAGCAGCACCGTCAACCCCTAACCCGCGGCCGCCTCGGAACTGTTGGTAACCGGCAGCATTCTGTCTGAATTTGGTCCATTTTGCAGGCGTCTGTGGTGCTTTGTCCTGTATGTCTATGATGGCGCACTTCCAAATGCCCAACTCACCCGCAGCCAGCACACTCTGTCTCGCTTCCAGCAGCTGTAAAATCAATCAATAAAGACAATCAGTACTGCGCAATGCACTGCTTATGGACACAACACATCTATGAATGCACCTGAAAAATATTCACATTAACCAAACGTTAATACGTTAACCACATTAATCTTACCGTCTTTTCTTCTCGACCGACTCCAAGCTGAATTCTTCACAGCTTCTACCCGTGATGCCAGAGCTGTTGTTTCTCGCTGAAGCTCCTGCGTGCTGTCTCGTAGTTTACAGGCAGCTGGAAAACAACTAAACGAGAGTGGTATGAATAAAAAAAACAAAAAACATAAGTCACAGTGAAATTAAACAAGGAAAGATGAAAAAGTAAAATACTTACACACAATGGCATCATTATCAGCGTCTGGTAAATCTGGACTTGCAGACGTAGCTCCGAGCAAATATAGATCACAGCCTCGCTATGAGGCGAGGTTAGTCTGTAAAAACAAAACAAAAAAACAACAACAAAAAAGATCGGTATCTATTAACGAATCTATGTCCTTATACAGAAGAATGAATTAAATTTATTTAATGAAAGCATATTCTTCAAATCTTACCCTTGTCTCCGGTTCGTAGCGCCTGCTACAGTTAGTCTCAGAGTTGTGAAGATGGCGTACTGAATTCCTGTAAGACCAAAAATACACTTTTATAAAGCAACTCACCCTCTTAGATCTGTAATGAATGGCGCTGAAAGCAGCCAGGCACACAGTTGTGCTGCTCGTGTTTAAACTTGCAGGTTTAAAACATTACTGCCAAGTCTAAGTAGCCTGTTTAACATCCAAATACAGTTATTGTACGATCAAGAGTTAATAAACAGTACAGACTAGCTCACCGTTTCATTAATAATCATATACTTACGTTGTCTTTTCCTTTTCTGTGAGCGCATCTTTATGGAGCCCCGGAGGAGAAAAAACAACTCCTGTGTGTTTGCAAGTGAAGTTTGACAGAGTGTACAGACAACTATTTTACCAGTTGGTCTGAAATATTCCCATATTTCGGAAGCTTTTGCTCTAACTCTCAGACTCATCTCCCGCCGCTTTTTTTCAAATCGAAGCAGTGAAGCCGGGGGTAGGGGGCGGGGCAGAGTGATAGAGAAAGACATAGAGGGGCAGATTAACCAGCAGGGCGCGAACAGCACACACACTGGTGTGGAGGTGAATTACAGTGAGTTTTAATGGAATACTGGGAAGGCTTAATAACCATAGGACAATTGAAGTCTAGATTATGAGGCCATTTCAGCAGAGCAAACAGCTTCATATGCCATTAACATGTGAATATGGTGCTGAATTTGCCAGTATTTTAAGAAGACAAATGGTTGGGACCTTGTCATGCAATAACAAAGCTGATGTGCTTTATGTGAAGCCCAGTGTTTTGGTGTCAGCAGAAAGACTTCTCTTAAAAAAACTGTACAGTGGTGCCTCTGTCTCCATTCCACCAGACAATGTTGGATGAGCAAGACCAAAGAAAGGTCGCTGTAGTCATGCCACTATGCACAGTGGTAGAGCTCTAGGAGACTGTGAATGAATCATGGAATGCACATTTTACCTTTGTGGCAAAGCCTGATTAAAACTAATTGTTGAAATAAATTATTTTGTGTATCTTTTTTACATAACATTGGTCATTGCTAACGACATACAAAGTAATTAATCTAGCATACTTTCATTAAATAAATCAATTCAAGCTAAAATTTAAGAGTCTACAATAAAAAGATCTATTTTAAGAGATTTTCTTAAAATGAAGTTAATACCTTTTAGGAAAATGTCACCTGGAATTAGAGGGAGGGGGGGTCATGGGGGGACAACTGCCAAGTAATCAATATCCGACAATTTCCGGCAGTTTTCGGTGTTGCCTGTAAATTGCCGTGTACAGTCGTAAACCTGAAGTTCCACGACAATCTACAGTGCCGCAAACTGACGAAAATCTCACTTTTCATGCAGTGTCATGGAGGAACAAAATGAAGAAAAACCTCTGCCATACTCAGAAGGTGGGCAGTCTCAATACTCCTACCATTCCAGATGCTCAACCCATTCTAGTCGTGCCTCATCACACGGTTCTGCTGCCACAAGAGCTAGAGCTAAAGCGGAAGCTGCAAAAGTCAAGGCTTCATATGCGCAAAAAGAAGCAGACATGCTAATCAAGCAGGAGAAGAATTTAAGAGAAAAACTGAGCTTGAAGTGGAACTGAAACGTAGGAAAACTGAGTAACAGGTCAACCTCAAAGCACTGAAAATACAGGGTGCTGCTGAAGCAGCTATTACAGAGGCTGAAATCCTTGAAGCAGCTTATGAGGAAGAAGTTGGAAAACCAACACAGCAGAATGTGACAAAATTAGCTCCGTATCACTCTCATCAACGCACTAGTGAGTATGTGCAACAACATTCTCAGGAGCACGAGGAGCAACAGTCTCAACTCATGAAACCACAACCCATCTTTTCACCAAAGCAGCAGCCAAACATGGACAACAGTGATACAGATAATCGTGGTACCCAAAGACACATTTTGGGAGAAATTAGCGATGTCATGTTCCAAGAATTACCAGCAAAACGCCAGAGCATGAGCACAGCCTACGCTCAGCAAAGCCACACACGCCCTTTGAAGTTCTACCAAGATGAACGCCGCCCCCTACAGACTCCCATCACACAATCTAAAGGTAAAACCTACTTCTTGCCCTCTAGAGCACCCCTGCATGATCAGTCAGACACAACAGACTTAGCCAGATACCTGATTCGCAAAGAAATAGTTAGCTCTGGACTCCTAAAGTTTGATGATAAACCAGAGAACTACTGGGCCTGGAAAGCTTCCTTTGTCAACTCCACCAGTGATCTGAACTTAACCTCCAGGGAAGAGCTAGATTTATTGACTAAATGGCTGGGACCACAGTCTGCAGAGCAGGCCAAACGCATCCGTGCAGTTCACATTAATAATGCCAGCTCAGGACTCAAAATGGAGTGGCAGAGATTGGAAAAATGTTACGGATCAGCAGAAATGATAGTAAACGCTCTGCTTAAGAAGTTAGAGGAGTTTCCAAAGATATCAAACAAGGACAATGAGAAGCTGTGGGAGCTAGGGGACCTGTTGCTAGAGCTGGAGGCAGCTAGGAAAGATGGATTCTTACCTGGACTATCCTACCTCAACACACCACAGGGAGTCAATCCCATTGCACAGAAGCTCCCCTATAACCTTCTGGAGAAATGGATCTCAGTTGGCTCTAAATATAAAGACGACCATCAGGTTCAATAGCCTCCCTTTTGCGTCTTTGTTAAGTTCATCAGAGACCAAGCAAAGACGAGAAATGACTCCAGCTTTGCCGAACTGACCATGAGTGGTTCAGTCAAGTCGGATAAACCTCTGAAACCCACCAAACCATCTGTGTTCACCAGGAAGACTGAGGTTTCTTCAGAAAGTGAAGATAAGCAAAACATTATGGAGAAAACGGTTGAGGATCCTGATAGATTATGTCCATTACATAATAAGCCCCATCCTCTAAGAAAATGTCGTGGCTTTTGCAACAAGACCTTAGATGAACGAAAAGCTTACCTCAAAGACAAACATATCTGTTTCAAGTGCATCAACAAGTCACCTCGCCAAGAACTGTGACAAATCTACAAAGATACAATGGACCCAACAATGCTCCATATGCTCAACAACTTGACCTCGGCTGGGTCATTGTTGGACAAGTATGTCTCAGAGGAGTCCACAAGCCTAGCAGCATCAATGTTTACAGGACCGATGTTCTATCTAATGGGCGTACGTCTTTCCTTAGACCATGTCCTAGTGTTATTCACATCTAAGAGAAGTTTGACAAGAGGATATCAAGTCACAGTATTCAAACCTTGAAAGAGATGGACATACTGGAAGACGACACCGATGACCTTGGAAGCACAGTATTCAAAAGAACAAAAGAGGATGAGAAAATAGCTTTGTCTATTGAATATCAAGCCTTCCTTGAGATCATGGACAAAAACGTCCACATGAATGATGCAAACAGTTGGGTAGCTCCCTTACCCTTCCATTCCTCAAGGCACCATCTCCCAAATAATAGAGAGCAAGCAGCCAAACGTCTCTCATCTCTGTGTCAAACACTGGAAAGAAAGCCAGACATGAAAAAACAATATATTGATTTCATGCAGAAAATCTTTGAGTCAAACCAGGCAGAACTAGCTCCGCCATTGAAAGAGAATCAAGAGTGCTGGTATCTACCAACATTTGGCGTCTACCACCCTAAGAAGCCAGACCAAATACGGGTGGTGTTTGACTCCAGTGCCAAGCACGAAGGTGTCTCCCTCAATGACATCCTCTTAAAGGGACCAGACCACAATAATACTGTTCTTGGTGTCCTTCTTCGTTTCCGCAGGGAGCCCTTTGCAGTCACAGCAGATGTGCAACAGATGTTTTACTGTTTCACAGTCTGTGAGGACCACCGTGACTTCCTAAGGTTCTTGTGGTTTGAAGATAACGACTTCACAAAACCAGTGACTGAGTATCGAATGACAGTACATGTATTCGGTAACAGCCCTTCACCACCTGTGGCCATTTATGGCTTGAGACTGGCAGCGCAAGAAGGACAAAAAGAACATGGCCAAGATGCTAAGCAGTTCGTCATGCGGAACTTTTATGTGGATGATGGACTCACCTCATTCTCCACTGCAGATGAAGCCATCGACGTTCTGAAAAGAACAAGGGAGATGTTAGCTGAGTCAAGCATCATGTTGCACAAGATAGCATCAAACAGCAGCACTGTTATGAACACTTTCCCATCTGAAGATTGTGCCAAAGATCTTAAGGATCTGGATCTGTCATCTGATCCTTTGCCTCTCCAACGCAGTCTAGGCCTCAGATAGGACCTTCAAACAGACAGCTTCTCCTTCTGCGTGTCTGATGAGGAAAAGCCATTCACTAGAAGGGGCATCCTTTCGACGGTCAACAGTCTCTATGATCCCTTGGGGTTTGTGGCACCAATCACGATTCAGGGAAAGGCTCTGGTGAGAGATATCTCCATAGAAGAGTACGATTGGGACACTCAACTACCAGACGAAAAAATTATCCAGTGGAACGCCTGGAAAGATTCCCTGATGGAACTTGAGCTGCTCCAGATCCAGAGGACCTACCTTTCCATTTCTACATTCATAACACGTCCAGGAACTTCTATGTCAATGTCGCAAACAGAGTGACAAGAATCAGGAAGTCCTTGCACTCTACTCAGTGGCACTACATCAGCACCAGCCATAATCCTGCAGATCATAGATCTAGGTCTGTCCAGCCGCTCTCCTAAAAGACACCAACTGGTTTGCAGATCCAGCTTTTCTGACAAAACCTGAGTTGGATGAGTCTTCTCAGCCAAAGGTATTTGACCTTCTACATCCAGTCTGATGCAGAAATTCGCTCTTAAGTTTCAACCTATGCTACAAAAGCTATAGGTGGAGTTCTCAGCTCTCATCGGTTTAGTAGATTCTCCAGTTGGAAATCACTTACCCGTGCAACAGCCAGGCTCATCCAAAAGGCCAGAGCCTACTCCAAAAATACAGACCACAAACAGAGAATGGATGAACTTCCTCAAGCAGGACTCATAATCATGAGAAGCGTACAACAGGACTTCTTTAAAGAGGAAATGAAAAGCATCTCAAAGGGTAAAGAAGTCTCAAGACACAGTTCAATCAGAAGTTTGGATCCCATCGTTGATGATAATGGTTTGCTGAGAGTTGGAGGCCGAATATCGTCAGCAGACATGTCCTGGGAAGAAAAGCATCCAATCCTTCTTCCCAAAAACCATCATGTCTCTACTCTGCTGGTAAGACACTACCATGAACAGGTTGCTCACCAAGGACGACACTTCACTGGAGGTGCAGTTCGAACAGGTGGACTGTGGATAACTGGGAGTAAGAGATTGATGTCAAGTGTGATTCACAAATGTGTGATCTGCAAAAGATTAAGAGGAAAGTTGGAAGAACAAAAAACTCCTCCAAACCCCTCCCCTGCCCCCCCCCCCCCCCCCCCCCCCCCCCCCCCCCCCCCCCCCCCCCCCCCCCCCTCACATCCTCCACACTCCTCTCACATGGGTGGAGTGTGGGAGAGGATGATCGGTGTTGCACGCTGCATTTTGGATGCCATGTTGTTGAACTGTCGCCTCTCTCATGAAGTACTTGTGACACTCATGGCTGAAGTCATGGCAATCATGAACGCAAGACCCCTAGTTCCAGTGTCCTGGGTGCCAGCTGCTCTCACGCCAGCAATGCTGCTCACTCAGAAGATTGACCCAGTATCTGCTCCTTTAGGGAACATGGATCTTAAAGATCTTTATAGCAAGCAATGGAGGCAAGTCCAAAGCCTCGCTGAAACTTTATGGAGACGCTCCGGCCCCACAAGAAGTGGAAATCAGAAAGACCAAACCTGCAAGTTGGAGATGTGGTACTCCTTAAAGACACTCAAGTTAAAAGGAATGAGTGGCCCACAGGTGTTATTGTGGAAACCATCCCCAGCCATGATGGCAGGACCCGGAAAGTCAATGTGAAGATCATGAGACAGGGTACTCCCAAGGTGTATTCAAGACCTGTTTCAGATGTTGTACTGCTCCTCAGTAAAGGGACATAGTGGTATTATTTAATACCAGGCGGGGAGTGTTCTGCCCCCACTTTGTGTTGCATTAGAGACATCTAGTGGTGTAAAGTTGTATTGCATGGTGTAAAGTTGTATTGCATTTGAGTTCTCATATTTTAGTCCCTCCTCTCTTGCCGTTGGTTTCCTTTTGCTTCTGACTCTGGTCTACTGAGAGGACATGCTGCAGTTACTCTTGTCTCTTTGCCTTTGCTAGTTTTGAAGGTCTAAGCCTGTAAGTATTTCTGTATGAAGTATATCTACTTTAATATAGTCTTTGTGTATTTTCCGTTTTAGCATAACATGTATGTTGTATTAATAGATGCTCATCGCGATTAGCATTTCTCCATAGACATCCATGTTAAAGTCAGCTTAAATGCTTACAAGTCCTGCAAGTCTCATGATAATGGCAATTTTTTCTTATGGGATAGCTATATGTTAGACTTGAGTTGCATATTCATGTATATGTATATATGGGCAGTTTGTAATGCCATATTATTATGTTTCAACAGTTTTACAAAATTGGAAAGATCCTTACTAAGGGCCTCTCTCTGTTGGAAATCGAGAACTCTTGGCAGTGGTTCTGGCTCTAGAGGAATGGTGTCACTGGTTGGAAGGATCTCAACATGCCTTTCTGGTATGGACTGACCATAAAAACCTTGCCTACCTCCAGTCCGCCAAGAGGCTGAACTCTCGCCAGGCAAGGTGGTTCTCATTTCTGGGGAGGTTTAATTTCACCTTAACATATCGACCAGGATCCCGCAACCTGAAACCAGACACTCTGTCTCGCCAGAGTGATAAGGACACACCCAGTACAGCACCTGAGTCTATTCTTCCTGAATCCTGCATTGTTGCTACCGCTGTCTGTGACATTGAGACCAGGTAAAGGTAGCACAGTCTATGCAGCCCATCCCAAGTAACGTGCCCACTAACCGTCTTTTTATGCCTGACTCTATGAAATCCCAGGTTCTACAGTGAGGACACTCCTCTAAACTCACCTGTCATCCTTGAATCCATCGCACTCTGTCTTTCATCCAACAGCGATTCATACCCTCCATTACCAAGGACACTCAGGATTTTGTGGCTGCCTGCTCCGTCTGTGCCCGTGGCAAGGCTTCTCATCAGCCCCAGGACTCCTATGCCCCTTCCTGTTCCAGGTCGTCCCTGGTCCCATATCGCTGTGGACTTCGTTACTGGACTGCCCCTCTCGGAAGGTAACACTGCTATACTGACGATTGTAGATCGTTTCTCTAAAGTTGTCCATTTTGTTCCCCTTCCTAAGTTACCGTCAGCCTTGGAAACAGCCAATCTACTGGTCCAGCACGTTTTCCGCCTTCATGGAATCCCCAAGGACATTGTTTCTGATCGAGGGCCCCAGTTTTCATCTCAAGTTTGGAAGGCTTTTTGTGCGGCGCTGGGTGCTTCTGTTAGCCTCAGCTCTGGATACCATCCTCAGTCTAATAGTCAAACAGAGCGGGTGAACCAGGACTTGGAAGCGGCGCTCCAGAGCACCCATCTCCCCTGGATCGAATATGCGCACAATTCACTCTCCACCTCTGCCACCGGTATGTCCCCATTTATGGTCGTGCTGGGTTACCAATCTCCCCTGTTTCCTGTGCAGGAAGAGGAAGTGGCGGTTCCGTCTGTGCAGGTACACCTTCGTCACCGGGTCTGGAGAGAGGCCAGAGCTGCACTGGTGCGCACCACTGCCAGGAACCAGCGCCTGGCTGATCGCCATCGCACTCATGCTCCTGCCTACGCCCCGGGTCAGAGAGTGTGATTGTCCTCTCAAGACCTTCCCCTGCAAGTGGAATCACGTAAGCTGGCACCTCGTTATGTTGGACCCTTTGTGATCGATCATGTCATTAACCCTTCCTCCGTCAGGCTCAAGCTGCCAGCTTCCCTGAAGATTCACCCCACCTTTCATGTCTCATTGCTCAAACCCGTCTCATCCAGCCATTTGTCCTCTCCGGCTGATCCCCCGCCTCCCGCCCGGGTTGTGGATGACCATCCTGCCTTTACGGTGCGCCGCATATTGGATGTGCGCCGCCAGGGTCAGGGTTATCAGTTTTTGGTTGACTGGGAGGGATACGGCCTTGAGAAACGCTCTTGGATCCCTTGGCAGTTCATTCTGGATGCTGCCCTCCTTCGGACTTTCTATCGGGAGCATCCTGATAGGCCTGGGGCGCCCGGTGGTGCCCGTTGAAGGGGGGGGGGGAGCTAGCCGTAACATGTATACTGCACACCTACATAATTCACAATGGAAAGTAAAACAGTTCATTCATACCATTCTCAACTTCAGCAGCTCACTCAGCATTGCGCATAAAATCCAAGAGTTACAAGTCCATGGCTTTCCCTTATTACTTTTGCTTTGAAAGTGGTTGACCACTTCTCCAAGAATTTGTTGGCTGTGGCCTCACCAAACAGAAGTCTGAAATCTTGTTCTATCTGCAATTTAACACACAAAGACAGAAATGATGAGTGTTACCTGATTGGATATTTTGATGATGCAGTGATTTAAGTTGTCATACCAGCCCTGGTGTGTCCAAAAATCTTGGGAAGACCAAGAAGACATCTGATGATTTGGCTTCATCGTTGACCATTGCTTGCTGATATATGTTTCAAATATATTTATTGTGAAACATTTCATTCAACAAAGGAGTTTGCATGGCATTTACATGTTTCCTTAAGAATAATCAAAACAACAAAAAACAGTAACAGACATCATACAAATAGTAACAGAAACAGTGACAGACGTAATACAAATTGAAAATATATATACAAATAAAAACCCGACATAACTTACCACCCCCTCCCTTTAACTCCTCTAAGGATCCCTTTCTTCAGTTACCCACCCCTCCCACCCCAGGAGTGTATTCTTACTCATGTCTTAAAGGCCTTCTCTGCCAAGGTAAGAGATTTCTCAAAATCCCTAAGCTTTTCCTTCAGGATGAATCTAATTATCTCCAAGTGTAGAGTATCGGTCAGTTCTGTCAGCCAGTGCTTGAAGGAGGGCACCTCTTTCTTTATCCAAAAAAGTAAGATAAGTTTTTCTGCGATTATAGCACCATATGCCAGAAGACGCTGTTGTGCTACTCTTAACTTCCTTAACTCCTCAGATATACCCGGAACTATTAAAAACAGGGTCAGGCTCTATCTGGACCTCCAAGATCATAGAGAGAAAATGAAATATGTTGCACCAGAACTCTTGCAATTTGGGACATAAAGTGTGGCTTCGAAGTAAGGTAGCATCCATGCATTCACATTTCTCACAGAGGGGTGACACTTCTGGAAATATTTTATGCAATATGGCTTTAGAATAGTGAAGTCTGTGAATAATTTTAAACTGTATTAAGCAATGTCAAGCATTAATGGAGCAGTCATGGATATAGTCCAAGCTCTCCTCCCAAACATTTGGTAGTATTGAGACATCTAGTTTCTTTTCCCATTCTTCTTTTAAACGGTCCATATCTGGAAGACACATGCCTTGTAAAGTCTCATATATTTGAGAAATTATGTAACGTGACTTAGCAAACAGTTGTAAGCAGGTCTCTAACTTATCTGGCTTTGCATTGTCGAAATTGGGAAGATGAGCTCTGACATAATCTCTAATCTGAAGATATCTGAAAAAATTATTCTTAGGCAGGTTATGTTTCTCCTGAAGTTGTTGGAAAGATGCAAACGTCCCTCCCACATATAGGTAGCCTACATTCCCAATCCCCATTGGCTTCCAGATATTAAAGGTCCCATCCAGGGTGAAAGGGGTAAAGGAGGGATTTGCTGCAATAGGTAGCAAAAATGACAACGCATTTTAATGGCATTGATTCTACCCATCAGAGAAATTGTGAGTGTTTTCCAGAATTGGATATTGCATTGAAGCTTGTCTAACAAGATAGGGAAGTTAGCTTTATAAAGATCACTGTACTTCTTGGTGACCACTATCCCCAGGTAAGTTAGATTGTCTGATGTGACTCGGAAGGGAAGCTGACTGAGCCATTCTCGATATTCAACTCGTATTGGTAGTAGCTCACTTTTGTTTCAGTTTATTTTGTACCCAGAGAAAGTGCCAAATAGATGAAATACCTTTAGTATTGTTGGAATTGTTAGCTGTGGTTGGGTACAATATAGCAAAATATCATCTGCGTACAGGGAGATTTTATTCACCGTATATTCTGTATTATAGCCATGAATCTCGGTATGTGATTGAATAGTTTCGGGAAGGGGCTCTATGGCTAGCAATAGCGGACTAAGTGGGCCTCCTTGCTTTGTAGCCCTACCAAGCTGAAATTGGGTAGAAAGAGTTTGATTACTAAGTATCCTAGCACAGGGGCTATTGTATAATAACTTAGTCCAGGACACAAACTTCTCTCCAAAATTAAGTTTTTGCAAAACTGCAAATAAGTATGGCCATTCCACCCAGTTGAATGCCTTTTCGGCATCCAGACTGAGAATAATCAGGTCTTGTTTGGGAAGTCTGGGAGAGTGCATGATATTAAAAAGACGTCTAAAATTATGAAAAGAGTTCCTGTTGGGGATAAACCCAGTTTGATCAGGGTGAACCAACTTTCCCATAAAAGCATTAAGTCTTGTGGCCGTTGTCTTTGCCAGAATTTTTTGATCTGTATTTAATAATGATATTGACCTATATGAGCCCACTTCTTCTAAATCTTTCCCTTTTTTGGGAAGTAGAGTGATAGTGGTTTCAGTCAGAGTCTGAGGCAGTATGCCATTCTCATATGACCGGGAATATAATTTACATAAATAGGGAGCAAGTAGTCGCCCAAACTTCTTGTATATCTCATTGCTTAACCCATCGGGACTTGGGCTTTTGCCATTCTTCAACGAACCACTGGTCGCTAGCAATTCTTCATAAGTGATGTCTGCATCTAAAGCACTGCGATCCTCTTGACTTAATGTTGGGAGTTCACATTCGTCTAAGAATGACTGCATTGCTTCTGGTGAAACATTTAATTCAGATGTATATAATGCCTCATAGAACTGTCTAAATCTATCATTAATGTCTTTAGGAGACACAAGGATATTACCTGTTCTTGATTTAATCCGGTGGATGGTCCTGTCATTCTCAATTTTCCACAGTTGCCTCGCTAATAGTTTATGTGGTTTATCACCAAATTCAAAGTATTTCTGTTTCGTAAACATAAAGGCTCTGGTTATTTTACTTGATAATATTTCATTAAGTTTGTACTTAAGTGCGTTAGTGTGATTATATAAAGAAGGTTGATGGGCATTTTCCAAATCTAACTGACGTATTTTTTTTCTTCCAGTTCCAGTTGTTTTGCTTTGTTGCGAGGACTGGAAAGAAATAACACATCCTCTCAAATAAGCCTTGAAAGCTTCCCACAATACTGTAGGAGAGCAATAATTTTTATCATTGGTTTCAAAAAAGAATTTAATATGTAATTCTAAATATTCACAAAACTTCACATCTGAGATAAGTTGAGGGTTAAATCTCCAGTTTCTCTGGGTTGAAGTATTATCGCAGAGTTTCAATTGAAAACTAGAACTGCAAGCAGTTATGACGGGGCCCAAGCCTCCGATGCCAGTCGCCCCCGACGCCCCAGGGAGCCGTGCCAGTAGCCCCCAATGAACCGGGTAGCTGCGCCAATGCGGGACATGAAGCATTACGCAGGGGGGGCAAACGTTGGTGAATATCGAGAGGTTTGATGCACAAGGTCTGCGGTACTCTGCCATTGCAAATGTAGTGGTTAACAGTTCATCTCTATGCATATACAGACTACCTTTAATAATTATCTACGATACACAAACGTCTGAATCCCCCTGACCACAGGGGATAGCAGAAAGAAATGAGAGAGTGACTGAGAGGGTGGAGGGGGGGAGGTAGGTGTGGTGGTTGAAGGAGCAGGGGAGGTGGTCAGGTTGTTGTAAATGGTGTCATAGGCGCCGATTGAGATTACCTCCGTGGGTGCTCACTAGGGGTGGTACAGTTCATGATAAACGTCCCAACCGCTCGGTTCGCTAGTCTCGGTTCGGAACGTGTGTGTACCGCACGGTTCGTCAGTACACTGTTAATGTGCACTAACCACTTACTGCCGTAGTGCCCACTTTCGACACCTATGTTAAAACACTTAATGGAAATGATGAGCGGGATGAGCGTGACGAACGCAACCCATGGCAGCTGATTGGACGATCGCATCACATGGGTCTTGCTGCTCCCGAATTTCAAAACAGAGTGTCATGGCGGCTCGTTCATAATACGATCTCATATTGTAATAAAATAGTTTACCGAAACGTGTTTCTGAAAACATTTTAAGTGAGAAATAGGCCATGCAGTTGCTGAATCTGTCTTCATTTCAGATCGACAAAGATCAGTTTAAAAGATTTTTATAGTCTGGTGTGTGAGAACATTTTGGATTTCACGTTACCTATGATGAAATAAAACAATATATAGAACTGCCACTGTGTGCATTTATTGTGCAACATGCATTCAATATACAAATTTTAGCTATATATCATTATGCTTAAGTATATTCTGGAGTGTTAAAGATTAAAAGAAAAAATAACAAGAACCGTACAGAACCGAAAACCCTGACCAAAACCGTGATAAGAACCGAACCGTGGGTTTTGTGAACCGTACCACCCCTAGTGCTCACAGGCACATGCCTTTTAAAAAATAAAAAATAAAGTAAAAAATTGTTTGCATTTGAGAACCTTAGGAAATGGACAGCGGCTGACACGAACACACTCAATAATTTAGTCGTAAAGTAGGCTTTCAACTCAGGACAGCGCCATTTCTCACAAATACATAATGAACATTATAACTCATAAAGGACAAACGATTAACATTTCTTACACACAGTGTATCAATCTTGGATGTAATAGTATGGATTAATTTCACAAAGACACAAAAAACTCTGGACTTTTAGACTGGATGCAAAACCTTCTGTAAGGGCTAGGAAGACAAAAAAACATCTGCATAAAGGGGAAATTGTTAGCTTTTAGCTCCAAAAGTTTCGACTATTTATAATTATGAAGTTATAAAGTTACGAATCAGTAATCAATAACTGTCGTTGGACGTTGTATACAACATGCTCGACCTCAGAAGGGGTTAAAAGGCCCAAACGGGTATATGTTGACTATAGCCCCCCTTAATGGCCGATTTTCACTAAATTTGGTAGAGAGCCTCAGGGCTACATGCCAAATGAGCATCACAAGTTTTGTGTTGATTGCTTTTACTGTGGCAGAGATATTGTAATTGCAGATATCCCATTTAAATGCATTGAGTTATTGGCTGAAAAAAATAAACGTTGCTTATAGCGCCCCCTAAAGGCCGATCTTCGCCAAATTTGGTACAGAGCATTGTTGTGTGATGTTGAATAAGGACCTCAAGTTATTTGCTGATAACATTAAATGTGGCCGAGATATGATATGATACATGTGTGGTAGCTAGCTAGGAAAGTTAGTTTGGTTGTCAAATGTGCATACTTTAACGTAGCAAAATTCCGTCTATAACTTTTTGTCAGGTCCATCTGGAGATGCTAACAACCAGGTTTCGTGCAGATCGGTCGCACGGCCTAGGACGTGTTTGAAAAAGTTGGTTTTGCTCATTGCACGATATTGTGAAAGAAGTTTTAAGCAGAAATGGGCGTGGCCTGTATCAGGTTATTCAGCTTGATTCAAGGAACACGTGGATGTAAGAATTTCTAATGTAGGATGTGTACTGTGGAAGTTAAAGACAAAAAAACATTACAACGCCACCTAGTGGTCCACATGTGCAAATTTTGGTAGGTGTGGTCCATGGCCCATTGTCCATCTACCCTGTAAATTTAAAGTTGTTCACATTAGTGTAAGTGGTATATCTAGACTTGGGTCACCTTGGGTCCCATAGGCCACGCCCACTTTGACCCCTCAGTATCCCACTCAAGGGTTGGCCTCAGGATTGGCCCTTGATGGTACCCATCAAATTTTGTATAAATCGGATGAGCTGTTCATGAGATATAAACTTTTTGTACTTGTAGCGCCCCCTAGTGACCCATTTCCGTAAAACGCATGTGGGACGTCCAGAGGGTCATGCCAAAGAATAATCTAAAGTTTGGCGTTGATAGCATTTATTTTGGCTGAGATATGGCAAAGTTTGTGTTTTCATAGTTAGCTACACAAATTAGTTTGTGCGTTATATGCGCAATTTTTATTGTACAAAAATTCCTTTTATAACTTTTTGTCAGGTCAGTCTGGATATGCTACGTACCAAGTTTCGTGCAGATCGGTCGCACGGTCTAGGAGGAGTTCGAAAAAGTATGTTTTTGATAAATCGCGATTTTTCACGCATAAAAGTCCAGGCGGAAATGGGCAAGGCCTATATCACGTGATTCAGTTGGATCCAGTGAACGTGTGGATGTATGGATTTTGACTGTCGGAAGTACAGTGGGGGAGTTATAGGGCCAAACGCGTTTTTTCTGCTATAGCGCCACTGGGTGAAATGTGGAAATGGGTCAGTTTTTGCACCTGAGGTCCTTGCGGGGTTTTGGACCAGTCCTGAAAATAGCAACCCCCCACGATGCACGGTTTAGGCTGCAGTCTGAGATTTAGGCGGAGAAGAAGAATAATAAAAATCTGTAGAAAAACAATAGGGTTCCACAGCTCCGCTGGAGATGTGAACCGCGTTGCCTTGCAACACGCGGTTCCCATGCCCCCTCGGGCTTGGACCCCTAATAATCAGTAGAAAAACAATAGGGTTCCCACGCTCCGCTGGAGATGTGAACCGCGTTGCCTTGCAACACGCGGTTCCCATGCCCCCTTGGGCTTGGACCCCTAATTAAAGCTGCAAGCAGCGATGGACGGGCCCTCACGCCTCTGCGCGCGTCTGGGTTACCGACGGACGCCGCTCCTTGCAACCGTGCATTTGCACTCAGACACTGCAAGCCATCACCAATGAAAAGGGAACTCCCTGCTGAGTTCAATGATACACAATACTCTACCTTAAACAGGTCACCAGTTATGAAATGGGGCACGGCTTAAGCATAAATGGCGGGCCAAACCATCACCAATGAATGATGAAGTCTCTGCTGAATTCATTGATACCTCACATAAGACTCTACCTTAAACGGGTCACCAGGTATGAAAGGGGCGTGGCTTAAGCATAGGGGACGGGCCAAACCATCACAAATGAATAAGGAACTCTATGCTCAGTTCAATGATACCTCACACAAGGGTCTACCTTAAACGGTTCAAATGTTATGAAAGGGGGCGTTGCCTGAGTACGTGGGCGTGGTTAAAGTATAGGGGTCGGCTCAGTATCACATGTAGACCACACATTATAAGTTTCATGTAAATCGGATAATGTTTGTCATATAAAGCGCATTTCCTGTTGCCAGCGGGGGGCGGCGCTGTGACCAAAAGTAAATATTGGCCTGTAGATGTCCTCAGGGGTCTTATTTATAAGCGTGGCGTATGCACAAAACGGGGCTGAAAACGTGCATACGCCACTTCCCACGCAAAGGTTGTGATTTATAAAAAACAAACTTGACGGGAGAATGTGCGGTCATCCACGCAAACTCTGACCCATGCGTACGCACATTTTGGAGACAAAATAGGAATTGGCGACGCAGATGGTGAGGTGGTGAACTGAAGTCAGACTGCAGAGAGTAAATGGGAATAACGATTACTTTTAATATGTTAAAGTATTAATGCCTCACGCACATTTCTTCACACCATGGGCCCTATTTTAAAACGCAAGTATCAAACGTGAAACGCAAGTAGCTTTGTGGGCGGATCTTGGGCGCTGTTGCTATTATACCGGCGGGATAAATGACTCTTGCGCCCGACGCAAATCTAAAATGGGTTGGTCTGAAGTAGCTAGGTGTGGTTTGGGCGTAACGTGAAAATAACCAATCAGAGCGTCATCTCACATTCCCTTTAAGAGCAGGCACGCTTGTTCCATGGCGGATTGCTATCGCGAAAAATTCCGTACGGGAGCTGTCCGAGATGCGGCAAAGTAATAAATGCCCGTCTTGGCCGGGTGGCGATGTTGCTGCGGCCTCTCGGGCGCATCTTTCCCAAGTCTGGAGAGGATTGCTGCAGCCATGGAGCGTGGGCCTCCAAACGCACCGCCTGCACCTGTTGTGCCACTTCCTCCTCCCCCCCACTCCATTGCCGTCCACCCGCTCCACCAGGAGTACATCGAGTGTCCAATCCCACCGTAGTTCAACATCACATCTCCTTAAGTCTTCTAATATTTCCTCATTTATGTCATCAGCACATCCATGATTCATGGAAATGTTGTGTAAAACACAAGCCACAAAGAATGCTGCGACTTTTTGAGGACTGTATTGTAAAGTGCCTCCTGATCTATCCAAACACCTAAAGCGCATTTTCAGTAATATTTTTCTTCTTCTTTCTACATTATGGCCAAGCATGCGCCCCTAAAATAGCATCTGAATAATGCGCTATAATAATAATGCGAATAATAACTGACTTTAGACTAGCGCCACTGACTTTAGACCAGGTTTTTCCTGGTCAGTGGCGGAATTGTTTTCTGAAACTGCAAAATACCACCAGGGAACTTTTGCGCCTGAACACGCCTCCTCTTTTCATTGAACCGCCCCCGGGAGCGCAAATACATTCCCTAATTTACCGACGTGCATCTGTGGAGGGAAAAGTCCGCTGTGCGTCAGGTGCAAAATAGGAATGATACGTCGGTGTACAAAGGCAATTGCGCTGAGTGCAAGATAGGGCCCCATATCATGATATCATGATCATGATTAAATCCAGCAGTGTTATTTGCATTTGTACTGAGTGATAATTGTTCCATAAACACCTCCAACTCAAATCTTAAATCAAAACTCGTTCTTAATATTTAATCGGCGCTGTCTCGCTGTCACATTGTCCGCTACGGAGAGCAGGAGGAGGAGATGGCCCGCCTGCATGGAATACAGGATAGCATCAAATACCCTACCATTAGATAACTGCAGAACACAGTGTAAATAACTAAATATCTGTCTTTGAAACTGTGCATATATTATCAAATGTCAGTCTGGAAATACAGCCGTTAAGCTCTCGCGCAATCGTTACACTTAATGTCCTCGTTATCGGTCCAAACTTTAATACTGTTCATAACAAAACCTGCATGAAGAAAAGTGTGTTCTGAGATTCCTTAATATAGCCGCAATAGTAATATAGCTGCGCTCTTGGATCTATGTACTGAATTGGGTCCAGTAGAGAGGGCAACGCGCCGGAATCGTGCCATCCCGGTCCAAATACACGTCCTCGCCACTGTGGGTGTTTCCAGAGGGAAATGTCAGACAGCTAAGTGTTTTTTTAAAATAAATATTATATATAATCTTCAACTTTATCACTAAGGCTTGTTTGGATATAACATATAGTTCTGTTAAATCTTATTATATACATCTGGTATATCGAAGCTGTCCCCGAGTGACGTAATGCCTGCTGTTTTGGAAGATTTTATTAATAAAGGTAGTCTATAAATCCGGTTTCCCTACACTGTGCGACAACAGGCCGAAATTATAGTTCAACTGGCAGCAATTCCCGAGCGTCTGAGAGTTTTTTTATGTTTGTTTGTTTTTCTCCGCCAGTCGTCATGATTCGGCATAACGAAAGAACAACTGCCAGGGTCATTAACATACTTATCAGCATTCACGAGGTGCTTTGCATTGACTATTTATGGTTAAAAATGGGCGTGTACAGGGCGGGATAAGAGGCTGATTCACTACGCACGCTTGTAGGTAATCTCTGATTTATAAAGGGAACATTGCTTACAGGTGTGCGTACACACAGTTTTTTAAATCTGACTTTTTTTCAGCGTACGCCAATTTGGGCTTTTGGGCGTACGTAAACTTTTAGTAAGGATCCTAAGCACAGTTTTATAAATGAGACACGAGGCCTGGACACTTGTCAATCATGAGAAATTTCGGACAGATACGACAACGTACACTCAAGTTACAACAACTTCTTTGTTCATTGCTAAACACTCAAAATGGCTGCCATGCCCACACTGTTTGACGAAAAGTTTTTAAAATAATTTTTCATCTTTAAAGGTGTTGAGATGGTACAGACCAAATTTGAAGTCTATCGGATGAAATCTCTAGGAGGAGTTCGTTAAAGTATAGCACCTTGACTTTTAGGCAAACTTCCTGTTGCCACTCGGGGGCGCTATGAGTCAATTTTGTCCAGTGTTATGAATCCTGAAAAGTTTCGAGCCAGTTGGACAATGTACAGTGAAGTTACAACCACTTCCTGTTTCGGTGGCGAAACGCACAAAATGGCCGCCCCGCCACAGCCATGCCCTATGACGAAAAGTTTTTCTTTTAACAACTTTTCATCTTTAACGTCTTAAGATGGCACATACCAAATTTGAAGTAGATCGGATGAAATCTCTAGGAGGAGTTCGTTAAAGTACGACATGTGGAAATGGCCAAAATCGCACCATTTTCGAACCCTGAAATCAAAATGGTGGACTTCCTGTTGGGTTTAGGGTAGGGCTCCAATGACGGTTTCTATACGTCTTGACATGTTACATATGCGTACCAAGCTAGCGAGCCATTTTTTTGCGCCTATTCCCAAAACCCTTAAAATACGTAAATTCTCACCAGACTTGATGCGAACGCCAATTTAGTGAGTTTTTGAATATGTTAAGCCCCTCAAAAAGGCAATTAATTTGCCTTAATAATAATAATAATAATAATTCCTTCAGTTTCAATAGGGCCTTCGCCGCTGTCGGCGCTCGGGCCCTAATAATGCAGTAAGGCTCTCAGACTCGTCATTCTGTATTTCTTTTCAAATATTTATTCTCCTGTGGATCAACTTTTCGCATTTAATGTTATCTCTGCTGAGTCAACACACAAGCCTAGTTTCCATCCACATGTTTTTATGCGAATTAAGTGATATAGAATGAAAAATGCCTTATGGAAACAGTAAAATTCGATTGAATTTCATGAAAATCGACTCAAAGTTTATTCATTCGGTCTCATCGGATTTTCTCTTATCGGTAAACGGCTTTTGCGAAAACGCTGATGGAAACGTTATTTGAATAAATGATGAATTGCAATTAGGTTTTAGGTTATTTTATGGTTAAACAGGTCAGAAGTGATGAAGATTGCCGCGTCATGCGCACTACCGGGAGTGCAGACGCAAATGTCCCTTATGAGGCAACAATCGACTACTACAGCCTGTAGTATGATTCATGGCCAGCCCTTTCTATTGATAAAATCCCTGTTGTTGTTAGGCTCTCATTTTTCAGAACTCAGAGGAAGGCCCACAGACACTGAGGAGCAGTTAAAGGCCCCGTTTACACGAAGGGAAGACGCAGATATTTTCCTGCGGTTTGGCCTCTCATTTACACGAAAACCCAGTTTTTAATCACAAAAAAACGATTATTTCTAAAAACTCCGGCCAAAGTGGAGATTTTGGAAAACTTTGTTTGCACGTTTGCATGTAAACTGAGACAAATGGAGGTTTAGGCAGCCGAGAGAGAGAAAGAGGTCATGATTGGTTGCTGTTGCTATTGTCGGGATTCTGATTGGCTAACGTGGGCTTGAGCTTCTCGTTACACTGCCACTTACAGGTCTGGCGTGCTCTTGACTGTGTTGACGGCATATATACACGGGTACATATAAACGAACACTTTTCTGAAAACTGAGAGGTTAAAATGTCCATTTATGAAAATAGCCAGCCACGTGTAAACATAGCAAAAGTGTTTATTAGCTCAAACTTGGAAATAAACAGAGAGGAATAGTCCAAGTAGTAGCTCCAGGTGGGGACTGAAGCTGGAGGTCGGCAGACAGGTGTGTGGCCAGGCAGGCTGAGACTCGACGGAGGGTGAGCGGTGATGAGAGCTGGGTGAAGAGGCAGGTTGCGATGAGAGCTGAGTGGTGAGGCGAGCAGGCAGCAGGAAGGCAGGTATCAGCAGGGTAGCAGCAGGTCCAGAGACAGAATCTGAACAGAGGAGATAACGTGTAAACTAAAGCACAATGTAGCAACAAACACAGAGCCAGAAAGCTGGGATACTAGGAATGGAATCACTAGTTGAATGTAATGAGCCAAGTTACCACTGGAATGGTTGTTAACAAACTGGCGCTGAAGAGGTGAACAGCCCGGGTAGATAACTGCTAGGTGATTAGTGGAGATGAGCTGCAGCTGAGCTGGAAACAGAGCAGGAGAGAGTGGCCACGCCTCTTGACCTAGATTCTCTAGGACACGCCTCTGGCCACAGCAGGTGGGAACAAACACACAGACAACAAACACAGGGGAAAAAGGGAAGAGGATAACAGGCAGGACAGGGAAACAGAAAAAATATAAAAACAGGAGAATTAGCCTACCTTTGAGCAAGTTTGGAGGAAAGTATGGAACCATTTCAAACAAGTTATGGGCAGTGACAACATATGTGTTGGCTTTGTCGAGTGCATTAAGTGCGGCACGCTGCTCGCCTATGACAGCAAAAAAAGGGGATGATGAACAAACACATGAGGCAGGCTTGCCATGGCAGAAAAGATGATTCAATGTCCTCTTTTGTTACTTCTCCAAGCATACCCCTCCTAAACAGATTTCTGCAGTTCAAACAACTCTGAATTGTAGCTGAGAACGTCAGTTATAATACAGCCCACGTATTAAAAAAAATGTTGGGTTTAAATCGGGCTCGGGCTCATAATTACAGTTAATGTGTCGGGCCAGGCCGGGCTCGGACACAACGTGCACAGGCTCGGGTAGGGTCGGGCTTGAGTTTTTGGGCCCGATCTAAGCTCTAGGCTGCACGTCTCACTCCAGCTGAGTGGCTGCAGCGCAACCAGGCGGGTGACTGCCTTCATTTTGGGGACGCAACGCACTTCATTGCCAAATGTCCCAAGCGGCCATAAGGTGGGAGTACTGGCGGGCCAAGATTTGATTTCTGTGCCCACGGCCCCCCACTTCCAAGTTCCTACTAAATTGCTAAAGAATAATCTTTCTCTGCAATTGTCCCCTCTTATTGACTCGGGGGGCGAAGATAACTTCCTCGACCATAGAGTGGTTAAACAAGCCGGTTTTCAAGTTGAATTGCTACCCTCTCCAATCAGAGTAACAGCCATAGATGGACACCATCAGTAACCCATCGAACTGTGCCTGTCAGCTTAATTCTGTCCGGCAATCACCGTGAAAAGATTAGTTTCAAACTCAGGTCCGCTGCTACAACTCCACTAATCCTCGGTTTTCCTTGGTTAAGACTCCACAATCCACATATTGATTGGCAAAAATAACAGATCCTCAGCTGGAGTACACATGCCGCTTGTCTGCTCTCCGCTGTACCTCCTAAAGAGGGCACACCTATTCCACCTCCTAAGCCTCCTGACCTCATGTCAGTCCCCAAGGACTACTCTGACCTGGCGGAGGTTTTCAGCACTCTCGCTACCCCCTCATAAACCGTACGACTGCACCATTGATTTGCTTCCGGGTGCTCCTCTGCTGCTGAGTCGTTTACACAACCTATCCCAGCCTGAGAGAGTAACCATGGAGAAGTATATTAGTGAAACGTTGGCAGCAGGCATCATTCATCCCTCTTCGTCCCCTCTGGGAGCTGACTTCTTTTTTGTTGAGAAGAAAGATGAAACATTACGTCCCTGCATAGACTTCCGAGGCTTAAATAACATCACGGTCAAGAACAAATACCCCTTGCCGCTCATTAACTCAGCCTTTGAACCCCTTCAGGGCGCCACGGTTTTCTATAAACTCGACCTGCGTAATGCCTACCACCTCGTTCGTATTCGGAAAGGTTAAAAATGGAAGACAGCATTTAACACTCATTTCAAGTATTTGGTCATGTTGTTTGGGTTGACGAAAAAGCTGTTTTTCAAGCCATGGTATATTATGTCCTGAGAGACTTTTTAGTCCAACATGTATTCTGTCCCCATGGATTACCTGTGGCCCACAGTTCATTTCTCATGTCTGGAAGAGTTTCTGTTCCTCCCTAGGGGCGTCAGTGAGTCTGTCTTCGGGGAATCCAGAAATCTTCAAATGCAAAGCATTAAAGCCATGCTAGCAGGGATTCAGTTCCATATGCGATGCCAATACCCAGCTTTCTCGGGAATCCTTCTATCCAGCTGCTACTCAACAGCTTAAAAAGCATGTCCTCCAGGCAATGATAAAAGACTGCCTCTCACTATTTCACTGGTGAATAAGCTGGTGTCAATGTTAAGGCTAGGTTGTTTTTCACTATGTTGGAAGCAGTTCTGCTAATGGCTTTCTATGGGTTTCTCAGGTGCTTTGAATATACAACCAGATCTCTTGCCTTTAATCCTCACCATGATCTCACTTTCTCTGATTTAACCGTAGAACACATGTACTCTACTGTATATTTCTGAAACATTCAAAGTCTGACAGATCTTGCCAAGGTACACCAATTATTATTGTTAAGACTGACACTACTTTCTGTCCTTTCTCCTCCATGATGAAATACCTGCATCATTGCTCCCCGACTCATCGGTCGGCTCCCGTTTATCAATGATGGTTGTAAACTCTTGACAAGATCCTGGTTCTCCTCCACGCTGTGTGATCTATGCTAGAGTGGCGGCCTACCCCCAGAACACTATACCCCTCACTCTCTAAGAATCGGCGCAGCTACAACTGCTGTGCTTCATCTGCCTACCTCAACATTAAAATCCCTGGGCTGCTGGTCATCCATTGCTTACCAACGCTATGTCAGACTCCACAAGAAGGAGATCTTGTCTACGCAAAAGATCATGCACCCCATAAAGCTTAATAAATATGTATAGCTGGCTTACTGTCTATCCCATTATCGCATATCAGGTGGTTTCTTGGGTAAGGGTATTCATCCATGTTAGGATAACTGTAATGTTCTTAAAGGAGCACTGTTTTTCCATTAGGTAGTATATTCCCCTTGTGGCTGAGGAGCTCATAGGGAATGGCCACATGGCAACTTGTGCCAGGCCCACACATAGCAGTTTCACTAGATAGAATATTCCCCCTGTGGCTGAGGAGCTCACAAAGAATGGCCACGGTGCCAGGCCCACACATAGAAGGTCCTTGCATAAATAGCACCAGCCTCCGATCTATGTAGTTTTGGGGGGAAGCTACTTTATCATCACTCCCTAGTATCTCATGTAAACCCAATCTGTGGGGAGTGATGAGGTCGAAGTCGGGCCGCCAAACAAAATATTTTGCTGGTATAATAAAAATTTCAAACATGAGTTGTCTGACTGTAATATATAATACTATAATAATAGTATATCTCAGAAGGTTGAATTCAATTTATTCAGGGCAAGACAAAATTATTTTTAATCGTGAGACAAAGCAGGAAAACTACTTGCTAAATACATAAAACAGATGGAATTGGCTTCAACTATTCCTGCAGTTAAATCTAATTCTGGAGATGTTTTTACAGAAACTGTATGTTAACAAGATTTTTAAAGAATTTTACACTGATCTCTATAGGTCATTATCTACCTCTACTGATGAAGAAATGTGTTCCTTCATAGAGCAACTAGGGTTTCCCAAACTGACAGAGGAGCAAATAGAACTCCTTGCGGATGCTCACGTACAAAGCCTGAGATTTTAAAAACTGCTGATGGCAAACTGATAATGGAAGATGAATTCCTAAACTTTCTTGTCACTAGAATGAAGATACGTAATGATGATGGAATTGTAATGCTGGCTGTAGGGACCCTTTGCCACTCAAAAAACGTCCACTACGATTGCTGGGTGGTTTAATTGAACTATTTAAGACGCGCGCACTATGTGATCCAATGTCAAACCTCGCCAGTAAGCATTTATTTTACACTTAGGCAATTCCCATACATAGAGTCCATTTATATGTGTAAACATCAAGACACAAACACATTAATTCCACTTTCCTTCTCATACAATGTTGCACGGTCAAAAACTGTTTGCTCCCTTCTCCTGCCACCACCTGTGCCCAATTGGACATTGATTAAATCACCTCTGTCCAAGCCAAATGGACAGCGCCCTGGGTACCCCTAGTGGCGGGAGGTTTAACGGCAACAAATAATAAACATAAACCCAAATGGCTCTCACACACCGGCCCCTAATTGTTTCTGGCAGAAGACAAAATAATTAATAACTTTAACACAAGGAGCCATTGAACTAACATAAAAGATAGACATATAGACATATACTATCTAACATAAAAGAACTCCCCATAGTCCAAAAACGAATAATCCTTGGCCTTCCATTGACCACAGTTAGAACTTCCATTGATTCTTATTAGTCTCTTATCAGTCTGTTGCTTCACAAAGAAGACAAATCTTTGTCACCGGTCTTTCGAGTACACTGGTCTTGGTTTGAAGACGAACAGAACGTACAAGTCCTTTCCTATCAGGAAATGTCTGCAGTATTCGTCCAAGTATCCAGGATCCACGGGGTGCTGTTGAATTGACGACAACAACTACATCTCCAGGTACGAAGCTTCTTTTTACTCTATTCCATTTTTGTCGTTCTTGCATCAATGGTAAGTATTCTTGCCTCCATCGCTTCCAGAAGAGATCAGCTATGTAGTGAGCTTGTCTCCATCTCCTTTTAATGTACAGATCACTTTTTTCAAAGAGTCCAGGTGGAAGAATAGGTTTTCCTTTCATTAACAAAATGTGATTTGGTGTTAATGGCTCATGATCATTGGGATCTTCAGACGATCTTGTAATAGGACAATCATTAAGTATGGCTTCTGCTTCACATAACACAGTGTGAAATCCCTCATCGTCCAAACACTGCTGGCGAAGAACAGTGTTCAGAATCTTTTTGACCATACGTATGATCCGTTCCCATACGCCACCATGATGGGATCCAGCAGGGGGGTTGAAACTCCATTTTATTCCTTCCTGTGCCAAAGCATTTTTCTCCTTTGAGCAGTTTTTGACTTAGTTGTAGGGACCCTTTGTCACTCAAAAAACGTCCACTATGATTGCTGGGTGGTTTAATTGAACTATTTCCCAATGAGCAAAAAGTCATCTAGAACACGTATAATAGATGTCCTTGTTTGACATCCAGAAGACGTCCTCACAGGAGCCAGAATGAAAGTTTATTTAACGTCTTTTGTGGACGTTAATTATAGACGTGCTACAGACATCATTGTTAGACATCCAGAAGACGTCATCACAGGGGCCAGAATTCTGGTTGTCATTGGACATCCATATTATAGCCAGTGTCAACGTCTATTCTCACCTAGTTCTGTCTGTTAGTGGACGTCTAGATTATGGCCTGACAGGACATAATTTCCCAGTGTCGTTAATCAACTAATTCTGGATGTCAATGGACGTTCAGATTATAGCCAGTTTGAACGTCTGTTCTCAACAAGTTCTGGCTGTCAGTGGACGTTTAGATCGTGGCCTGATTGGACATCTTTTTTACGTCATTTAGCAACCTTTTCTGGATGTTAACGGACGTCCAGATTATAGCCAGTATGAATGTCGGTTCTCGAATAGTTCTGGCTGTCAGTGGACGTTTAGATTGTGGCCTGATTGGACATCATTTCATCAACTGTTTCTGGCTGTCAATGGACGTTCAGATCATGGCCTGGACGGACGGATGTGATATCAACCTGTTTTGTACGTCCACAGACATCGCTTGCTCAGTGGGTTAAGACGCGTGCATTATGTGATCCAATGTCAAACATCGCCAGTAAGCATTTATTTCACACTCTTTGAAGTTTGTCCGAAAATGACTCAACACAGGGTCTTCAGAAGGATAATAACGTCAAAGCGTGTCTTAAGGTTCTTAACAAGTGTGGGAAAGACTTCTCAAGATTTGTATCGTTTTATCTGGATGAGCTTCCACCTGTTACATTTAGCAGCATTGATGCATCAGCACTCCTTGGTAGGATTGAACAGCTAAACAAGGAAGTGTCCGGCGTGAAAAAGATTCTGAAACTCAAGCAAGCGTATGTGAAGATCTGCGAGCGGTAACTGCGGTGGACCAGCGTGTGGCCGAATTGGAGAGGCCTTGTGTACCAACTCATGACCACCAGTATTGTTCCGGAGGGAGATGGATGATGAGCGAGCACCCTGGTTTCAGACATTCCAACGGGAAGCGCAGCATTAAATATGCCTCCACCAACACAGTCACAGTCACCTAAATGGTGCGTGATTGTGAAAGACAGCCGGTGTTTAAAGCTGATGCAGAATAACACAAACGCTGTGGCAGGGCATCCACAGCCAAAACCCTGTAACACTCGTGAACCAGCGAGAAGGGAAGGAAAGCAGATGGGAATAGTTGGAACTGGTAATGGGAGCAATATTCAAGTGATCAGAACCAAGCTGGTGAGTGTATTTGCTACTAGATTTGCTCCTGATCTTGAAGCTGACACCTTCTGTGATTATCTGACTAATAAACTGGGCAGATCAGTTACACATATATTATGATTTTGCCATTGCGATCATATATCGTTTTCTCTGTCTCTTAATGTTAAGAAGCTACCAATTTTATCTACTGTGTATAATGGCATTAACACAGGAAGATTAGCGTGGTCTAAAAAAAAAAAAAAAAACATAGAAGATGTCCAGAATTATCAAATTAAGACTGACGGGTTGCTGGGAAAGATTGCACTGCCCAAAGATGTCATAACATGCTGCAATATTAATTGTAAGAATTCACAACATAGTAAAGATTTATGTTTTATATGAATCGATTGTGGAATCACTTTACATTGGCAGTAGGCATTTTTATGAATTTAAACGTATTATCAAGCCCAGCTGCATGTCACTTTATATTATTTATATAAATTTAGCACAAAAAGTAAGGAAATTTGTGTTTGGTAGATTACTTCTCTGTGGTAGCAATGCTTTTTGACAATAAATCTTATACCGTTGGAAAGCCTGTTTAGTTCCCTTTCAAATGGTGCCCCATTTGTAAGGAACATACATTTGTGGGATGAGCAGCAGCGCCGAGTATGTGGGTTGCGCCCATGAAATATTTGCCAAATCTTCTCTGCCATTGTCAAACATATGCAACACGTGCACTGGAACCTGAACATGTGGAGGAATGTTATGTTCAGTGATGAGTCCAGATTCTGCCTACGGCAGTTGGATCATAGGGTCAAAGTGTGGAGAAGACGCGGAGAACGCTATGCTGATTGCCGCACCGATAGAGTGACACCTTTTGGTGGAGGCAGTGTGATGGTGTGGGGCGGCATCTCCCTCAATGGAAAAATGAGGCTTGTCATCATTGGAGGCAATCTCAATGCAGAAAGATATAGAGATGAGATTCTGCAACCAGTGGCAATCCCATATCTCTGCAGTCTGGGACCGAACTCTATCATCCAAGATGACAGTGCTCGCCCCCACAGGGCGGGGTTTATCAGAGACTACCTCCAGAATGTGGGAGTGGAGAGGATGGAATGACCTGCCAGCAGTCCTGACCTCAAGCCCATTGAACACTTGTGGGATCAGCTTGGGCATGCTGTTCGTGCCAGAGTGACCAACACAACCACGTTGGCGGACTTGTGACAAATGCTGGTTGAAGAATGGGATGCCATCCCACAGCAGGAGGTTCAGTACTTAAAAGCACACAAGGAAGGCAAACACGACGTAGGTCAACTCTGAGCTGGATTGGGGGGCTGAGGCGGGCAGGCGGAGGAATGTCCAACTTTCTAGCAGGAATCCAAAACGGGAGGAGCAGACGGTACAGCAAGCCACAGCAGCAGGTCTGGGATGTAGGTCTGAACAGGGAAAAGCAGGACGTTAGCAAAGGCACAAGAAAAATCACTCTAGCACTAAACTGACAAACAAAGTTTGATTTGGGAGCCTAGTTACCACACTGGTAGGTGAAACGATCTGGCGCCGGTGGAAAGCCATGCCCAGGAATATATGCTACATGTTAGTGAGTGTAATCAGAAACAGCTGCGCAGGTGAGTATCAGTGGAATCGCCAGCAGCTGCTGCAGAGAGGTAGACCACAGCCACGCACCTTGACCTACTTCAGGAGAGCCCACATACACACAGACAGACATCACAGACACAGAGGGGAAAAAAGGGGAGAGACACACACAGGACGGGGAGAGAACAGCTACCCACATAACACAAACACCAAACGAGTCAATGGCAGAATAAGCTGTTTGGCATTGGCAGAGAAGATTTGGCAAATTTTTCATGGACGCAACCCACATACTCAGCGCTGCTGCTCATCCCACAAATGCATGTTCCTTACAAATGGGGCACCATTTGAAAGGGAACGGTATAAGATTTATTGCCAAAAAGCATTGTTACCACAGAGAAATAGTCTACCAAACACAAATTTCCTTACTTTTTGTGCTAAGTTTAGCTTTAAATAGTGTCAAACTTACCATGCTGGACAAAGTGAAAGTCACTTTCCTTGCCTTCTTGCCCGCAAACTCAACAATAAAGTCTTTGTAATCCAGTGTTTGTGAAATTGGCTGCACTGTTGTGTAACTGACATTGTTTCTCCCGTCTCCTTCTTCCTCGCTTGCACTTTTCCTGCAAACGCTACTGTAACCATTGTAACGGCGTAACATCTTAAATGAAAAAAAATATTTTCAGATTTTTTGACAAACTGGAATTTCATTTTAGATCACATCAAGTCAAGAACATCACAAAGAAAATATTGAAAAATACACTGCATTATTGCAAACCAGGCAGGCGCAAGGCCCTCAGAGGCACGAGGCCCCCAGAGGCGCGAGGCCTTGTGCTGTCGCACTGTTGGCACAAGCCATGCGACGGTTCTGGACTCAGGTGTTACATCATGTTAGATTACAAAAAAGAAAATATACACATGTACATATATACATAAACATATATAGACATATACATGCGTACATGCAAATTTAATCCTACAGAACCCCCTGGTGAGAGTAGTAGAAATATCCATTCCAATGTAGGACATATAAGGCTCCCATGTTCTATAAAACACATAGGGCTAGATTTATCAAGCCGTTTGCGCCTGTTTCCAGGCGCTAATTGGTCGCAAAGACGGACGTAACCGATGCGGGCTATTTACAAACAGGGCGCACTTGGGTAAAATCGCAGATTGTCTGCCACATGAGCGAGAAGAGACAAGTTGCGCTTTCAATATGCGTTCGTGGGAGGGTCGTGGGGAAAGTGGGAGTTCCACCCAAAAAGGTGGGAGGATAAGCGCAAAGTGCACCTAATTATATATTCCGTGGTATTTACAAAGACTGTCAGTAAGAGCGGGCCTCTATTCTGCGGGGGAAATTCTCCGCCTCTTAAAAGCAGGTCTAAACCAGCCGCAGTCGAGTTTCCTCGTAGACCTTTGTGCCGCTGGTGAAATGGCAACAGTAATTTAAGCAAGACGAAGACATAGGCGAGGCTGAAAATATTTTTAACAGAAGAATCACACTTTGTCAGTGAACATCATTTAGCGTTACAGATCAAGCAGCCGTGCAATATTAGAGTTACTGGAAGAAATCAAAGATGAAATTGAATCTCCCACTCAGCGTTCACATCCCATTCCAGCAGTTGTTAAACTCCTCGCTACATTACAAATATTGGCATCAGGATCATTTCAAACAGTCATAGCATCAGCAGTGGGAATATCGCAGTCTGCACTCAGCTGTATCACAGCACCAGTACCGCTTTGCTACAGCGCAATTTACGGTGTAGTGGGCGGAGAAAGACGCTGATTGCCTGATGGGTGTCAGGGTTGATAAATACTACGCAAAATGTGGAAGCATAGCGTGCGCTATTACCGAACTCGCATAAACGGACGCAGCGCAAACTGCGCTAATGTTAGTAAATCTAGCCCATAATCTTTAGAATGTACCACACAAGTTAGGTAATCAAGTGAGATATATTCAAGTATGACCTTATGCCACTGTGTTTTGGTTGACTTTGTCAGTTTTCCAATTCAGAAGTATGCACTTCCTTGCTCAGAACATTAACATTTTATACAGATTAGATTTGTATTTATCAGTAATGGAGCGGTTTGGTATTCCAAATACCATGCATAGTGGGTCATTTTCTAAATGAATGGTTAAAATGCTGTCAATTTCCTGACCTATAATGTGCCAAAATCTCTGACTTTTCCCCAGGACCACAGGCAATGGGTGAGAGTAGCCATTTCCATGTTGAACTTGAGGCAGAGAGGGGAAAAAGCAGCATTAAACTTATGGAGTAAAGAAGGGGATATATGAGCTCTGTGTATAATCTTTAGTTGGATAGCTTTTATTCTATTATAGACGCTGAAAGGGGTGATAGAATGATTATATAGGGTACTTCACACTGTTCCTTAAGGTCTCCTAATAGGGTATGTAACATTGGTTGGGCTGAAAATTGCCCAAATGCTATTTTATGGGCCCTTAACAACCCTATGAATATGGCCCTATTTGTAACAAGAGCTTTTCTTCCAAATATGGTATGCTCATGAATATTTAGATGAGCTGCGCGCTGATTGGTTTGAGCGAACCACATAGAAACACATTGGAGACGAGACAGCAGGTCTCATATTTCAGACACTGCAAAGTTATACATTGTCTACTATTTTGTTATTAAATTCACTTCTGAGACATTTTTATGCAAGAAATCAACTATATAAATTCGGACTTTAGGAGCTCCACACAGTCTGACGAGAAAGCGCCAACCTCCATACCCAATGAAAGTCACCGTTTCTCGGTTACTTACTACCGGGGCTCGGGGCTCCGCGGAGCTGGCCGGCTGCCAGTTGCCGGCATAACTAGAGTATACTTACAGTTAGAATTTCGTCACGCCACTTATATTACAGCTACCCCAAGGTCTTATAAAGCCAACAATTGTGTCCGATTTCAATTTAATGCATTTTTGTGAACACGAGGGATTTCGTTAGATGCTAGTGTCCCTTCAATCCTATGTGTACAGATCGCGGCTAGTTAGCTACACTTTCGGCATAACTAAAGTATATTTAGGGGTCCAAGCCCAAGGGGGCATGGGAACCGCGTAATGCAAGGCAACGCGGTTCACATCTCCAGCGGAGCTGTGGAACCCTATTTTTTTTCTAAAGATTTTTATTCTTCTTCTTCTTCTCCGCCTAAAACTCCGACTGCAGCCTAAACCGTACATGGTGGGGGGTTGTCATTTTCAGGACTGGTCCAAAACCCCGCAAGGACCTCAGGCGCACAAATTGACCCATTTCCACCACTAGGTGGCGCTATAGCAGAAAAAACGCGTTTGGCCCTATAACTCCCACACCGTACACCCGACATTCAAAAACTATACATCTACGCGTTCCCTGGATCCAACGTGATATAGGCCATGCCCATTTCCGTCTGGACTTTTATGCAGGAAAAATTGCGATTTATCAAAAACCTACTTTTCGAACTCCTCCTAGACAGTACGATACAAGTTGCGCATATACAAACTAATTTGTGTAGCTAACTATGAAAACACCAACTTTGCCATATCTCAGCCAAAATAATTGCTATCAACGCCAAACTGTAGATTATTCTTTGATATGACCCTCTGGAGGTCCCCCATGCGTTTTACGAAAATTGGTCACTAGGGGGTCGCTACAAGTACAAAAAATGTATATCTCATGAACGGCTCATCCAATTTATACAAAATTTGATGGGTACCATCAAGGGCCAATCCTGAGGCCAACCCTAGAATGGAGTACCGAGGGGTCAAAGTGGGCGTGGCCTATGAGACCCAATGTGACGCAACTCTAGATTCACCACTTACACTAATGTGAACAACTTTAAATTTACAGGGTAGATGGACAATGGGCCATGGATCACACCTACCACAAATTACACATGTGGACCACTAGGTGGCGCTATAATGTTTTTTTTGTCATTAACTCCCACAATACACATCGCACATTAGAAATTCTTACAGGTTTTGCATCCAGCCTAGAAGTCCAGAGTTTTTCGGGTCTTTGTAAAATTAATCCATACTGTTACATCCAAGATTGATACACTGTGTAAGAAATGTTAATGAAATGTTTGTCAATTATGAGTTATAATGTTCAATATGTTTATTTTTCCACTGGATGACTCAAAATATATAGAACTGTAGATGTGTTGCTCATTCGGCATGCCAAATTGTACCAAATTTGGCAAAGATTGGCCATTAGTGTGCGCTATAATCAACATATAAGTGTTTTGCCCTGTTAATCAATGTTAATGGCATATTTGCAATGGGAATGTATCACAGACCTTGCAGCTCACACTTCTCAATATTTACTGATGTTTACCTCCTACCGTTATGTTTTGGTTTTCGCTTTTGCGTTCTCCCCTGGTGTTCTACAATAAACAAACTTCTTAATCCACCTGACAAAGTTTCTACAACCTTCACAGTAGACAAATGTAACTCTTTTCTCCCACTTTTTCAATCCAAAATCAACACCATTCATAGGCGCTGATAACGTGCAATTAAACATTGCAGTTGGTGCTAAGTGGAGAGTCCATCATAGTGTGATTGCTTATGTCAGTGGCATTGATTCTTAATTTCCTACGAAGCTGATCGCGGTTACGTGTCAGTTAAACTTCTCATCTCCAATCCTATCTGTATTTGTGAGAAGTGGCGCTGTCCTGAGTTGAAAGCCTACTTTACAGCTTCATTATCGAGTTAATAGGTGCGTGTGTTCGTGGCGGCCGCTGTCCATTTTCTAAGGTTTTGAAATGCAAACAACTTTTGACTACTTTTTTTTTTGTTAAACAACGTGCGCCTGTGAGGACCCACGGAGGAAAACATCAATCAGCGCCTGTGACACCATTTACAACAACCTGACCACCTACCCTGCTCTTTCAACCACCACACCTGCCTCCCCCCCTCCACCCTCTCAGTCACTCTCTCATTTCTCTCTGCTGTCCCCTGTGGTCATGGGGGTTAAGAGGTTTGTTTATAGTATAGAATTGTTAAAGGTAGTCTGTATATGCATGGAGATGAACTGTTAACCACTACATTTGCCATGGCAGAGTACCGCAGACCTTGTGCATCAAACCTCTCGATATTCACCACCGTTTGCCCCCCCCCCTACGTAATGCTTCAGGTCCGCATTGGCGCAGCTTCCCGGGTCATCGGGGCGACTGGCGCGGCTCCCCGGGGCGTCGGGGACGACTGGCATCGGAGGCGACTGGCATCGGAGGGGGGCCCCGTCATAACTGCTTGCAGTTCTAGTTACAGTTTGAATTTCGTCACGCCACTTATATAACAGCTCCCCTAAGGTCTTAACAAAGCTAAAGCTCCGATTTCAATTTAATGCATTTTTGTGGATTTTAGAGGTCTTGTTAGGAGGAGGCAAGCTAGCTAGCTCTCACTGATAGAGCTCCATCCAGCTCACTCATGGACAAGAGGCATTTATTTCCCCAATCGTTTGTTTAAATAACTCAATACACGGGGGTATCGAGCACCGTGGGCTGCCAGCCGTGACGGAGCTCCATCTACCTCACAGCAGGCCGGTTTAGCCATCAATTTTTGTAAAACGGCCCCTATTTGACCTCTACATAGGTGATTTCTTGCATAAAAAAGCCTCAGGAGTGAATTTAGTGGTAAAACAGCAGATGAACAATTTCTGAGATCTGCGCGACATATTCAGAAGACTAGCTGACCTCAGATCAGTTAGTGGCCTATGTAAATTTTGGGGCGTTACAAAGAAGACATAGAAGGTAGAACCAAATAAGGAGGAGTTTAGAAGTTGACGTCAACTTTTAGCTTTGTTCAGATTCGCCCGTTTTCAGAGGCAGTTTAAAATTGTGAGATTTGCAGAGGAAAGAGGTGTCAATTGGATTTTGAGGTTCTATGTATGTCCTATTTACCCACCAAACTGTCGTTATTCAAATACGATAAGGTAAAATCGGTTTTGCATTCTATCACCCCTTTAAGATTCTCACACCGTGCCAAGCATCGTCCCATTGACCATCTGTAATAGCTACATTAAATCTAGATAAATATGACTTACGGATGCAGACACTGCTGAAAGTACCCGTGCCGTCTTCTTCTCTGGAAAGAAGTTGTTTACAAATTGTAAAACCGTGGGCACAGTTTAAATTAAATCAAGGACACGGATTGTAAATCCGTGGGCATAGTTTATAAAACCGAGGGCATGGATTTGTAATCTATGTGCACGGTTAAATTTGTTTTCCTCAGATGACACCAGGGCGACTCCGTACAATAATGATTTCTTCAAACTGAATAAAATAATTGGATGTTGAATGCAGGAATGTTACTGGCTGGTATTCAAACTGATTTTCCATTCTGAAAGGTCAGTGGGTTGTTTTTCTCCACAGATGGTCAAGAGTAGCTCCAGACGTCTGCCATCCGTCAGACAGTTTATAGTGCAGAGTCACTCCAGATGGGATCCATCACACAGAGACATCCAGGCTGATGCTTTTTAGTTTAACCCACTCCAGCTCTGAGAACTGCTTTCAGTTAGGTAACTAACTGAAAAAGATTTGGACACACACACACACACACACACACACACACACACACACACACACACACACACACACACATACACACACACGTAACTTAAACAACATTGATCATTTGATTGTAGTGTTTTAAATATAGCCCAATTCCAATGAAGTTGGGATGTTGTGTAAAACATAAATAAAACAGAATACAATGATTTGCAAATCATTTTCAACCTATATTCAATAGGAAACACTACAAAGACAAGATATTTAATGTTCAAACTGATAAACTTTATTGTTATTTGCAAATATTCACTCATTTTCATTTTGATGCCTGCAACACGTTCCAAAAAGCTGGGACAGGGGCAACAAAAGACTAGTTAAGGAAGTAGATAAGTTAAGGAATACTCAAAAAACATTGGTCACGATCGGGTATAAAAAGAGCATCCCCAAAAGGCTTAGTCGTTCACAAGCAAGGATGGGGCGTGGTTCACTACTTTGTGAACAACTGCGTGAGCAAATAGTCCAACAGTTTAAGAACGTTTCTCAACTTACAATTGCAAGAAATTTAGGGATTTCATCGTATGCAGTCCATAAAATCATCAAAAGATCCATATAATCTGGCGAAATCTCTGAACGTAAGCAGCAAGGCCGAAAATCAACATTGAATGCCTGTGACCTTCGATCCTTCAGGCGGCACTGCAATAAAAATCAACATCATTATGTTAAGGATATTACCACGTGGGCTCAGGAACACTTTGGAAAACCATTGTCAGTTAACATAGTTTGTCGCTACATCTACTAGTGCAAGTTAAAACTCTACCATGCAAAGCGAAAGCCATATATCAACAACACCCAGATACGCTGCCAGCTTCTCTGGGCCCGAGCTCATCTGAGATGGTTTGACACAAAGTGGAAAAGTGTGCTGTGGTCTGACAAGTTCACATTTAAAATTGTTTTTGGAAATCATGGACATCATGTCCTCCGGGCCAAAGAGGAAAGGGCGCATCCAGATTCTTATCAGCGCAAAGTTCAAAAGCCAGCATCTATGACAGAATGGGGGTGTGTTAGTACCCATGGCATGGATAACTTGCATCTGTGAAGGCACCATTAATGCTGAAAGGTACATACAGGTTTTGGTCAACATGTTGCCATCCAAGCAAAGTATTTTTCAGGGATGTCCCTGCTAATTTCAGCAAGACAATGGCAAACCACATTCTGCATGTGTCACAACAACAACAGTACAAGAGTGTGGGTACTAAACTGGCCTGCCTGCAGTCCAGACCTGTCTCCCATTGAAAATGTGTGGCGCATTATGAAGCACAAAATATGACAACGGAGACCCCGGACTGTTAAGTAACTGAAGTCATACATCAAGCTAGAATGAGGAAAGAATTGCACCTCAAAGCTTCAACAGGCATCAAATTCAAAATGAGTGAATATTTGCAAATAAACAATAAAGTTTATCAGTTTGAACATTAAATATCTTGTCTTTGTAGTGTATTCAATTGAATATAGGTTGAAAAGGATTTGCAATAATGTTACGTTACGTTTTACGTCCCAACCTCATTGGAATTGGGGTTTGTACAAGGAAAGTCTAAGTTAAAGTTAATATAAGTTTAGCATGTTTGTAATTCAGACAGAAGAATAGAGGATTACATGTACAATGTCATAAAGGAACAAAATAAATTTGAAAAAGTAAATGGATCAAATATATTACCTAACCTCAACTTATTTCTTCAGCTGAGTCAAAACTACACATTTAATATGAAACCTTAAACCCTGCATTTCCATTTTCCCTCATATTTTTCTCTACACTATAAAACTTGAAGAGATGGGAGAGTAAAGGGAACAGTGATGAGGAGAGTGACACATTTACTAAGTAGCCTAGCTCTAGAGTCTAGAGGAGCTAAAGGTGCAAGGATACTATGGCGACACCTAGTGGCCAAAACACAGTCTCCTATTGTAAATGCGGATGTCCTGTGAAAGTGTTTACAAGAGATTATAGTCAGCGGCTGCGGTCGAAAGGTCCAAAGAATTACCTCCTAAATCCTTTCCTAACCACTTTGACTTAACCCCGATGGTAAATGTCATGAAGTCAAGGAAAGGTGTGAAGGAGAATTCAAAAGGAATTAGGAAAATACAACAGCGGTACAAGGAGAATCCGACTGGCCTTAAGGCCGTTTTACAGTTGTGCGGAGGCTCCACGCAGAGCTCTTGCCGTAGCCTACGTCAGTGGCCTGATGTTTGCTGGTGTGTGCATCGAGCCGGCATGTGTGTGTGTGTGTGTGTGGGGAGTGGGTGATACAGCGAGGGAGAAGTGAGAGAGTGACGGTGGTTAGCTCTGGAGCAAGTACCAACTCTAGAGTCAAAGTGAGAGAAACAAAGCGTCTCCCCTGTGTTTTCTGACCAAGGTGGGAAATCTGTAGCAGGAAAAGGTAACCCTCTCCTTGATTTCACGTTGTTTATGGAGAAGGAGAATCAGGAAATGAGCCGGGGGAAATGCAACGCTACCAAGCCACGGCCAGGTGACGTGCGTCGCTGCGACGTGTAGTTACATTTTTCGAGAGGTGCGCGTCAGGCTACAGCGTAGGGTCCAGCGTAGACGCAGAGGGGTCTGCGGGGCTATGCCATCGTTTTTACACACAAATATAAAATGGCCTTTACACTCGGCTGCGTAATCATGCGATGGCCGATCGTATATATCATCAACAAAACATATATAGTGAAATAAGCCAGGGGGGATCCATTGGGTTAGAGTGCTGTCAATCTGACAAATTTGATTTCCATTGGATCAGAGTAGTCACTTTGCTGCCTGCCAACCACTGCCTTTCCATTTGGTAAATGGATATATACTTTAAACACACATTGTATGGCAACTGTGTACTTTGTTGAAGTTTTGAGGACAGTTTAGAAGTAGAAACAGCAAAATTACATTGTGTTGTTCTATCCAATATTTCCTATATTTCTAAGCAAATTTTCTATGCTGTATTCTGATAAAATCCCATGGGTCCCCCCTGACTGATTATTGGTCCCCCTCCCTGTGCCACCCTACTTAAAAAATCCTGGAATCGCCCCTGGTGAGGAGATGTGAGGAAAGCTAATGGCTGCTTCACGTACACCAGATATCCATACAGAAAAGCATTTAGTCTACAAGGAGGTTATCAAATAAAATGACAGCATCTTATAATGGCACTCATGTTCATACACTTTAAGGTTTATTAGAATTAAATCATTTTGGAATCAATGTGGAGCAATTAATAGAAATAACATTTGAAGTTCGGTTTTGCACTCATGAGAGGAGCACGCAGCTCAGACTGTATTCTGGTGCATGCTCATATCTAGAAAGCGCAACTTTGTTGTTGTTTGTTTGTAACTTAGGAGCATCGAACAGTGGTATGATGTGCTTGTTATTCAGTGATATTAAGTGACAACGTAACAGCGAAACAGATTTAAAATCTTTAAACCTAAAATTTGCCGTCGAACAACAAGCAGAACATTTGTATGTTTCCCCAAAAGGCAGCTCCGCGTGTGAGTTCTACACACAGTGTGTGTAGGCTACTGTATGCGTGTGTGTAACTATGATTGTGTCTTAGGGGAGGGCTGGCTCTTATTAAAGTGCGGAGCTACAGTTTGGACCTTCCCTCGCCTCAAGTCAAGGAGACATCCGCGTGCACCCGCGCTCGGTTATTTTACGGCCCCCGCTGCTTCCATGCTCTCTCTCAACCCCACACACTGATCCGCGAACAGCAACAGCAGCTCCTCTCTCTTCTGTTCCAGCTCAGCACCGCTTAAACGTGGTGCGCCTCTGACGCGCTCTCTCCAGTTCAGGATGGAATCGTCTCCTTCTCTTCACCTTTACCACTGACTCTGACGCTGCTGTAGTTTGGTGGGAGTTCCTGGGGAAGTGCCTGGAACTGGTCCTCTGTCTGCTGTTTCGCCTTTCCACTGGGCGTAGGCTACTTTGACTCATAACTACAATTGTACACTTATCTCCGGGCTCCGAAATGGGACTGTATTTACATGCGCTGTTTTTGCAGTACTATTTCGTCTCGAGTTTCGTGTGCAACGCTGTCGCTGTCGCTTTCGTTGAGGAGCCCTCCGGAGGCAAGTCGGACGGGTACTGCGGGCGGATCATCCGGGCGCAGACCCAGGGGACTCGGAGGGATGGGCACCATGAGTTCAGACTCAGAGTGGAGGGGGACCCGGAAACCTATCAGCCGGGCAGCACCTACAGAGGTAGAGTTTTTTCAGTCCCATCTTGCAATCAGTGCGTATCTTTATTGTATTATGTTTCCAGAAAACTTGAGTAAGTTTAACCACCTAACATTGCAACTAATAGCCATAGTAATCTAAATCTGTACTAGAAACTGAAGTCTGGAGGACACCATTTTCAAACTAGTTAGTCTGCCTCATCTGGCTCCTGCAGGGAGAGTTGTGGTTTGATAAGGCTACTTAGTGTTATAATGTCTGACCTATATTCACTTCCTCTCCTCTTTCTGCAAGCAAGGGGACACACACAAACACACACACACACACACACACACACACACACACACACACACACACACACACACACACACACACACACACATGCATACATCCAGATCTGGCTCTAATTATGCTGACCTCTGGGTACGCCTGGTGGATTTGCCTACTCACAGAGATGTGTGGCTAGTTCAGAAGTTAACACTAAGCTTTTTTCAAAAAATAACAACAATCGAAATGCAGCTGTTTCACTTTCTCTGTTTTAAAATCCAAACTTTAGTCATACAAATTCAAATAACTCCAGGAATACAATCTGGGGGGTTTTAACAAGACCTGCCATTCTCCAGTTTTGACACAGGCCTCAAAAACAAACACAAAAATCAAAGGTCTGACATCATATTCCAGATCATGCAATTGTTTTGCTGTGATGCCACATTTAGCAACCAGGGCTTAATTATATTCAGTTATTAGGGACCTGTAAAGGACATCAACAAAGAAAAAGAAGTTATTCCCTAAGCCTTCACAGCCTTTAAAGTGATGGTTCGGAGTAATTTCACCCTAGGGTCCTTTGCACCATGACCTCGAGCCAAACACCCCCGCAGAAGCTTTTTTCACCTGGGTCTAACATTGTGAGCGTTAGCGTAGAGTAGCGTTATCAGCTGAATAGCTTAGCGCAGGTGCTAATGGACCCACGTATGTATCTCGTAAATGACCCCACTAATAATGCCCGAAATGATACCAAACGTCTACACTAGTACATATAGGTTATGTACTCATAAAACGATGGATTGGAAAATTTGTAAGTACACCAGAAGTTTATGTAAATAACACTTGCCTGCTGGCTTCTGCTCTCTGCTGTTGTTGTTGCTGCTGTAAGACGAGTGCTTAGGGACGTCTACAAATTACAACACAGAAAAGAGATGCAACAAAAATATTTTTTAATTTAACTTTTTTTTTTAAGTAAGTGCTTTAGTATAACTAGCAGGAGACAAGTAATAATTGAGGTAAGTGTGGAGACATTACCTTATTTAATCATTAAATCAATAAATATTTTTGTTGTATCTCTTTTCGGTGTAGTAATTTGTAGACGGCCCTATGCACTCGTCTAACTGTAGGTAGCAGCAGCAGCAGCAACAGAGAGCAGAAGAGAGCAGGCAAGTGTTCATAAACTTCTGGTGTAGTTACAAACTTTCCAATCCATCATTTTATGAGTACTAAAATCTTAATCCTAATCTTTCAGTTGATAACCTTAACGCTCTACTAAACGCTCCCAATGTTAGACCCAGGTGAAAAAAGCTTCTGGGGGGGTGTTTGGCTCGAGGTCATGGTGCAAAGGACCCTAGGGTGAAATTACTCCGAACCATCACTTTAATTAGCAAATAAATTCACTTTTTAGAAACAAGGTACGATTGAAAATATTGACATCTTCCTTCTCGGCGCCACAAATCTTAAGATAAATGGGATGGCATGAAAAATGGGTCCCGTTCCTGGCTGGTTCCCCGTACCATACCCCCGCCATGAGATTTACAGGCTCTCTTTTATTCTAATGTGAGATGCTAAGCCTATATATACATCCCTCCCTCTACCACAACACACTGATGCTCACAGGAATGCTGCTGTCATGTGTGTTTCCTTGGCATCATCCAGAGTGACCCTGCGTCACGCGGCGTGCCCCTGATGTGTCCATGTCTGTGCCTCTTCACTGCTCAGCGTCTCTGTGTATTAAATACACACTTCCCTCTCCTCCTTAACAGTGATCCTCCTGGCAATCAGCCCTGCTTATTTCAGAGGTTTCACTCTTATCGCACTGAAGGAGGGCAGAGAGGGCACCACAGACGACGACTACACCGGCCAGTTCCAGGTAAGGATGAGCAAGTGTGGAGAGGAAAGGAAGAATTGCTGAATACTGAATGTGCTCTGAGTTTTCTGGAAAAGTTAGCAAAAGCTAAACTCATTTGCATGCACATGGGAATCGACGTACTGCTTCCCGCTTTCTTCTGAAATGAAGGTTAAAGGAGTTGTTGCTGACAAACTCAAACAGCTCCCTCGGTTGAAGCCAGAAAACTGAGCTCTCCTGTTGTGTTGGAGAAGAAAAGAGAATCTAGTTGCCTCTTTGGTGCAGCTCTTCTCTGGTGAGGCAGACATGGCATATTTCCCACTAAGTTGCAAATATGTCCTCCAGCAAAAGGAGAGAGGGAAGGAGATGGCAGAGGAGGATAGAGAGGCAGAGGCATGTGAGGACAGAGAGAAAAGAGATAAACAGAGAAAAAGCAGGAAAGGGATGTGAGATGTTTGGTTCAGTAGTAACCCAGCTCCCACTGAGTGCTCTTGAGCCAGACTTCCTCAATTACCTCTTGCTCTGTGTAAACAGGAACACACATCTGCAGCTCTCTTTCCACATGGTGAGCCTAACCAGACTCTCACCAAAAAGAGCAGGAGGCTGTTTTAATGTAGCAACAGTAAGATTTTGCTTCTTGTTTCCACAAGCCCACTGTCTTTAAAAGAAATGTTTGTTGAGGTTGTGTAGAAATGCTGCTTTCCCTACATTCAGACAGAACAGTTAGTGTATTTTTTCATTTCATTTCATTTTTATTTAAATAGGGACAGATGCTTAGACAGACATTTGTGCAACAAATCTCCAATGTACAGCATCACAGCATTTATAGCTATTGCTAATTTACAATGCCTGTCCCTAGAAGGACTTTTAAACATGAAAACAAACATTAAACATTGGCACAATTAAAATATATAAGGCACACAAAACACCTACATCTGTACCCACCACCCCACCCCATGCGCCCATACACCACTCCATTGATGATAAAGGGAAATAAACTACAGTGATCAATTTCTGGTATGTGGATGAACAGGCAATCCAGAAGCTGGCTCAGCCTTTTTACATGCAAAGAAATTCTATATTGTTATGAGGACAACTCTGTTTGTCTTAGGGTCTCTCAAGAGTTTTTGTGTAGCTTTCGTATATGATGTAAATTAAGCACACATTAACTTAAGGTGGCCTTTGGAGTGTTTGACCACTATGGAGCAATGTTTTAAAAGTGGGTCCGTGTTTTACTTGGTATTGTTCATTCACACGGGATGAAACGGTTACTGGTTTAATGATAAACCACCTTAAAATTCCTGATGGTAAGTATTAGCGTTAAAATTATCATTAAAACCGTGTTTTACTCCTGCACCCATGGTAAATACTGTACAACATCTATTCCAGCGGTTCCCAACCTGGGGTCCGGGCACCCCTCAGGGGGGTGGCAAAGATCACAGGGGGTGCGCAAGTCTTTATCTGGTTTGAGGTTGAGGTAAAAAATTCTTGTTGTGTCATAAATGTGGTGGACATTATATTATTAACATAATACATATTTCAATACAATTCAGATTTATTTATTTACTCTTAGACCACACATTGTGGAGTACAAAACATAAAACAAAACAAAACTCTGTACAAAGGTAAATAACCAGAATGGATATTTAACACAAACTAAATTATTGAAAGAAAAAAACATTGCTCAAAAAGTCCCCTAATCCAAATAGTATCCTTTATTTATCTGTCTGTAACAGCACCACAAGCTACAACATCCACAATGGTCATAAAGATGAATCAACACCTCTCTATGAAGGTTGGATTTGTTGCAAGACTATTAGACTGTTATTAGTTTTAGCTACGTTTACCTAATAAACTGAGTGTAATGTGCACTATATGGCCAAAGATATGTGGACAGTGGAGTGAAGTCAATGGACACCTCAACTGTACATCTACTCCTAAACCATCTGGCTGCAGGAATTTCATAAGTGACACAGGAAACGCCCACAAACACCAAATTGTTAGAGAGTAATTGTAAATCATACAGTGTCACAGAAATATGCACAGTTAACAGTAATACGTAATTGTTTCTGCACACAGCATAATTTTTGTTTTAATTACATGCCACTTTGTAACACATTAATGAAGTAGAGACGTAATTTATTGATATCATACTATGTCATTCCAGTTTACTACGTTGCCAAGTGGCTCTTACTAATGCTTAGTCTCTAAACTGTACGGTAACGTTATAGGGTGACAACAAAGTTTAACATGCTCATAATGTTATTTCTAGTAGGATTGTTTTGATCATGGTTAACAGTGCTGGGCCACCACACGACAAATTCACCACGTAATGTCAGCTGTATGGGTGGTCGACTAATCCAATGCTAAGGTAGCCAGCAAGTGCACCCTGGTCCGTCTGCCTCATCCCGGTAAGAGGCTTCGTCGGGATGAGAGTGGACAGCCCCAAGGAAGCCAGCAAAAGGTGACGGTGAGCCGGGTACGGAGCACCGTGAGGTCACAGTTGTTTCAGCGGCTGTTGCAGTTAAAGGAGAATTACGGCCAATTTTTACGTTAATCTTGATCGCTATAAATATGTGAGTACAGTCGAAATCGGTGCAGTCAACACGGAGTAGCTGCAGCTACGTCTATGAGCTTCCACTTAGCTAAAACGGCAGTTGTCTGGGCAAGTTTTAGAGTGCCTTTGTGCCTCTTAACAGACACAAAATGCAGTTAAAATGTCTGTGCAACATGAACAGGGCCCTTACGTGACAACAAGATGCGTTTTCAACTCAGACATTGTTTAAATTCACTTACCCTGTCTCTATCCTGCCGGTAGCTAGCTCTTCCTGTTCGCTGCTAGCTGTTAGCTGCTAGCTGCCGTCTGTGATAAGTGTGTTCAGTAAATCTTATTCTGTGATAATCATCACGCAACCGTTCCGTGTGGATTTGTAGCTCATCCATTTTGTGTGTGATCAATCTGGTGTTGGTGAGTAGGAGGCTTGGCATTGTCAATCTGTGTAGTAGTTTTCTTAGCCACGCTAGCAGGCCTGACCGGGATCCTTGCTTCTGATTTCTCCCCACCTTCGATGCCTCCCGCTCCCGAAAACAATCCAGTGAGCGCCCGGTGGTCTGGCTATGTCCTCCAGAGGACAGGTCATGCCTTCACGACGAAAACTTGTAGTGGTTATGACCATATCAGTGACTATGTAACTACATAGAAACGGGCCAAATGATGTCTGTGGCTTGCACACTGATAGCGTTAGAGAAGGCTATAGCTGTAGTCTCGCGCTGAAGTCCCGGTGTAGCAGGAAAAGGTAAACAGTGTGCAGATCGCTCTGAGAAGCAATCCTTGCAAGTCACAGACATAATTTGGCCCTCACGCTTGAAACAAAGATTGAAGATGTCAATCGACTACAATTTTTAATCCCAATTTATTGCATGAGTGTCCTAGTTAACTAGCAATATAAAGCAATATAAAAATATATATATATTTGCTCTAAATGTACTTTAAAAGGGATATTTTAAAAGTTTTTAATGATCAAGTGGTATTTGAGACTAGACGTACTCCGGTGGTATCTCAGTTCGACAGTAAATGCAAATAACTTACTAGTCTTGTGGAGAGAACCATCTGGAAGGGCTTTGAAACTCAATTTGCCCTTCAAAAGACCCTTTTCTTTATCCATTTCTGCCCAAGGAGCTTTGTTTCTGCTAGCCATCCACTCCTGTTCATGAATATATATAATTATATATATAAATATATATAAGACCCGTAGGACCAGTTCCCATTCCACGCCTCATTTCCTTTTAATCCAGCCCTAGTGAGCTCCCCAAGCAGGATAGATGAAATTAGAAAACGTTTTTAAGTGAAGTTTGGTGCTTAGAATTCATAGTGATTGTTGTTATCAGTTTTCACAAACACATACTTCTTGTATGAAAACAAAAATTACTGGGTAACCACATTGTTTTCTAGCTTACAGTAGAACCTTGGTTTGGTCTGAATTGAGTCAAAGGTAATTTTGAGATATCTGCGCTGTGTAGTCACACATTGCAGCTAACTTGCTCGTATCCTTTTGGTTTAAACACTTTATGCTTAAATCTCATCTCATCTCACTCTGCTCTAGTTGATTTCTGCACCCTGCACAATAAATACAGTCACAACCTCAGAGTCCCAGCAGAACCTTGAGTCAGGTAGAGACTATGGAGTAGGCAGTACAAACTGGAACAGAGCTTGAACAAAGTTAAAGTTGACATTATGGCTTTGCAAGCTGTTTAATGCATATTGGCAAATCCATCAGGAACTTCTTGTTGTGTATTTGACAGTTGTAATTGACACCTATGTCTACATTTGGAAAACAATTAGGGTCTCTAGAGATGCTGCTGTCAAAACACTGTCAAGAGAAGTTGACTGTATGAAAAAGATGTGTCCTGCATTATGCTACATTATAAGAACTAGGGCTGAACGATCCTAATCGCAAAGGCTGCGATTTGGTTACGTGACTCACAAGAGCAAATCAGTCTGCACTCCGCAGAGAAACTGCGCCACCACCCCTACCCCTACGCCGTACCTTGAGCAGATTTCTGTCATTCAAACAACTCTGAGTTGTTGTTTGTTTGTTTAAAACTGAAGTTTTTATTTGGTCTCCAGTCCATACATGCAGTTAATGAATACAGGCACGCAGAACTGAAGGCTCGGTTAGCAATGATTAGCTTTGATTAGCGGTTATCTCCAGTTAGCAGTTAGCTCCGATTAGCGGTTAGCTCCAGTTAGCTCCGTTATAAAGATCTGGGGCCAGTTGTTCAAAACATTTAATCTGGCTCAAAATTATCCGGATTTGGAAATCCCATTTTTTGCTATCCAGGATCAGGTAATCCGTCTTACTTTTATGCCGGTTTTTCAAAGCAACATTGGATTGGATCACCCTTATCCAGATAGACAGTTTTCAAGATTACCAAATCTGGATTACCAGTGCTCTAAATGGGACAACATATCACAATGTGGGTTACCAGCTATGTAAAGAACAGGTAGGAGAGCCAACATGGGGTCACTGTGTTTCTTATTTTGAGACAAAACACAAAAATAACATAACCATCCACTTCCATTCATAATTTCTTTTATGACCCCTCATCTTAGTTACAACAAATAAAAACAAATATACATTAACAAATATATTGTGGATATTTTGAAAATGTCTTAAAAACAAAACAAAAGGCTAAATGTCTAATAGTTTACAAAATACAGAATGTTCAGGGTTCTTCTTCATCTGAGGAGGAGAGACCAGCATTTCCAAGCCCAGCTTTTAGGAGGCGGAGCTGAAGTTTGGCTTTGGTTTGCTGCAGATTGGTCAGCTTGATTTGTTCCTCTGCCAGGAGTATCTGTGCTTCTGCTCTTTCAGTTTCTCGTTTAGACATGGGGACATCATTTCTATTTTTGTTTTATTTTTACTTTACTATACTGAATAGCTTAATTGGTAGCCTATGTCTACTTCATCTACTTTATCACAGTTACAACGGTTACACAAGTCAAGTGCAAAATATAAATAAAAGTATATACACTACATGATACAAATGTATTATTTGACCAATTTTAAAGTGTTACTACATTTTCTTCCTGGAATCTACCTTGAAATCCTACACCCTGTTGGGATCAGGATAATCCTGTTTTTTTGGATCAAAGTTATCCAAATCCTACTGACAAGTTTTGAACAACACAAACTGAAGGTTTGATCCAGATTAAAACTAGGATTGGATTCTGTAATCTAATCGGATTTCAGAATCCTTCTTTCCCTTTTGAACAACCCATTTTCAAGATTTGATCCAATCCGATAACCTTTGAACAACTGGCCCATGGAGTCGAGGAGACTGCTGCGGAGAGGGGTAACAACCAGACTCTGAGAGGGGTAACAACCAGACTCTGATAAATGACGTTCGGGGGCCACGTTGTTTCAACGGTTTTATTAGTACAGTTAATCCCACGGCAACACCTGCATGCTACTACTAATGTAACAATAGCCTCTCTGAGCAAGTGCAACGTTGTTGACGCTGTCATGCACACGGCACGCAACTTCATGAAGGGGAGGGAGGGGCTGGAGGCAGCTCCTCTCTGTGTGCAGTAAAAGAAAATACACCGATGTATATATTTTTACTTATTTAACTGTCTAGTAAAGTTCAAAGACAGTGTTTAAAAAGTGCAATCAAAATTTTTACATATGTAAATAATAAATAAATAATCTAAATACTAAGTGTGGTAAAGCCACATTTGTTTTTATTTTTCTGCAATCTGCACTTTAGTTTGTGTGATTTGTTTCTGACTTTCATATGAATGTTTACACCAGGCTTGGTCAGTGCTCAATATACTACTGTGATGGAAGTAGTTAAATATTCATATAAATTCATGCATCACCTAATTAATTTCATCGTCACATAGGCTACAGACCTGGCCTCCAGGAAAGAACAGTTTGTTTAATCTATCTAATCTTGTGTTTACTATACAATGATTTATTGCTAGTTTTTGTTGAAAGCCCATGTTGCAGGGTTTATTTTCTAACGAATTTTTGCAATTTGCTTGTTGGTAATAAACATTTAAACTGTTACCCAACAACATCAAATACAATGGATATCAAAAAAACCAAAAAAAAAAAAAAAAAAAAGAATTATTTTGTGGCGGGTTTTTTTTCCAAAAAAAAACAAAAACAGGCCCCCGCCCCCACCCGACCAGGAACAAAAAAAAATGCCCGTCTCAGTTCACTGTCAAGGTCACGGTTTCTGCTACTGGTCTGGCAAAATATGGCTTTTGGTCTCGACCGAGTCAATGTGTCTTTATTATGTGTATAATAATATTGGAGGGAAAGTGAAACACAACTTGCCCACAATCAACCTCTGCTGCTAAAAGCAGTCAATCTGCAGTGATGTTTGAAATGGAGACACATGGATGTGTTAGCTGTCGTGGTTAGCTCGCCGAAACTACTCCCGAAGCTGCTGGCTGGCTATGCAACGTTAGGTAATGTCCGCTTGCATACGTACAGGCTAACTATAGCCAGTTAGCTTTGTGTGTAACTAACAAAAACTCACCCATCTCGTAGTAGTGTTAATTTCGTCAGACGAGAGACTAAATATGTTCGTCAACGACCTTTTTTTCCATGATGAAGACGAGACGATGACGAGACTGCGCCAATGTCCAAAAACGCTGACTAAAACTAAATTAACATGCATTATTGTTGATGAAAAAAGACGAGACTAAAAACTAAGAAAAAATCTCTATTCATTTTCGTCTACAATCGTCTCTACTTTTTCATCATGAGATAGAATATTCAGCTGTTACTGAGACCCGGTGATACGGTACCGACAGGTACCCTAACGACCGTTATCTACCGGACCGAATAGCCTGCGCTTCTCTCTGATGCTCCTAAACGGACGTTAGAATCAACCGAAACATCGCTGCACGGGGCGGTAGTTAACACTACACTTGGCAGCAGGTAACGTTAGCATACCGTTAGCTAGCAGTTGGATTTAACACAGTTAAAATGCTGATAGCTAAACGGTGTAAAGGTTTGTCTCTATTTCCAACACGAGACGTACGACAGTCTGCAGCTGCCATTGTCTGAAAAACAACACGTTGCGTTCACTTGAAATACGCCTCACCAGTTTCGTGCTGCATTTATTTTATTGTAAAATATCCTTTCCCCATGCAGTGGTTGTTTTTGTCGTTTACTAGTGAAATAAGGAAGAGGCTCAATATTTATATAACTTTATAGCATTTATTTATTTTTATAACTATTTGACTGAAATGGTTATCAGAAATAATTTATTTAAAAAAAGACTAAAATGTTTTGACTAAAACTTGACTAAAATGGCGAGACTTTTAGTCGACTAAAACTTGACTAAGATACCTTGAGTTCTCTTTTGACTAAAACTAGACTAAAATGACGAGACTTTTAGTCGACTAAAACTTGACTAACAAAAAATTTTGGCACAAGACTAAGATTAAGACTAAATTAAAAATAGGTGACAAAATTAACACTATCTCGTAGGAGCGAAGTTTAACGTTTCATTCAATAAAGTTATGGTACAAAAGGAGCACTAACACCACAGGTCTTATGTTGACAACGTGGACGCAGATATAGGAAACTCAGAAGGCAGTCGTAATGTTTACCTAGCCGTCTAGGCTAACACTGTTGCACTAACGTTAGCGAAACGTCGGCGTAGCGTTAGCTAGCTGTCTAAACTTGTGAAAAGCTGAACAGCATCCCCGTCCAAGTAATAAATAAACACCAGGCAAATATGTTGTTACTGGAGCTAGTAGGCTACCATCAAAACGTGAGATATCTAATCAATATGTGTTTACAACTGTCGGGGGATTTCACAGGTGGGACTGGCAAGTTAGCCCATAGCTAGCATGATACCTTGTATTTTCTAGATCTAGATAAGTTTACCGGTACTTAGCTGAACTAACGACATGATCACTGTTACTAGATATAAAGAAAACATTGACTTTCACTTGGTGCTATTCACTGACAGTAAAAACACCTCATCCCAGTCAGTCACCATAGTTCTAGTAGTAGGATGATACACGTCTCCCCAACGTGATGTCATCACGTGCGTTAAAAAACCCACTAATACCAAAAACGACAAAAACCTGACCAAAACTGGCCTTTAACACTATTTTGAGACATTTTTAACAATGATATACATATATTGAGTGCTATATGTACCTATTAATCAACAGTGGTGATTAACCTGCAACATGGGCTTGAATAATACAGAAGACAAAGATCTTAAAAAAATAATCGCATATCGAATCGCAATCGCAATATTTTTGAAAAAAATCGCAATTATATTATTTTCAAAAATCGTTCAGCCCTAATAAGGACTCTACGTTATATCTACTTTCGTTGACTCTTTGTCATTGAAAACTTTAGATAGATCTAGTATCAGAAATTAGTTTCAGAATGATTTCATTTAACAAATATGCTGTCCTTTGTGTCCCAGTTATATGAAGGGGTCGACAGCGAGGTTGGCTTTTTATCTGAATTACCTCAGTCCATCAAACTCAGCTTCTCTTTATCAGAGAGGTTTAAATAATAATACTTATGTAAAATGAAGTTTATACAACAATTCATATTCCTGACAGTTTATTCCCCACAAGTTATTTTGCAGCTATTTTTGCAATGTCATGATTGTTTTCGTGCAGGGGAACAGGAGCCAAATGAACACAGTTGTGGTTCCCCGTGCAGCTGTTCTCTTCCCTCACTCTCTGGTACTCAGTTGTTTCTGGCAGCTGTCCTGGAATGTTCCCGCCTGCTGTTTCACTAAAACACCACAACTGAGAGTTGCTGCTCATAGTTTTTCCCCATTACTACCATTAAAGTATGTCTGTTCTGTGTTAATGTGTCAGACCTTAGAGAGTTTGTCTATGAGTGTGCATCTGTGTGTGTTTGTCATAAACTAAGTAACAATAGTGTTAGCCACGATGCTAACAGCATTGATTACTAAGCCAAACGTTGCTGTCACTACTATTTTAGTAATTTATAAGCAACCTGTTTCTTGCAGATTGTCATGTTACTGAGAATACAGCTGTTAGAAGGTAATATGTGAAGTCGAAGCTAACTCTGACAGCTGTAGGGAAGCTAACATTAACTTTGGTTATCTGTGCAATTCAGTATCCCACTGAGTCTGCAGTCATTGTCTGCTTGGAAATTTGTGTCTTTGTGCTTATATGCACCTAATGTGCATTAAGGCTGTTGGAACAAATTCTGAAAGTTGGATATAATTTGAATAGTAAAAAAAATCAATACTATTCAAATGCTGAAATTACTATTCAAATGTATTTTCTTTTTTTATAAATAGATAGGTTGGCTAATGTTAGCTAATCTCCCTCTTCTCATGTCTGATGAACAATAAGTTACGGGAGAGAGAAACACAAGGCACTGTGAGCTAACGTTACGTACCGAGTAATGTTAGTACAGGGGGTGACAGGCTGTGGCTGGAAAGTGGAAAAAGGATGGGAAATTGTTTTAACATGACTTTAAAATCGAGATCCACTGAGCCAAAATGCTTATGTTATCAATAGTTAGCTCATTCTGGTTTCCTAACTGCTGTGAGTTATAGGAGCTTAGCTGGGAGCTTCATGGAGATAGCCAAAGTTAAAGTGATGGTTAGGAGTAATTTCACCCTAGGGTCCTTTGCACCATGACCTCGAGCCAAACACCCCCCCAGAAGCTTTTTTCACCTGGGTCTAACATTGGGAGAGTTAGCGTAGAGTAGCGTTAGCCGCTGAATAGCTTAGCGCAGAGGCTAATGGATCCGAAGTGTCTCTTAACATTACCCCACTAATAATGCCCGAAATGATACCAAAGGTCTACACTAGTATATATAGGTTATGCACTCCATAAAACGATGGATTGGAACCCATACAAAAATGTAATATATGGCCATATATGTACTTATATTTTAAATAGCATGACATATATCTATACATATATTTGACTTATCTGAGAACACAATATATGCCTGCAACATATATGAACATTTATGTGTCCAAACATGTGAAGAAAATATTTGGAGTTCATCCATATATGATACCATATATCTGCATATATTACAGTATCATATTGGTTTCTCTATATATGGACAACATTAAGTATAAATATGTGACATACATATTTGTTTTTCCAACATATTTAATAAATGTATGTAAACATACATGCATGTGATACTGATGCATTTTAAAGCTATGGCATATGGTTATGGTACTTTGTCGATGTATTTGTCAAAAATGACAAAGAAAACACTGCATTATTGTATTAAAAATACTATATTTGGTATTCACACAATACAGACACAAAATCTCCAACTATAGGCATTTAATTACAAGGCATTCAGACATAAGATATAAAACATTAAATTTTAAATATTGGCATTTGAGGTATTGAGACATTAAGTATCATCTTTTTAAACTATTCAGACAAGCACATACATTTCTATTATTAACTGGCATTTCATTACATGACATTTTGAAGTACAGCAATATTCTTAACTATTAAGTGACATTCCACATTCAGACATGTGCGGGCAGTATTCTTACTATTTAGGACTCCACTAGATATCAGACATAAGTTCATTCTTTTTTAACCTATTGACATTTCATGTCAAGGTATTCAGGGTTAGACAATATTCTTTTAACTATCAATTGGCATTTCACTGACAAGCGAAAAACTCTTAAAGATTGTGTTTTCACTATTTGGTCTGCATGGGTAAAAATGTTTTCCATTCTTTGACCCCTTTGTTTTGTTTTTAATCAATTCGTCAACTCATTACGATTCAAAAACATAAAAACATAATTAACATTCAGGTTTGGAAGATTCATAAAGAGACACTTTCTCTGAATAACTGCAGCTGGAACAGCTGTCAAATGCCTAACTTTTTGCCAACAGCAACAAAGTGGTGTGGGTTCGACAATGAAGCAAAAAACTGTGTCGCTTTGTTTCAAAATAATGTCCTATGGCGCAGCGTTCTCCACTTCCTAAGTCTGCAACAACAAACGTATCAACACTGAAAATACTGTTATCTGTGAAGGACTACAACATGCGGAGTTTCTCTTCCTCTCTCTCGAATGTCTTTTTAGAGTGCGCAACTTCACCATTAATTACTGCCCTGTCACGGTAACTGACAAGAAGTTCTCTCTCTATGTTATAAGCTACATTGTGGAGGGCAAGGTAGTCATCTTGCTCAAGTCTTACTTTCTCATGTCTGCCTCCAAGTACAATGACCTCTTTACACCTTATTGCACTCTGGGTGTGTGTAGGACTGACTAAGTCTTCAAAGGCCGAAATGCATTCCAGAGGATGCATTTGAAAGTGTTTTCTTGGCATATAGGGCAGACCCTTCTGTAACTGAAATGTTTTGGCAATCTGCAAAGGGACCCCTTATTTGTGCTCTTGATCATTTTGAGCAGCCTGTGATTATATGACTCAAATGTAAAGCTGAATGAGCCCATAAGGACCCCAGTTTCGCACACTTTGTGCAAGGTGAAGAGAGATGGACATTATAGGACACATTTTGTATACCATAGAGATCCCCCATTTCCATCACAAATCTCCTAAGCATGATGTCTGCTTCCTGAATTTGTTGCAAGGTGACACTTTCAGTTAAGAGCAATGCCAAAGCCTTCACAAACCGTGTCCAGTGTATTAGATAGCTCTGGTAAGATCCCTTTAAGCACTGGGATGCTATAGTAGAAAAGCCACATATACCACTCATGCGCCTTCCAATAGTTTCTCTCTTGCAGTGATCTAGGCACTCTGGAAACACAGGAGGGTGGTTGGATAAGGTGAAGTTTTTGATCAATCTCTTGGATACACCTTCCTACATACCATGGGTTTTCATGATTGTCACTTCTAACCCACATATAAGTCATAGATCTTGCACACCCAAGAAGACAAGGCGTGAATGTGGTCCAGATACAGCTGTATCAGGGTCAACTGATGGGATCAAGGACAAAATAGACGGTCCCTTTCACTCCTTTCACAGTAGTGTGATTTTCTATAGCCTCTCGAGCGAAATTTAGGCTGCTACCATGATTTCTGCTTTCAGTATCAGACTCAAAAGGATAGACCCGTACATGACCTTGACCCTTCTCAACCACTGTACCTTTTGTAAACAGTATGAACATCCAAATTCTCCATTGAATTGCTTAAAATTTTGAATCATCGGTCTTGCAACAGAATCACATAACTGCCACCAAGGGAAATACTTTGGAACGGCCACGAATACCATTTGCACTGATCCACTCAAACCCATGAGTAAGCAATTGATTGCATTCTTTCACAAATGGTGATAAGTATGTGTTTCGGTTGGCTTTGATGAACCAAACCATAAAGGCTGACAACATGACTTGTTTTGCTCTCAGATCAGGTGGTAATTCATTGACTGTAAAGAAGTGGCCAAATACTGTAAGAAGATTTCTTAAACACAGGTACCCGTCAAAGCTAAAGGTTAGTGTGAGATTGACTTGATGCTCAGATTGGCCTTCACTATTTCCGTTAACCCTCTTGTAAAGCTCACCATCTGTGATATCTGTCAGTGGGCTAGAGTGAGCACCACTGTTAGGCCCTAAGCCAACTGGCTGAAGAGTTCCTCTTGTTCCATCATATTCCTTAATTGTGATTCTAGTGGAAAAACAATAAAGAAGTGCCCCTGTTTCATGTGATCGGCTACACTACAAGAATATTGACAGTTAGGACAAACCACTTTTTCTCCGTCAATGTTTTACAGAAATTGTGCATCCCTCACATATGTAGTGAAACTGAATATTTCTTTTCAAGTCATCAAAAGTTTTGTAAAAGGTGTTTGGTAGATGACACAGCATGCCTCTGACTTATAACGTTAACAACTTTAAGTGTGTCTTCTAAAAGCTTCATCAGTCAGTCCATGCTTGAGTTTTAAAGCAAAAAGTAGCAACTCATGCTGTTTTTCTTGTATCCTCGACAGTAGCAGTTTGCTGTTACCTGCCCATTTGCACAGGAAGTGTTTGTAAGAGGTTTGGTGGACTGGTGGTATGAATGAGAGGGGAGGTTCTTCACAGACCTGCAACACACAAAGAAATTTAAAATATTATTTTATTTCCGCCAACAATTCCAAATATCAGATGGTAAAGTAAGTGTATTAATCTTACTATTATAAAGTAAAACTTTCATAACAATTAACATTCAGGTTTGTTTGAAATTTCACAAATAAGCAAAAACGGCGCCTTAATATGTGACCGGGAGTAGTTTATAGAATTTAATATAATAGTATTTTTTTATTTAATATTCATAGTATTCATAGATATAGAGACAGCTATTAACATTTACCGATATAGTACCTAATAGAAGTGCGGGATGGGACGAAGTGCAGGAGCACAGGAGGCAAGCGTCTTGAGATCAGGATCATGTGAGTCGAGTGCAGGACCAGGATCACAGGAGACGAGTGCAGGATCAGGACCATGTGAGTTCAGTGCAGGATCACAGGAGACGAGAGCAGGATCAGGACCATGTGAGTTCAGTGCAGGATCACAGGAGACGAGAGCAGGATCAGGACCATGTGAGTTCAGTGCAGGATCACAGGAGACGAGGAGCAGGATCAGGACCATGTGAGTTCAGTGCAGGATCACAGGAGACGAGAGCAGGATCAGGACCATGTGAGTTCAGTGCAGGATCACAGGAGACAAGTGCAGGATCAGGACCATGTGAGTTCAGTGCAGGATCACAGGAGACGAGTGCAGGATCAGGATTAAAGTGAGTCGAGTGCAGGACCAGGATGGCGGGAGTCAAGTGCAGGACCAGGACCATGTGAGTTCAGTGCAGGATCAGGACCATGTGAAGTCAAGTGCAGGATCACAGGAGACGAGTGCAGGATCCTGCGAGTGAGTGCAGGATCCCTCGCAGTCGAGGAGTGGGATCAGGATTAAGTGAGTCCGAGTGCAGGACCAGGATGGTCGAGTGCAGGACCAGGATGACGGGGGTAGAGTGCAGGACCACAGGAGATGCGTGCAGGATCACTTAGGGTAACAGCAGAATCACATACCTGAAATAGGAAACAAATATTTCATATTATTATGAAAATAATAATATCACTTCAAGGGGCAGTATTTCAATTCAACATGTTTGATAAATGTTAAAGTAGAGTGTATTAATCTTACTATTATAAAGTAAAACTTGCATAACAATTAACACACAGGTTTGTTGAAACTAAACAAATAAGCAAAAACGAGCCTTAATATGTGACCGGGGGGGGTTGTAGAATTTAATATAATAATATTATTTTATTTAATATTTATAGTATTTATAGATATAGAGACAGCTATTAACATTTACCCGATATAGTACTAATGAGTGCAGGATCAGGATCAGAGCGACACAAGTGCAGGATCACAGGAGGCGTGCGAGATCAGGATCATGTGAGGACGAGTGCAGGATCAGGATTAAGTGAGTCGAGTGCAGAAGCAGGATGACCGGGGAGTCAAGTGCAGGACCAGGACCATGTGAGGTTCAGTGCAGGATCAGAGGAGACGAAGTGCAGGATCACATACCTGAAATAGGAAACCAATATTTCATATTTTATGAAAATAATAATATCACTTCAAGGCGGGGCTGGACTGGCCATCTGGCATACCCGGGCATTTTCCCGGTGGGCCGCGGCCTTTGGGCAGATCGCCGATATAAATAGGCCTTTTTTATTTTTTGGCCGGGCCGGCCCATAAGACTCACTGCAGCCCATTGGTTAATTTTCTTTATTGGCACTGGCCTGACCCAATCAAATCAGGAACCCCCTTCCCACCTCGGGGCCGCAAATTTCACGAATCCCACTATGGCCAGCCTCCCGGCCCTGAGGCGTGAGCTGTAATAGTTATGCTGGAAGTTTAGCATCCACGTTAAAATGGACAAAGCGACCACCAAGTGCAAGGGAGGTGCAGAGAATTAAGAGGAGAAAAGATTAAGAATCTACAGGCTGATTCCTCAAAATGTGCTGCAACACTTCGACATGTTTGGGTCTGTAGTAGCTGCTTCAACATCAGCATTACCTGAAGAAGAGGAGGAGGTGGCTGGATATACAGAGAAGCAGAAGAGAAGGATGACCATGACCGGCCATGGGAACGAGTGAGAAAAAAGATGAAAGAGAGAGTAGATGACGATTTGTGGTAAGGAGTAGGCAAATTAACAGGGACTCTCAGGAAGGGAGGAGGCTGTGTGTGTGTGTGTGTGTGTGTGTGGCCCCCATGCATGTGCGTGTGTGTGCACATCCATAACAACAACAAAGCAGTTTGGCTGTAACATTAAAGTTAGTGGCTGTCAGGTAACCTAACTGTTTAAGCTTACATTGAAAATGCTAGCGGTTAGCCCTTGTTGGGTAGCTGAAAAGTTTGTGTTGATACAAGCATCAGAGTTCCTTGAAATGTTTAAGTAGCTTCTCTCGTTATTGGTGCTCTTTTTTCAGGGCATATACTACTCACAGATTTAGTGTAGCTTTTGGGAAGTGTTATGGTTATAGTATTTAGCAGAACACTTGTGTCCAAAGCGACAAAATATGAATCTTACAATAGTTAAAATTAACAGTAAACTTTTTTAAAGTTGCTAAGCCAATATTAATATGTGTGCAGCAATACAATATCAATAATAAAAAATACCATAAAATATACAAATCATAACTACAAGAATGAATTAATTATTTAAGTGTAAGATCAACAGATAAGTCTTGAGACCCTCTTGAAGGATCCAAAACTATCACATGAACACAGAACACTAGGCAATTGTTATCATGCAGAGATGCAACGCAGATTTTGAAGAGGGACTGTCTGCGGGGAACGACTAATGTCTGACCAATCACAGTGGGTGTTGGCCGCCTGTGGGGCCAAAAATGCCCGGACCAATTTTTGTCTCAGTCCAACCCTGCTTCAAGGCAGTATTTCAATTCAACAGGTTTCCTTAATCTCTGATAGCACATGATTTTTTTGTACAATAACTTGCCAACTTAAAATGGCTAAACACGAGCTAGAGCTAATACACTGCAAAGATAACGTTATAACTAAGTTAGAATTTATAAATTTGGTGCAGGTAAAATAGTAAAAATGGTAGCAAGGTGAGCTACAGTCCCTGAACACAGATCAGTGTAGAATTAGACAGAATTTCATTGTGTTCACATGTAAAGTGACTTACTTTTTTCTCCTTGGAGGGAGCCTGGACATGCCGCTGACCTGAAAAGAAGAAAATAAAAAAAAATTAACATTGTATTTTAACACTAAGCTGACCGTTCCTTCCAGTTTTGGCAATTTTATTATATTATTATTGTTCTTTAAGGCCATGTTTACACATATATGTAGATATTTTATAAAACGCATTTTTAAAAACATCAGTTTGAGGTTGCTAAAACTTCAGTACAAACACATATTTACAAATGTATACTTTATACTTACTTTACTATACTTATTTTTCCCCCAATCATTAGATACAGCAGCATTTGTTCTCCTGGTTAACATTACATGTCACTTTATGTCTCCTTTGCACAGCTACAATAAACTTAAACCTACCCAGAGTGCATCTTTCTATGGCTCTGAACTACCACTAACGTTCCCCGTGATACTTTTTAGTTAATTTATTTTATTTTTTAACAAAATAAATGAAAAACAGGTGTGGCCTTCTCTTTATTGGTTTTCAAACTGTTGAAGAGATAAACCATAAAAAAGTAATTTCCCTCATTTTTTTTTTTTTTTACTGAAAATCAAATACATGGACCACCCTGGTAATACATAAACAATTCTCATGAAATCTCCGGAAAAGGTCAATAATACTCAAGTTTTCCCTTTTCTTAAGCTTTCTAAATTTAGCAAGAAAACGAATAATAACCTAATCGAAGGATGCTTGCTTGCCTAGTTCAAGTTAGCTAGCGATAATTACTAAGGTAACTAACGTTATGTCTTATGCACGTAATTGTCTTTTAAAGTTAGCTATCTATATTGTTACTTACCTTTTCCATGGACGTGCTGTTCGGGCGCAGGAACTGCTGCACCGATGGTAAGGTATTTTCGATACTCCATTATGAACTTAAAATCAAAAAATACCGTCTTCCATAGTTGACTCTGAAATCACTGTCTTATTGTTCTTCTTCTTGTTTTTTATGGCAGTTGGCCAAACAACGTCTGGTTGCATTACAGCCACCTTCTGAAATGAAGTGCATGTCAGAATAATATATTTACCTACACTTAAATTATCTTCATTAAACCAGTTCTTGCTAAAAAAAAGAAAGAAAAAACATAAAACATAAAATCTTCAGAATTCCTTTGCAAAATATAATTTACCATCTCTTCATCTATATTTTGAGACCTTGCTTTCTAAGTAGCACACACTAACCCTTACCTCCATTATGACCATCTGATCTAAAACTAAAATAATAACTAAAAGGTAGAAAAATAATGAATGTAAGATAATAATAATAATAATAATAATAATAATAATAATAATAATAATAATAATAATAACATATTGGTTTTGATTTTTTAAACATTAACATTTTTCTTATTATTGAGAATTGTTTTTTTTTTATTAGTAACAGACGTTACTTGGCTCTGGTAGTAACCAGTTCTGTCACTATAGCAACACCAGCGTACAACCTGAGGAAAAGCGTTAGCGAGCGACAAGGAGAACGTATCGCGCTTGTAAAAGATGGTGTGCGAGTGCGATGAGGAAATTTAGTATTGTTCACATTAAATTCATCACGAAATTTTGATCTGGAAAGATTTTAAGCGGCGTGATTACCCTAACGAGGGAGTTGCCGTCACGGTGGGGTGTGGAAAAGCGCGACCAAAAGATTGGATTCCCCATTTATATGGCTACCGTTCAATCAGTTGGAGGTAAGTTAGCGTTTTTTACTGCTTTTTATTAGTTACACAGGGACATATGCTCCATTAACATAAATGGATAATTTTATAGCGAAACTTCCGTGTGTGTAAAGGAATGTGTTTAGTTAACGTTATATGTTTAGTTTTGTTGAGGCAAAATCTTTATTTGACTTGCTCACATTAAGGCTTGTCCGCTTGTCCAGGAAAAGTGGATTTTTACGATTTGAAACAATAGCTACATTTTTCCCCACAATCCGGGGCGGCAGATTGCTAGCGTTACGCAGGCCAGCTGTTCAGCTCATTCTCTGCTAAGCAATGCAGCATGAAAACCGCCGACGAACAAGCGTGTTAGTTAGCTAACGTTAAACTGCTAACTGTGCCATACCGTTACCTCCCTCGCCCACATCGTTTGACAGAAAATGAGAGACCGGTGCTATCATCCCGCCGGTGCTTTAACGACCGTTATCTACCGGACCAAGTCAACGCATTTTGGTGCCACTGAAATGCTTCTGTCTGATGCTCCAGCGGGCGTTAGAGGCAACCGAAACGCAATCACCGCATGTCTATGCTAGTTTAAAACAACACTTGCAGCAGCAGGTAAAGTTAGCCTACCGTTAACTAGCAGCTAGAGTGCGTCAGAGTTAAAAATGCTGACAGCTACGCCCGATTGTAAAATATGTCTATCTGTGTATTTCACTGGAAAGTAGCAATATGACAGTGTGCAGCTGCTGTTGTCTTCAGGAAAAACAACACAGATATTGCGTTCACTTGAAATTGGCTTTCGCCAACTTCGTGCTACGATACGTTGTTGTAAATACACCCGTTCCCATCCAGTGAATTGGTTTTGCCGTTCTATAATGAATTTTTTGGCTTAGTATCTCAATATATTGACTTAGTATCTCAATATATTGCAGTATTTATTAATGCTGATAGTGTTTGGATCCTTTCAACGGTTTTAGTATAAAATTATGAGTCTTACGGACAAGGTGACTTTTTGCATGGAAAGAGGTGAAAACGTAAAGGGACAAGTGCCCCAAAAAGTTAATGTCAAGCCCTGACTTGCTAAAACTTCGTTTACCCGAGGGTTATGTAGGATAGCGTTATGAACGCGTCGATAAGGTGATCTATGGATAATATCACAAATAGATCGCCCAACCGGAGCGCACGATAGTGATAATATCATATTGAGTGGAGCATTACAATTATTCTTTAACTTAGACACTTGTTGGTAACTATCAGTGTTAGTGGCAATGGTGGCTGATATTTCTCCTGCAATAGACATAGAATACTTTAAGAAGCGAGGAGTTGGACAAGCGTTCAGAAGAAAGATTCGAAGAACGCCATTGTGGGAAAGAGAATCCGATGTTATAGCGTCTGTGGGAGGATGAGGATGAGGATGAGCCCCTACTGCCGTGGCCACAGTCGAGTGGAGCCAAAGTGAGTTTTTTGTTTAATGTGTACTAACAGTTAATTCTTTACCCCATAAAGAGAACGGTATTTTGGCTGACACCTGGCGCCCAAAATGGCGAGATTTGAATTGTTTTGGCTTATTTACGTTTAGACACCCATTTTGACCCACCAAAGAAAAGCGGATACGTACCAAACTACTGCCAAAACCATGGTGACACCTCTGATACGCAGCATGATCCTGTAAATCAAGCAGCAGCAAAGAAGAACGGTTCAACCAATCATAGCAGCTGGGTTAATTCCCCAAATGTGGCGTGTATGATTGACAGATAATAATAAAAGACCTACCATTAAACAGAGACTGAAAATCGGCTTCAAGAATCGCTTTCGATCCCCTTCCACTTTCGCTCAAACGGCAACCGAAATCTGACTGATTTAAAGGGACGGTAGCTACAGTAGTCAGTCCGCGGTACTTCTGATTTCGAAGGTAGCGGGCTGCGGAATTTGGATGTCAGAAAGGATGAAATATTGTATTGAGTTAACTTAAAATGGATTTGATTATCACGGGGTAGGTAGATGGATTATTTTAAAATACTCCATCATTCGTTCATAGTTTACTCAAGATAAAGAGACTTCAATTGACCGGCACAAATTATGATGCTTGCTGTATAACCATCTTATATCCGTTTATATCTACTATACCATACTACAAGAGCAAAAAGAGCTACAAAACAAACATCAGATTTGCTTCCTGTTTGTACTTCAAAACCGAGACTCCATTTGAAATATACGCATCCCCCTCCCAAGCAACTATTGTTTATAAATTTTTAGGTGGCTTAGGGACAAAATATCATACCGGTAAGCTTGTAAACATAATGATATATATAACTACGACAATAATTTGTATGTTTTAGTTTAAGAAAAACAATTTATAATATTTGCCACAGGCTGCCCATTCACAATCAGAGTGATACCTTGGAAGAACAAACGAAAATAGTGACAACGAGCTCCGCCCATGGTCAAAGGTGCCAGAATAAAAGTTCATCTTCACCGGTAAATGTATTTATACATTTCCGTTGCCTACCGCACACATACACAATTAAAAACTTAAATGGCTGGGGCTTTGCCGAATCTGCTCGTCGACCTGCTATTTAATCCCATGACTAAAAATTTAACTTTTACATTGAATCTAAGAAAAATAGACCTACCTACCGACCCTTTTCTTCTTGCTGCGCACAATATTTACCTGCAGGATGGCCTCATTATTTTAAAAGGTTGATAAGAAGCGTGAATGACCGTAGTGGAGTCTCACGCCTAATACATTGATGGATGATACCCAGAGACTGAATTTTCCCTCACAGGATCAAAAGGTAGCTTCCTATTCCACCTTACTTATTATTAACAAAATGGTGGGAACATGAGATGAAAGTATAGCTCCATGCACTAACAGGCATGAAAGCGGC